>NW_016816076.1:1227558-1310523 GCF_001698545.2 Rhinopithecus bieti
CTGGGACTACAGGCGCCGCCACCTTGCCCGGCTAGTTTTTTGTATTTTTTAGTAGAGATGGGGTTTCACCGTGTTAGCCAGGATGGTCTCGATCTCCTGACCTCGTGATCCGCCCGTCTCAGCCTCCCAAAGTGCTGGGATTACAGGCTTGAGCCACCACGCCCGGCCGAAATGGTCATTTAAATCCACACAAAAGGCACCAGAAAAGGTAGGTATGTAATTGACACTATTAATGCATATTTGTTCTCCTTTTTTTCTTAATTGATTTGAAATGCAGTTGTATAAAATAATATGTATAAAATATATTGTTGGTCCTATAATATGTGAAATGTAACCTGTGCATAATATATTTGCCAATAACATCACACAAGTGGGTGGGAGCAAAGCTATAATAGGCTAAGAATATGAAGACATGGTTAAGTAAAATATATTGCTGGGTTTGTAGCATTAATTTGTGTATATATAACATACCACAAAAAGAGACAAAAGTAAAGAAAGCCATGTAAAAGAAACATTTCTGTATATTATTGGAATGAAGCTAGTGTAGTAGTCCATTTTCACACTGCCAGTAAAGACATAACCAAGACTGGACAATTTACAAAAGAGGTTTAATTGAACTTACAGTTTAACATGGCTGGGGAAGCCTCACAATCATGGCGGAAGGCAAAGAGGAGCAAGTCCCATCTACACGGACGGCAGCAGGTAAAGAGAGAATGAGGAAGACACAAAAGCGGAAACCCCTGATCAAACCATCAGATCTCATGAGACTTATTCACTACCACAAGAACAGTATGGGGGAAACTATGCCCATGATTCAATTTTCTCCCACAGGGTCCTTCCCACAACATGTGGGAATTATGGGAGTACAATTCAAGATGAGATATGGGTGGGGACACAAAGTCAACCATATCATTCTGCCCCTGGCTCCTGCCAAGTCTCATGTCCTCACATTTCAAAACCAATCATGCCTTCCCAACAGTCCCACAAAGTCTTAACTCATTTAAGCATTAACTGAAAGTCTACAGTCCAAAGTCTCATCTGAGACAAGGCAAGTCCCTTCTGCCTATGAACCTGTAAAATCAAAAGCAAGCTAGTTATTTCCTAGATCAATGGGGATACAGACGTTGGGTAAATAGAACCATTCCAAATGGGAAAAATTAGCTAAAAACAAAAGGGCTGGCTGGGTGTGGTGGTTCACGCCTGTAAATCCCAGCACTTTGGGAGGCCGAGGTGGGCAGATCACAAGGTCAGGAGTTCGAGACCAGCCTGGCCAATATGGTGAAACCCCATCTCTACTAAAAAATACAAAAATTAGCTGGGCATGGTGGTGTGTGCCTGTAGTCCTGGCTACTTGGGAGGCTGAAGCAGGAGAATCACTTGAACCCAGGAGGTGGAGGTTGGAGTGAGCCGAGATCGTGCCACTGCACTCCAGCCTGGTCAATAGAGTGAGACTTGATCTCAAAAAAAAAAAAAAAAAAGTTGGGGTGGGGTGGGGCTATAGGGTGGGTGCATGCAAGTCTGAAATCCAGTAAAGCAGTCAAATCTTAAAGCTCCAAAATGATCTCCTTTAACTCCATGTCTCACATACAGGTCACACTGATACAAAAGGTGGGTTCCCATGGTCTTGGGTAGCTCTGCCCTTGTGGCTTTGCAGGGTACAGCCTGCCTCCCCAGCTGCTTTCACAGGCTGACACTGACTATGGAACATGGTACAAGCTGTCAATGGATTTACCATTCTGGGGTCTGGAGGATGGTGGTCCACTAGGCTGGGCCCAGCTGGGACTCTGTGCGGGGCTCGGACCCCACATTTCCATTCTGCAGTGCCCTAGCAGAGGTTCTGCATGAGAGCCCCGCCCCTGCAGCAAATTTTGCCTGGGTATCCAGGCATTTCCATACATCTTCTGAAATCTAGGCAGAGGTTCCCAAACCTCCATTCTTGACTTCTGTGCATGCACAAGTGCAACACCATGTGGAAACTGCCAAAGCTTGGGGCTTGCACCATCTGAAGTTACGGCCAAAGCTCTATATTGGTTCCTTTCAACCATGGTTGGAGTGACTGCGACACAGGGCACCAAGTCCCTAGGCTGCACACAGCTTGGGGACCCTTGGCCTGGCCCATGAAACCACTTTTTCCTCCTAGGCCTCTGGGCCTGTGATGGGATGGGCTGCCATGAAGACCTCTGACATGCCCTGGAGACAATTTCCCCATTGTCTTGGGGATTAACATGGGGATCCTCATTACTTATGCAAATTTATACAGCCAGCTTGAATTTCTCCTCAAAAAACGGGATTTTCTTTTCTACTACATTATCAGGCTGCAAGTTTTTCAAACTTTTATGCTGTTTACCTTTTAAAACTGAATGCTTTTTACAGCACCAAAGTCACCTCTTGAATGCTTTGCTGCTTAGAAATTTCTTCTGCCAGATACCCTACATCGTCTCTCTCAAGTTCAAAGTTCCACAAATCTCTAGGGCAGGGGAAAAATGCTGCCAGTCTCTTTGCTAAAACATAACAAAAGTCATCTTTGCTCCAGTTCCCAATAAGTTCCTCATCTCCGAGACCATCTCAGCCTAGACCTAATTGTCCATATTGCTATCAGCATTTTGGGCAAAGCCATTCAACAAGTTTCTAGGAAGTTCCAAACTTTTCCACATGTTCCTGTGTCTTCTTCTGAGCCCTCCAAACTGTTCCAACCTCTGCCTGTTACCCAGTTCCAAAGTCACTTCCACATCTTTGGGTATCTTTTCAGCAATGCTCCACTGCCAGTACCAATTTACCATATTAGTCTGTTTTCACACTGCTAATAAAGACATACCCAAGACTGGGCAATTTACAAAAGAAAGATTTAATTGGACTTACAGTTCCATGTGGCTGGGGAAGCCTCACAGTCATGGCGGAAGGCAAGGAGGAGCAAGTCTCGTCTTACACAGATGGCAGCAGGCAAGGAGAGAATGAGGAAGACACAAAAGCGGAAGCCTCTGATAAAACCATCAGATCTCATGAGACATATTCACTACCACGAGAACAGTATGGGGGAAAACACCCCCATGATTCACTTATCTCCCACCAGGTCCCTCCCACAACACATGGGAATTATGGGAGTACAGTTCAAGATGAGACATGAGTAGGAACACAGAGCCAAACCATATCAGCTAGTATAAATTGAAGCTGATTCTAAGATGTCTATGATAAACCCAAAAGTAGCCATTAAAAAAAAAATAGTGAAATGATTATTGTAAAATTAATATACTACATGCTATGGACTGAATTGTGTTTCCCTTCCAAAACACTTATATGTTGAAGCCCTAACCTCCAATGTGACTGTATGTGGGGATAGAATCTGTAGGAGGGACTTAACATTAAATGAAGTCACAATGCCAAGGCCCTAATTTGGTAGAACTCTGGCCTTATAAGAAGAAATGATTTATCTTCCTCTCTCTCTTTGGACACAGTGATAAGGCAGCTATCTTCAAGCCACAAAGAGAACCCTCACCAGAACCTAACCATGCTGGCACCATGATTTCAGACTTCCTGTCTCCAGAACTGTGAGAAAATAAATTTGTTGTTTAAGCCACCTAGTCTACGCTATTTTGTAATGACAGCCCAAGCTGACTAATACTCCTGCAAAAGAAAGCCATAAAGGAGGAATAGAAGATGAAAAGAAGCATGAGATAGATGGAAAACAAAAAGTAAGATGGCAAACATATATCCAATTTATCAATAATATTAAATGCCAATGGTTTAAATAATCCAATCAAAAGGCAGAGGTGTATCAAGCTTGATTTTTAAAAAACAAATCCAAGTATATGCTGTCTATAGAAGAGACACTTTAAACTCAAAGACACAAATAGATTAAAAGAATGGAAAAGGATACATTATGTAAACAGCAACCACAGGAAATCTGATACTAACATCAGACAAAATAGACTTTAAAACAAAAAAAGTGTTGTTAAAGAGGAAACTTTTAACAATTAGAAACATATGCACCTAAAAATTGAAAACCAAAATATAAAAGCAAAAAATGACAGAAACGAAGAGAGAAATAGACAATTCAACAATAATAGTTGGAGACGTCAATACCCCCTTTTCAATAATGAAGAGAACAACTAGGCATAAGATGAAAACATAATAGAAGACTCAAGCAGCACTATGAACCAACTAGATTTAACAGACATCTACAGAACACTCCATCTAACAACAATAATATACATTCTTCTTAAACAGACATGGAACATTTTTCAGGATATGTAAGGCTATAACACTTCAACACATTTACAAGGATGGAAATAATACAAACAAAATATGTTTCTCTGCTTACAATGCAATAAAATGTGAAAGTAATGAGAAAATTTGGGAAACTCACAAATATGTGGAAATTAAACAATACACTCCTAGATAACCAATGGGCTATAGAAGAAATCAAAAGAAATTCAGAAAGTACTTTGAGATGAGTAAAAGTCAATGTACAATATACTGAAAGTTATGGTATCCAGTTGAAAAAGTGCTTAGAAGCAAATTTGTAGCTACAAATGACTACATTAAGAAAACTAAAAGATCAAAAATCAGTAACACAATATTTCACCTTAAGACACTGCAAAGGAGGAAAACACTAAACCTAAAGTAAGCAAGAAGAAGAAAATAATACAGATTACAGTGGAAATGAATAGAATGAAATCAAGAACAGAACTGCAATAGAAAAAAAGCAATATAACACAAAGTTGGTTTTTTGAAGCAATAAACCACATTGACAAATCACTAGCTGGTTTGACTAAGGAAAAAAAGAAAATACACTAGAATGGAGAATATACTAAAATCATAAAAGAAAGGGGGAACATTATTACTGACCTTCCAGAAATAAAATGGATTATAAAGGAATACTATGAACAATTATATATTAACAAATTCAAAAATAGATGAAATGGAAAAATTTCTGGAAAGACAAACTACTGGAATCAACTCAAGAGAACTAGACAATCTGAATTTATCTAGAACAAGTGAAGAGATTGAATCAGTAATCAAAAAAACTACCCACAAGGAAAAGTCCAGACCTAAATGGCTTCACCACTCAATTCTACCATCCATTTGAAGAATTAATGCCAGTTCTTCGCAAACTCTTCCCAAAATAGAAAGGAAAATTTCCAGCTCATTCTTTGAGTTCGGTAATACCCTGACAACCAAAACCAGATGAAGACATCACAAGAAAACTGCAGACCAATATTTCTTATGAATATGGATGCAAAAATCCTCAATAAAATCCCAGCAAAATAAATAAAGCAACATATAAAAGGAACTCAGAGCTCAGAATGGGAAGGTAACAGGCATCGCTCAGAAACATGAAAAAACAAGCTACATTAATAACCCATAGATGTCTGGGGAAAAGATGATGATACAAATATACAATAGACTGCCTAAGGCCTAGGAGGAAAAGCTGGGGAGAGTTTCCTTGGAAAATTAAAATCATTCAAAAGTATCATGGAGGCCAGGTTTGGTGGCTCACGCCTGTAACCCCAACACTTTGGGAGACCAAGGCAGGAGGATTGCTTGAGTTCAAAAGTTCGAGACTGGCCTGGGCAACATAGCGAAACCTCATCTGTACTAAAATTTTTTTAAAATTAGCCAGACATGGTGGTGTGCACCTATAGTCCCAGCTACTTGGGAGGCTATGGTGGTAGGATCACTTGAGCCCAGGAGATCAATGCTGCAGGGAGCTAGAGACAGATCCTATCACACAAAATAAAAAATAAAAAAAAAAAACGGAGCATGTACACATGTATATGTGGGTATTTAAAAAGCCACATGTTTGCCCAGGCAAGATGAAAGCTCAGAAAAGACTTGAGAAGACCATAAATTTTCACCTCAGGCTAATCCCGAGGCTTAGGACAAGCCTAGTTAAGTGCTGAAGGAGGGCCCTAACACAGAGTCAACCTGCAGACTGGGAGAGGGCTATTGTTGTTTTAGTTCCTGGTACTCCAGGAAATTTGTCAAAACATCAGCTGAACACTAGTTAAGGAAGAGACTTCAGTGACCATATACAACAAGGAATAGTCTTTGCAAAAATAGTTTGGGAAATCACTAACTGAGTAGACTACTACAGCCTTAACACACACACACACACACACACAGAGCAAACTTTAGGGACGAGATTCTCAGAGTTGTCACATTATAGTATTATACTATTCAAATGTTCAGTTAACAACAACAACAATCACAAAGCATACAAAGAAAGAGGAAACTGTCATTCATTTAATGGAATAATAAATGGACAAAAACTGTCCCTGGGAAACTCCAGATCAGACTTATTATACAAAGACTTTAAACCAATTATCTTAAATATGCTCAAAGAGCTAAAGGAAAACATGGACAAAGAACTAAAGGAAATCAGAAAACAATGTATGAACAAAATGAGAATATCAGTGAAGAGAGACTGTAAAAAGGAACCAAAGAGAAGTTCTTGAGATTAAAAAGTACAACAACTGAAATAAAAAACTCACTGAGAACAACAGCAGTCGTAAGCATAAAAATGAAAACATCAGTGATCATGAAGATACGACACTTGAAATTACTGCATCTGAGGAGCAGATAGAAACACAAAGAATGAAGAATATTTTAAGAAATAATGACCTTGGCTGGGCATGGTGGCTCACACCTGTAATTCCAGCACTTTGGGAGGCTGAAGTGGGCAGATCACAAGGTCAGGAGATCGGGACCAGCCTGGCTAACATGGTGAAACCCTGTCTCTACTAAAAATACAAAAAATTAGCTGGGCGTGGTGGCGGGCACCTGTAGTCCCAGCTACTCAGGAGGCTGAGGCAGGAGAATGGCGTGAACCCGGGAGGCGGAGCTTGAAGTGAGCCAAGATTGCACCACTGCACTCCAGCCTGGGTGGTAGAGTGAGACTCCATTTAAAAAAAAAAGAAAAAAAGAAATAATGGCCCAAAGTTCCCAGATATGATTAAATACATGAATCCACAAATCCAAAATGCTCAATGAACTCCAAGTAGGATAAACTTTAACAGACCCACACCATGACACATTATAATCACACTGTTGAGAAACAAAGGAAAAGAATTTTGAAAGACACGAGAGAAATGACTCATTACATACAAGTAATCCTCAATAAAAGTGACAGCAAACTTCTCATCAGAAACCATTGATGCCATGGGTTGAGATGGCATATATAAAGTGATAAAAGGAAAAAAAACAACAACCAGGAATTATATATAAAGTAAAACTTTTCTTTAAAAAAGGGAGAAATTAAGACATTCCAGTTAAACAAAAGCTAAGGGAGTTCTTTACTACTAATCTTGCTCTACAACAAATGATAAAGGGAGTCCTTCAGGTTGAAATCAAATAACGCTAGACAGTTAAAGCCATATAAAGAAATAAAAATCTCAAGTAGAGGTAAATGCATGGACAAATATAAAAGCCAGTGTTCTATTTTTTGTTTGTAACTATAACTTTTATTTCCTACCAGATTTAAGTACAAATGCATGAAAAATAATTATAAATTGGCTGGACTTGGTGGCTCATGCCTGTAATCCCAGCACTTCGAGAGGCAGATCCCTTGAGGCCAGTAGTTGAGACCAGATTGGGCAACATGGCAAAACCCCTTCTCTACTAAAAATACAAAAATTAGCCAGGCATGGTGGAGCATGCCTGTAATCCCAGCTACTTGGGAGGCTGAAGCAGGAGAATTGTTTGAACCCGGGAGGTAGAGGTTGCAGTGAGCCGAGATTGAGCCACTGCACTACAGCAACAGAGCAAGACTCTGTCTTAAAACAATAACTATTATTATAAATCTGTTATGGGGGCACACATGTATGAAGATGTAACGTGTGACAGTGTAAGAGATGGGGGAGGCAAAGTTGATAGGAGCAATGTTTTTATATACTACTGAGGTTAAGTCGGTAACTATTGTGATACTGTGTTTTAGAGTAAGAAATACATGGCCGGGTGCGGTGGCTCATGCCTGTAATCCCAGCACTTTGGGAGTCCGAGGCGGTTGGATCATGAGGTCAGGAGACCGAGACCATCCTGGCTAACACGGTGAAACCCCATCTCTACTAAAAATACAAAAAATTAGCTGGGCATGGTGGTGGGCGCCTATAGTCCCAGCTCCTTGGGAGGCTGAGGCAGGAGAAAGGCGTGAATCTGGGAGGTGGAGCTTGCAGTGAGCCAAAATCGCACCACTGCACTCCAGCCTGGGCCACAGAGCAAGACTCCCTCTCAAAAAAAAAAAAAAAAAAAAAAAAAAAAAAAAAAAGACTTGGAGTTGATAGAAGCAATGTTTTTGTATACTATTGAGGTTAAGTTGGTAACTATTGTGATACTGTGATTTAGAATAAGAAATATAGAGTCAGTCTTCCCTCCCTCCCCATTTTCTGGCACACTGTTCCTAAAATCCTTGGAATGTCTTAAGTGGTAAATGTCGTTTTGTATGCTAATGAGATGACTGGTGGCAGGGTGCACCTGGAAAGCCTCAGGATGGGGGCTGATTGTCAAAAAAACCAATCCTGTGTTTAGAGGGTTGGAACTTTCAGCTCCACTCACTCCCCCAGTATCTGGGGAAGACAGAGAAACTGAAGTTTGAGATAATTGCCAGTGGCCAATATTACCAGTTGTGCTTATCTAATGAAGCCTCCATTAAAAAAAAAAAAAAAAAAAAAAAAAAAAAAAAAAGGGACAGGGTTTAAAGAGTTTCTGGATTGCTGAACACTTGGAGGTGTCTGGAAGGTAGTGTGCTTGGAGAGGGTATGCGAGGTCCATGTCTCTTCCCACATACCTTGCCCTATGTATTTCTTCATCTGTATCCTTTGTAATATATTTATAACAAACCAGTAAGTACAAGTTCCCTGAGTCACGTGAGCCTTCTGAGAAAATGAACTGAAATTAAGGATGTGGTCATTGGAACTCCAATTTACAGCCACTTGGTCAGAAAAATGGGTGACAACCTACTACTTGTACCTGGCATCTGAAAAGGGAGGCAATCCCATGTAATTGAGCCCATAACCTGTGGGCTCTGACTCTAACTCCAAGTAGATAGCATCACCGTTGAATTGACTTGTAGGATACCCAGTTGGTGTCTACTGGAGAATCGCGTGGTGTGTGGGAAAAACTTCCACATATTTTGGTGACCAGAAGTGAAGTATTCTGTGATGAGTGTGTGACGGCAGGAAAGCTACTTTATTTTTTTTCTATCTCAATGCTATTCAAATTATATTGTCATATATTTAGAATGTTAAATGCAAACTTCCTGTCAACAACAAAGAAAATATCTTTAAAAAAACCTACATAGATAAATGAGGGAACCAAAATCGTTCCCCCAAATTAAAAAAAAAAAAAAAAAGAGGAACAACAAAAAACTCAACTAAACACAAGGAAGTATTGGAGGAAATGAGGGACAAATGTACAAGACTACAGAACATAGCAAAATGGCAAAAGTAATCCTCAGAGATTACCTTAAATGTAAATGTAAATGAATTAAACTCCTCAATTAAATAGGAGCAGTGGCTCAAACCGGCAATCCTAGCACTTTGGGAAGCCAAGGCAGGAGGATTGCTTGAGCCCAGGAGTTCAAGACTAGGCTGGGCAACACGGCACAACCTTGTCTCTACAAAAAACAAAAAAAATTTAGCTGGGTGTGGTGGTGCACACCTGTGGTCCTAGCTATTTGGGGGGCTGAGGCAGGAGGATTACTTGAGCCCAGAAGGTTGAGGCTGCAGTGAGCCATGATTGTGCCACTGTACTCAAGCCTGGGCAACATAGAGATGGAGTCTCCTGCTGTCACCCAGGTTTGAGTGCAGTGGCAGGACCTGTCTTTAAAAAAAAAAAAAAGTAATCACAGCACTTTGGGAGGACAAAGATGGGTGAATTGCTTGAGGTCAGGAGTTCAAGACCAGCCTGGGCAACATAGTGAGACCCAGTCCCTACAAAAAACACAAAAATTAGCCAGATGTGGTGGTGCATGCCTGTAATTCCGGCTACTTGGGAGGCTGAATGGGAAGATTGCTTGAGCCTGAGAGGTTGAGGCTACAGTCAGCCTTGATTACACAACTGTACTCCAGCCTAGGCAACAAAGTGAGATTCTGTCTCAAAGAAAAAAAAAAAGAAAAGAAAGAAAGAAAGAAAGAAAAGAAAAACCAACCGATATATCACATTAATAGAATGAATGAAAAAAATCACATGATCATCTTAATGTAGTAAAGACATTTAATAAAATCCAACATTCTTTCATTATAAAAACACTCAGAAAACTAGACATGGAAGGGAGTGTTCTCAACATAATGAAAGGGCATTTATGAAAAACCCACAGCTAACATTATGTTCAATGGTGAAAGACTGAAATTCTTCCCCTAAGATCGGGAACAAGACAATAGTGCTACATTCACAGCTGGTATTCAGCATGGTACTGGAAGAACTAGCCAGAGCAATTAGACAAGCAAAAGAAAAAAAAGTCACTTAAAAAGGAATAATTAAAACCATCTATTATGAAATATGACCCTATAAATGAAAATCCCAAGGAATCCACAAGAAAGCTATTGGACCTAATAAAGGAATTCAGCAGAGTTGTAGAGTACAAGATAAACATACAAACATCAGCTGAATTTCTAAACACTGACAATAAATCAGAAAAGGAATTATGAAAGTGATTAATTATAATAGTGTCTTCCAGAAGACAATACCTAGAAATAAATTTAAACAATGAGCTGAAAGACTTGTACACTGAAAACTACAAATACTGCTGAAAGAAATTAAGGATCTAAATAAATGGACAAACACCTCATATTCTTAGGTAGGAAGACTGAATACTGAGATGTCAAAACTACCCAAGGTGATCTACAAATTAAACACAGTTCTTACCACAATAACAACAGCTTTTTTCTTTTTTGCAAAAAAAGGGAAATAGATCCTCATATTCATATGGAATTGCAAGGGGCACAGAAAAAAAAATCATCCTGAAAAAGAACAAAGTCAGAAGACTGACACCTCCTCATTTCAAACTTAATGCAAACCCACCATAATCAAAACAATGCAGTACTGGCATTAAGACAGATATACATATACCAATGCAATGGAATTGAGAGTCCAGAAATAAACCCATACAGCTATTACCAATTTTTTTTTTTTTTTTTTTTTGAGACGGAGTCTTGCTCTGTTGCCCAGGCTGGAGTGCAGTGGTACAATCTCGGCTCACAACAACCTCTGTCTCCCGGGTTCAAGCAGTTCTCCCTGTCTCAGCCTCCTGAGTAGCTGAGATTACAGGTGCCTGCCACCACACCTAGCAAAGTTTTCTATTTGTAGTAGAAATGGGGTTTTGCCATGTTGGCCAGGCTGGTTTTGAACTCCTGACCTCAGGTGATCCGCCCACCTTGGCCTCCCAAAGTGCTGGGATTACAGGCACGAGCCACCACGCTCAGCCAATGACCAATTTTTGACAATGGTACCAAGTTCCTTTGATGGGGCAAGAATAGATTCTTCAAAAAATAGTACTGGGAAAACTAGAATTCCACATGGGAAAGAATGGAATTGGATGCCTACCTTATACCGTATGCAAAAAATAACTCAAAATGATCAACAGCCTAAATACAAGAGCTAAAACCATAAAACTCTGCGAATAAAATATGGGGTAATTCATAATGACCTTGGAATCAGCAAGAAATTCTTATATGTGGGAGGGGGGAGGGGGAGGGATAGCATTAGGAGATATACCTAATGTAAATGACGAGTTAATGGGTGCAGCACACCAACATGGCGCATGTATACATATGTAACAAGCCTGCATGTGGTGCACATGTACCCTAGAACTTAAAAAAAAAAAAAAGTCTTATATGTGACAGCAAAAGCACCAGCACCAAAATTAAAAATAAATAAATTGGACTTCATCAAAACTCAAAACTTCTCTGCACCAAAGGGCATTATCAAAAAAGTAAAAAAGTCAAACTACAGAATAAGAGAAATCATACGTGATTCTCATATGTAAATCATATATCTCATAGGGATTTAATATCCCAAATAGTTGAAGAGCTCCTAAAACTCAAAAACAAAAAGAAAACCCAATTGTTAAATGGGCAAAGGACTTGAATTGACGTTACTCCAAAGAAAATATATAGCCAATAAACACATAAAAAGATGCTCAACATTCTTAGTTATTAGGAAGATGTAAATCAAAACCACAATGAAATACCACTTCACATCTAGTAGGATGTCTATAATTCAAAAAACAAAACACCTACAGAAAATAACAAGTACAAATGATCTCCAACTTATAATGGTTTGACAGGATTTTTTTTTTTTTTTTTTTACTTTTATGACGGTACAAAAGCAAGATGCATTCACTAGAAAACCGTATCTGAATTTTGAATCTAGATCTTTTCTGGGCTGGTTGGTGGTATATTAAATGCATTTTTGGCTGGGTGTGGTGGCTCATGCCTGTAATCCTAGTACTTTGGGAGGCCGAGGCAGGCAGATCATTTGAGCCCAGAAGTTCAAGACCAGCCTGGGCAACATGGTGAAACTCTGTATTTACCAAAAAAAAAAAAAAAAAAAAAATTGCCAGGTATGGTGGCATGTGCCTATAGTCCCAGATACTTGGAAGGCTAGGTGGGAAGACTGCTTGAGCCTGGGAGGTCGAGGATGCAGTGAACCAAGATCGCGCCATTACACTCCAGCCTGGGCAACAGAGAGAGACAGTCTCAAAAAAAAAAAGCATTTTCAACTTACAATATTTTCAGTGTATGATGGGTTTATTGGGGCATAACAATTTCATTGTAAGCTGAGGAGCATCTGAATTGGCAAGGGCATGGAGATACTGGAACCCTCGTACATTGCTGATGGGAATAAAAAAATGATGCCATTGCGATTCTTCAAAAAGATAAATACAGTGTAATTCCCATACGATCTGCATTTACACTCCTAGGAGTATACCTGAAGAATTGAAAACAGGGACAGAAACAGATACTTGTATGGCAACGATATTAGTTACAGTTCTCCAGAGAAACAGAACCAGTACAATATATATATAGAGATAGATAAATAAAAAGGGGATTCATGATTGGAATTGGCTCATGCAATTATGAAGGCTGAAAAGTCCCACAAGATGCTACCTGCAGTCTGGCAATGCAGGAAAGCCAGTGGTATCATTTATTCCAAGTCTGAAGTCCTGAGAACCAGGGGAGACAGTGGTGTAACTCCTACTCCATACACAAGACCTGAGAACCAGGGAGGCTGCTGGTGTATGTCCCGGAGGCGTCCAAAGTCCCAAGACCCAAGAGCTCCCATCTCCAAGGGTGAGAGAAGATGGATGTCCCAGCTCAAGGAGAGAGAGGGACAGAGAGAGGGAAGGAGTGAGGGAGGGAGGGAGAGATGGGGCAGGGGGGCGGGGAGAGGGGAGAGAGGGAGAGGAGGGAGAGAGAGAGAGAGAGATTGCAAGAGAGAGAGAGAGAGAGAGATTGCCTATTCTTTTCTATTTGTTCCTTCAAGGGACAAGATGATGCTCACCCAGCACATAGTTCTTTACCGGGTGGGCTGACCCCCGAAGGGAGTCATTCCTGAAGGGTCTACGTCATTAGTCATGCCTGCATTGGGCTGTCGTTTTTCCATTGATTTAATCACTGACGATGGTAGTACTAACAGATGCCCTAATGGATCTCCTGTATTCTAGACATACTCCTCCCCACCTCCATGGTGGAGTAGTGTGCAATTTCCCCTTTGTACCCTGGATCAATCACCCCAGCCAGCACCATAACTCCTTTCTGGACCTGTTGACTCAGAGGTCTGAGGAGTCCAAAGTGGCCAGATGGCAGTCTTAACTTCCAGCTCAATGAAAGCATTGTTGTCTCCTGGTGGAAACATTCCTCCCTTTGGAACCAAGGCTTCTGGGCCAGCAGAGGAAAAAATTGCAGGAACAGGAAACAAAAACTGTGCTAGTGGATCATTAGGAGTAATCCCAGCTACCAGAGAAACAGCACTGTATATTGGACGCTGATTCGGAGCATATACAGCCTTCTGGAGAAACTTGCTCCAGGCCTGCAGGGTACTGCCACCTAGCTGGCCCTGTAACTGAGTTTTCCACAGAATATTTCACCATTCTGTCAAGCCAGCTGCTTCAGGACAGTGTGTAATAGGGTAAGACCAGTGAATTTAACGAGCATGAGCCCACCGCCACACATCTTTGGTGAGTTCTTTGGTCAGAAGCAATGCTGTGTGGCACGCCGTGATAGCAGCTAAGGCATCCTCTAAGTCCTTGGATGGTAGTTTTGACAGGCGCATTGCATGTAGGGGAGGCAAATCCATATTCAGAGTAAGTGTCTATCCCAGTAAGGAGAAAACATTCCCCTTTTCATGACAAAGCAGTCCAATGTAATCAATCTGCCACCAAGTAGCTGGCTGACCACCTTGGAGAACAGTGATGTATCAGGGGTTCAGTGTTGATTTCTGGCAGGTTGGGCAGTCAGCAGTGGCTATAGCCAGGTTGGCCTTGGTGAGTGGAAGTCCATGTTGCTAATGTATAACCTGCTATTATAGCCTTATGCCATTATATGCCATTATACATTATGCCATGTATAACCTGCCATTATGGGCTGGGTGTGGTGGCTCACGCCTATAATCCCACCACTTTGAGAGGCTGAGGCAGGAGGATCACTTGAACCCAAGAATTCAAGACCAGTCTGGGCAATATGGTGAGATCTTGTCCCTACAAAAATAAAAAAAATAAACAGCCAGGCGTGGTGGCGCGTGCCTGAGGTTTCAGCTACTGAGGAGACTGAGGCAGGAGGATTGCATGAGCTCAGGAGTTGGAGGCTGTAGTGAGCCATGGGCACACCACTACACTCCACCATGGATGACAGAGTGAGACCTTGTCCAAAATGAAAAGAAAAACAATTCAATATAAAAATGGACAGAATGGCCAGGCTAGGTGGCTCATGCCTATAATCCCAGCACCAAGGAGGCCCAGGCAGATGGATCACCTAAGATTAGGAGTTCAAGACCAGCCTGACCAACATGGTGAAACCCCGTCTCTACTTAAAAATACAAAAAGTAGCCTAGTGTGGTAAGCGCACCTGTAGTCCCGGTTACTTGAGAGGCTGAGGCAAGAGAATTGCTTGAACCCAGGAGGTGGAGGTTGCAGTGAACTGAGATCACACCATTGCACTCCAGCCTGGGCAACAAGAGCAACACTCTGTCTCAAAAAAAAAAAAAAAGAAAAGAAAAGACAGAAGGCTGGAATCTGCACTGCAAAAGAGGAAACTCAAGTGGCCAATAAGTGAAGATATGCTCAACCTCAATATTAGGAATAATTAGGAAGAAACAAGACCAGATATATTTCAGGATACAAAACAAATATATAACAATCAATTGTATGTCTATATGCCAGCATTAGTTAGAAAATTAAAAACTTTAAAATTGCAATTTAGCTAGAGTTAAAGAATATTACAAAAATATTATTTATAAAATAATCATAATCTTAACTAATAGAAATAGTTTTTTGAAGGGGAATATGAGAAAGAGGATTTTTTTACAACCTGAGTTTAAAATGTATATGGATATGCCAACCAATTGGATAAGCTAGATGAAATGGACAAATTCCTAGAAATACACAACTTACTAAAACTCAATCATGAAGAAATAGAAAATCTGAATACAGCTTGTCCTAGTCAGCTTGGGCTACTGTAACAAAATGTTACAAACTGTCCTGATTAGCAATTTCCCTCTCTCCTTCCCTTTCTTCCTTTCTTCCTCTCCTCTGCTTTCCTCTCCTTTCCCCTCCTTTCTTCTCCTTTACTTTCCCTTCTCTCCTTTCTCTCTTTCTCTTGTTTCTATCTCTTTCTTTTTTCAGGGTCTTGCTCTGTCACCCAGGCTGGAGTGCAGTAATACCAACACAGTTCACTGCAGCCTCTACCTCCTTGGCTCAAGTGAACCGCCCACCTCAGCCTCCTGAGTAGTTGGGACTACAGGTGGGCATCACCACACCCCACTAATTTTTGTATTTTTTGTAGAGATGGAGTTTTGCCGTGTTGCCCAGGTTGGTTTTGAACTCCTAGGCTCAAGTGATCCACCCACCTTGGCCTCTCAAAGTGCTGGGATTACAGGCGTGGGCCATGGCACCTAGCTAACAATTTCTTTCTTACAGTTCTGCAGATTGGAAGTCAGATCAGGATGCCAGCAGGGCTGGGTTCTTGCTGAGGGCCCTTTTTGGAGTTTCAGAGAGCTGACCTCTCCCTGCATCCTTACTTGACAGAAAGAGAGTTAGCTCTCTTCCTTTTCTTATAAGAGAACTGATCCCCTCATGGGGGCTCCTCAGTATCTAATTACCTGCCAAAGGCCCCATTAGTTAGTTTTGACATTTTTGAACTTTATAGAAATAAAAAAATTATACTTTAATGGAAGAATCTTCTCTAACTTATTTCTTTCACTTAACGTGCTTGGAGATTCATTCATATTGATGTGCACATCAGTAGTCATCCATGTTCATTGCTGTATAGTATTCCATTGTGTGGATGTACCACAATTTATCTATATTACTTTTTGTTTTGTTTTGTTGTTTTGTTTTTGAGACAGAGTCTCACTCTGTTTCCTAGGCTGGAGTTCAGTGGTGTGAATTTAGCTCACTGTAACCTCTGCCTCCCAGGTTCAAGCAATTCTCATGCCTCGGCCTCCTGAGTAGCTAGGATTACAGGTGCATGCCACCACGCCTGGCTAATTTTTGTATTTTTAGTAGAGATGGGGTTTCATCATGTTGGCCAGGCTGGTCTTGAACTCCTGACCTCAAGTGATCTGCCCACCTTGGCCTCCCAAAGTGCTGGGGTTACATGCATGAGCCACCATACCCAGCCTTATCCATTTTACTTTTAATAAAGATTTCAATTGTTTCTCATTTTGGCTATTGTAAACATCACTGGAACTTATTTGATTTTTTTTGAGACAAGGTCTCACTCTGTTACCCAGGTTGGGGTACAGTTGTGTGATTGCAGCTCACTGCAGCCTCAACCTCCTGGGCTCAAGTGATCCTCCCACCTCAGCCTCCCAAGCAGCTAGAACCATAGGTGCATGCCACCATGCCCAGCTAATTTTTAAAATTTTTTGTTGAGATGGGGTCTCACTATGTTGCCCAGTCTGGGTACCATTTTAGTATAAGTCTCCTGATGCACTTGTCCAAGATTTCCTTAAGGGTATATATCTAGGGGTGCAATTGCTGGGTTTTAGAGTATGCACCTGTTCAAATATAAATAGTAATGCAGGCTGTTTTCCAAAGTAGTTGAACCAGTTCAGACCCTATCTTAGTCTGTTTTGTGTTGCTTTAAAGGAATACCTGAGGCTGGGTAATTTATAAAGAAAAGAGGTTTATTGGGCTCATGGTTCTACAGGCTGTACAAGAGGCATGGCCCCAGCACTTATTTCTTATGAGGACCTCAGGCTGCTTCTATTCATGGCAGAAGGCAAAAGGATGCCAACATGTGCAGAGGTCACAAGGCAAGAGAGGAAGCAGGAGAGCCGGGGAGTGCCAGGCTCCTTTTTAACAACCAGCAATCATGAGAACTAACAGAGTGAGAACTGACCCCCTTCCCCAGAGAGGGCAATAATCTGTTCATGAGGGACCTGCCCCATGACCCGAACACCTCCCATTAGGCCCTTCTTCCAACCTTGGGGATCCCATTTCAACATGAGATTTGGAGGGACAGCGGTCCAAACGACAGCACACCCCTATCAGCAGCACATGACGGTTTCTCTCCATATTCTCACTAGCACTGGGCATTGTCAGACTTGTACATTTTTTTCCATCTGTCAGGCATGTAGCGTGATCCAACTGTATAGATATTAACTCACGAAGTGGGTATTTACTTATACTTTCATGATTATTAATGAGGTTGAGTGTATTGACATTTATTAGCCATTTGATGTTCCTTTCTTTGAAGTGCAGATTCCAGTTTTTTGTCTATTTTTCTACTGGATTGTCTGTCTTTTTCTTGTTGATTTCTTGTTGTTGCTGATTTGCTAAGTTCCACTATACATTCTTTCTCAGTTATTTGTTGCAACATCTGAGAGGGCCTGGAGGCACCGGAGAAGCTTCAAAGAAGAGCTGAGGACCAGGGTCTTGTAGGTGGAGCTGAAGTTCTCCAGGCAGCAGGGCTTACCCCTGCCATCCCACACAGAGGAACAACTTGTGCAAGGATTTCATTGGCTGAAGGGCCTCCAATCACACATCACTGGAAAGAGGTAGAAAGGAGAAAGAATTGCTTTCTCCACTCAGCTTTCCCAGGCAAATTCGATATGTTTCTGGCTTGAACATTCCTGTGTTTGAAGACTGCTTACAATGTGGATAAAATGGATTTGTGTATCTCCAGTTGAGGCTTTAGCTCCACCGGAGTCTTTGAAGGCTTATCGCTGAGAAATTACCACAGATCTCTGAGGAGGAGACTGGGGCAGATTGGAGGACAGCATCCTAATCATTTTCATGGTCAAGACTTGCTCCCTTTACTTTTTTTTTTCTTTTTTTTTTTTTTTCTTTTTTTTTTTGAGACAAGAGTCTCGCTCTGTTGCCCAGGCTGGAATGCAGTGGTGTGATCTCAGCTCACTACACCCTCAGCCTCTCGAAGTCAAGCAATTCTCTTGCCTCAGCCTCCTGAGAAGGTACCCGCCACCACGCCCAGTTAATTTTTGTATTTTTAGTAGAGATGGGGTTTCACCAGTGTTGGCCAGGATGGTCACAAACTCCTGACCTCAAGTGATATGCCTGCCTTGGCCTCCCGAAGCGCTCCTTTAAAATTCTGAAGTATCTTGAACAAGTATTTGGAACCCCAGCCTAACAAGATTATTCATCATGAATCTGCCCTTCAAAAGATATAATTTATTTGTATTTCTCTGGGAATCATTTAGGAACAACAGTTCAAAGCTTGAAATGAGTTTTCTTCATTTGTTATCTCTCACAGTCGACAGATCTCTCTTGCTAAGCTGCAATTTGGCAGTGCTTGGTTCTTAATCCCAGCTATTTAAAAGTACAGTTAAGGAAAACTGTAATTCTGAGGCAACGCATGTTTTGAAACCTTATTTGGCCTCTCATTATCTCATTCAATGGGGCGGGAAGCACTCAGGCTGGGGTCACATGCTTGGCCTAGGGAGAGGGTGATTATTCTGTCCTCGGACTGACCAGGCCCTGGAGTGGGACAGGGAAGGCTGAAAATAGTCATTTCTTGTCTGCATCGGTAAGGCAGGAGGGTCTCTGTAACACAGGGTCACTGACAAGTGAGACGGAGACACAAGGTCCCCGGAGGTGGCCTCAGCAGGGACAGTGCATGTGTTTGGAGGACAGTTGAGGAAGCCCTCAACAAAGCTTCACAGAGCTTTAGATTGATTACAGTTGTTTACAGTTGTTACAGGAGAAAACTGAAGTGTAGTCTTCGCTTCAAAGTTTGAGTTTCCAACTCATTTCTGAGTTAGCATTCCTGGATCTTAGTTCTCACCCAAATCAAGTGTCGCTTCCCCCCTGTGTATTATTATATGTGTTAATTTGGTCAACCGTCTTGTAAAAGTCAGATGCCTGCCTGCGTGTTCTCACTCATTTGACCTATGTGATTAAACAAGTGTTATGCACCAGGAACTGTGCCAGGCATAGGGATAAAATATGAATGAGACAAATAAGAAACAAGTTTTTATTCTGATGAGTCTTTGTTCAAAGCTAATAGCTGGGGCTGGGTGCGGTGGCTCACTCCTGTAATCTCAGCACTTTGGGAGGCCAAGATGGGTGGATCACATGAGGCCAGGAGTTTGAGACCAGCCTGGTCAATATGGTGAAAACCTGTCTCTACTAAAAACACAAAAATTAGCTGGGTGTGGTGGCACACGCCTGTAGCCCCAGATACTCGGGAGGCTGAGGCAGGAGACTCATTTGAACCCAGGAGGCGGAGATTGCAGTAAACTGAGATTGCACCACTGCAGTCTAGCCTAGATGAAAGAGCAAGATTCTGCTTTAAAAAAAAAATGTAATAGGAGGGCACAGTGGTTCACACCTATAATCCCGGCCCTTTGGGAGGCTGAGGCCGGAGGATCACTTGAGGCCAGGAGTTGTAAGACAGCCTGGGCACTACAGCAGGACACCATCTCTATTTAAACAAACAAAAAAAGGGAACACTGGTGTCAGAGGTCAGAACAGATGTGGCTTTGGGGTAGCATTGACAACTGGAAGGAGCCATGAGGGGATCTCCGGGGGTGGTCGTGTTTTGCTTCATGATCCCAATGCTGGTTCCATGGCTATGTTCACTTTGTGAGAATTCATTGAGCTGATCACTTACGATGTTGCCCAGGCTGGGTACCATTTTAATGTAAGTCTCCTGGTGCTCTTGTCCAAGATTTCCTTAAGGGTATATATCTAGGGGTGCAATTGCTGGGTTTTAGAGTATGTACCTGTTCAAATATAAATAGTAATGCAGGCTGTTTTCCAAAGTAGTTGAACCAGTTCAGACCCTACCTTAGTCTGTTTTGTGTTGCTTTAAAGGAATACCCGAGGCTGGGTAATTTATAAAGAAAAGAAGTTTATTGGGCTCATGGTTCTACAGGCTGTACAAGAAGTGGCTGAGATGAGAGGATCGCTTGAGCACAGGTGTTCAAGTTTGCAGTGAGCTGTGGTTGTGCCACTGCACTCCAGCCTGGGTGATAGAGCGAGACACAATCTCTTTTATTTTTTGGAGATGGAGTCCTGCTCTGTCACCCAGGCTGGAGTGCAGTGGCGTGATTTCGGCTCACTGCAAGCTCCACCTCCCAGGTTCACGCCATTCTCCTGCCCCAGCCTCCAGAGTAGCTGGGATTACAGGCACCCGCCACCATGCCCGGCTAATTTTTTTGTATTTTTTTAGTAGAGACGGGGTTTCACCATGTTAGCCAGGATGGTCTTGATCTCCTGACCTTGTGATCCACCCGCCTTGGCCTCCCAAAGTGCTGGGATTACAGGTGTGAGCCACCGCGCCCGGCCCAACACCATCTCTTAAAACGAAAAAAATCATCACATGATTTGAACTAGCAACTTTCTGACCTCAAAACTGTTTAAAAACCCTAAAAAAATTCTCAAGCAGGGAAAATGAAAAAACTAAAACAACATAAACATGCTATGGACAGATCAAAGCTGTTACTGTCTTTGGACTAATGGAAAGTGCAAGGTGAAATGAGCGTTTCCTATTTAGAGTGTCGAGGGGTCAAGGAGGACCCTGCCTTCATTTTGTATGCACTCTTACATGTTTTGCCTAACTTTAAAAAACACAAAACAAAGTATTTGATTTCTTAAATCTTCTGAGGTTCTGCTTTCTAAAGGGCTTTTTGGGGGCAAAGCAATGCCAGGATTTCTGGGAAAAATAGAATATTAGAATAAAAGATACTTTAACTTAGTTCCAATGTGTTTCAATCTTAAAAGGCTGTACTACTTAAACACCGTACTACTGCCTTATGGATTTTGGTAACTTTTGACATTTATATATGTTTTTTAAGTTGAATAAACACTTAAAAATTTAATAAAGCTTTTTTGTTCTTGTTGTTTTTGTTTTTGAGATGGAGTCTTGCTCTGACACCTAGGCTGGAGTGTAGTGGCTCACTGCAACCTCTGCCTCCGGGGTTCAAGTGATTCTCCCTCCTCAGCCTCCCAAGTAGCTGGGATTATAGGCACCCACCATCATGCCCAGATATTTTTTGTATTTTTACTAAAGATGGCGTTTTACCATCTTGGCCAGGCTGATCTTGAACTCCTGACCTCATGGTGCGTGCCACCGTGCCTAGCTATGTCTTACTCTTTTTAAATAAAAATTGTTCAGGCTGGGTGTGGCGGCTCACGCCTGTAATCCCAGCACTTTGGGATGCCAAGGTGGGTGGATCATGAGGTCAGGAGATCGAGTCCAGGGCATTTAAATAGACTATTGCACCACGTGTCTGTATTCTTCTTACTTGGCTCCTGAGGAGGAGTTGAGAAGTATGTCTCTGATGATTAATTTTTAAGTAATGAAGTCTACAAAGATAAAGCCAAGGAAAGCACATGCAAATATCCAGCTTCATCCACAACCAACTAAACCACTGAGTGTGAAGTGTTTCTTCAACTTAAAAAACATATATAAATGTCAAAAGTTACCAAAATCCATAAGGCAATAAGAGAAGAACCTGTCCTGGATAGAGTGATGACTGACAGTCCAGCTCTGTCTACTTTCCTGACTTTACTAGTGCATTGATACTTACTGATGTAGCCTTTATCAAGATTTGTTAAACAAACATCGTGTGGCTTTCAGTTCATTTTGGGTCCTTTAGAACCACCGAATAATTTATTATCCAAAACTAGGCACTTTTGAAGATGAAAAGAGACACTAAAGATAATTAACAGTGTTACTGACCTACAACACAAGCAAACTGAGACAGACCGGGCAAATCAGGACATCTGGACACCTACTTTTCTTTGGGAGAAAACAAACTAGAGTTTTTGGGATTTTTCCCCACCAGCCTTTACTGTGTCTTTTTAAATTTTTATTTATTTTTTTGAGGCAGCCACTTCCTGCGTTCAAGCAATTCTTGTGCCTCAGCCTCCTGAGTAGCTGGGATTACAGGTGCACCCCACCACACCTGGCTAATTTTTGTATTCTTAGTAGTGACAGGGTTTCACCATGTTGGTAAGGCTGGTCTTGAATGCCTGACCTCAAATGATTCCAAAGTGCTGGGATTACAGGTGTGAGCCACTGTGCGTGGCCCACTGCATCTTTTCACAGTGGCATATCCTGCACCCTTTCCTCAAGTCCGTTGCTCCTCAATCTCACCTGGTTACCTGCCCTCCCTCCCTCCTGGCTACTGCAGGGCCGTGTATCTCAATCTAGCTAATCTACCAGCCAGCCCTGCCTTTCCTTATTTATTACAAACATCCAATGTACAAGGTCACATTAACTATTCCCTCTTCTCTTGCAAATCACATTCATTTTGGATATCATGGCTGATTTAAAACAAAACCAAACCAAACAAGAAAGAGAACACTCGGCTCAAACCCACACTACTCCACAGTCTTTCCTAATTAATATTCAACTTTTCTGATTGCCTCAAGGTCGATTTCTTCACCACCACCCAGTACACAGGTTTTTACTATGCTATCTTCTGTTTGTTGAGCGTAATATACAGTGTTCCTAAGTCACTGCTTCTTTTCATCTGTCTGTGCCTTACTCGTCCATTATGATGGGACAGGACTAGAACTGCTTTTCTCTGGCGCCCAGATTGCCTGGTACACCGTTCAATATGCAACATGTCCTCAATATTCTTTTTTTGTTTTTAAGACTGAATCTCACTCTGTCACCTAGGCTGGAGTGCAGTGGCACTATCTCGGGTCGCTGCAACCTCCGCCTCCCGGGTTCAAGTGATTCTGCCACCTCAGCCTCCTGAGTAGCTGGGATTACAGGTGCACATCACTACACCCAGATAATTTTTGTATTTTTAGTAGAGAGGAGTTTTCACCATGTTGGCCAGCCTCATCTCGAACTCCTGACTTCAGGTGATCCACCCGCCTCAGCCTGCCTAAGTGCTGGGATTACAGGCGTGAACCACTGCATCCAGCCCTCAATATTCTCAATGAATAAAGAAATCTTTTGACGGTCACAAAATTCCAAGAACTTTTCTTCACCTCACCCACCCCCAGGTGGCATTTACTTATTATTCCCTGACAGTAGAAATATAATTAATTCTCATTATTCATGGATTTCCTATTTGTGAATTCACTCACTGAAATCTGTAGCCTCAAGAGTGACATTTATGGCACTTTCATGGTCATTTGTGGATATGCGCACAGCGGTGAGAAATGTGTGCTGCCTGATGTGTGTTCCCAGCAATGTACAAGAAAGCCACAGCCTGCCTTCTTGTTCCCGCTCACACTTGTAGGTAAGTATCCTTTCATGGTAAATTCAGTACTCTATTTTTTGCATTTTGTGCTTTTTGTTGATTTTTTTATAGTAGTCAGTCAGGCATGAGCAGGGCAGGAGAGAGTTCCCCTGCGGCGCCCCCCAACACACACCGGGAATGTGCGGCGACCATCAGGTGATGGTTCTGCAGCTGTTAACTGTCTCGCTAAATTAACAATTGGTCTCAGCCAGAGCCAGGGAAGGGCAGGCTCCCAATAGATAGAAAACACCTGAAGGTGGTGATAAGCAGCTTCCAGATAAGATCTCAGGAGCTGGGTGAGTGGGCTCAAGCATGACCACAAGACAAGATGGCAGAGTTTAACTGCTATATGACCTTCTGTATTAGCAACGGTTCCCTAGAGGGACAGAACTATATATAGATATATATGTATATATTTGATTAAGTATTAACTTACATGATCACAGGGTCCTGCAATAGGCTGTCTGCAAGCTGAGGAGCAAGGAGAGCCAGTCTGAATCTCAAAACTGAAGAACGTGGAGTCTGATGTACGAGGGCAGGAAGCAGCCAGCACGGGAGAAAGATGTAGGCTGGGAGGCTAGGCCCGTCTCTCCTTTTCACGGTTTTCTGCCTGCTTTAATAGCCAGCAGCTGATTAGATTGTGCCCACCAGATTAAGTATCCTCCCACACGTCCCCATTCCAAGGGTCCCATTCTTTTCCAATCAATGCCCTCACTTTAACAGTAGACACCTAGCAAGGTTGTGCCTGCACCTTTCATTGCAGGTCAGCCACTTGCATGATAAGAGCTTGCATCTGTTTTTCCAGAATTTCAGCTTTCTCTACAGGAGATAAGACTCTCACTCAGGGCAATCTTAGCATGTTTGAGGCTCGGTATTGATTCCGGGTGTGTCTGTGAGGGTGTTGCCAAAAGAGATTAAAATTTGAGTCAGTGGGCTGGGGAAGGCAGAGCCTCTCCTTCTGCCTTATGCCCCTTAGTTGAATTCTTTCTTTTGAGGAGGCAAGAATTGAGGTTGCTGCAGACTCCCTACAGATACGGAATTGCCGGTAACAATTCCACTGTTTAAAATGGCTCCCAGGCATAGTGCTGAAGGATTGTGTAATGTTCTTGCACAAGAAGGCTATGATGTGCCTTATGGAGAAAATGTGTGTGTGTGTGTGTTAAGCATCATTTCCATATGAGTTATAGTTGCATTGGCCACGAGTTCAGTGTTAATCAAAAAGATATATTAAATTAGGTATCTTTAAATAAAAACACACATAAAACAAAGTTCTGTATTGCTTGATTGATAAAAGCACTTTTTGGCCAGAGGCTTGCAAGAACCTAATGCTGTATTTCTTAGAAGCAATTGTTCGATATTTGCTAATTCGGCGTTCACAGCAACTTTATAAAATGTAAATACTGCAAATAAAGAGAACTGACTGTACTTAAATATTGTTTGGAATTGCTCAGTCTGAAATGCTAGAAAGAGTTAACTTGTTCATGACTAGTCCATCCTATTTTGAGTATAGACCATGATTGTGCTAAAATTTAATAATTTATTTCAGAATCACCAAATACATTTTGCCTAGATTCCAGAACAATCAACTCACATTCCATAAATAAATGATGAACTACAACATAGTTTGATGTGGCTCATGTAAATGAAGACATTATTGCCTACGCTATTATAGCTCTCTTGGAAAGAGACACGCAAAAAAATTCTAAGAGCCTATTTTTGTCAGTTATTTCTTATGATGAAAAAAATGTGTTCAAAACCATACCATAAGTGTGTCAGCGATGACATCTCAAATGCAGTGTATGGCATACTGTTAACTGTAGAAAGTATTCTTAGATCTAAGAAACATCTGGAAAAAATTAAGGGATATGGGAGTAACTGATTTCATCTTTTTGAGGAAGATCTTCACTGTTGAATTGCCCGATGATCTGAATTTATTTATGCAGCATTATTAATCTCTCAAAGAGCTCATTGACTTGTTCTAAAATAAATTCCTTTGCTGTATAGAAGATAAATTTTCTAAACAATAAGCTGAGCTACCTGCTTTCTCTGGGGAGCAGCAGAAAGAAAACTGGGCTAGAAGTCAGTATTCTTGTTTTTCTAGACAAAGTCTTCTTCTGTCACCCAGGCTGGAATGCAATGGCACCATCTCGGCTCACTGCAACCTCCACCTCCCAGGTTCAAGCAATTCTCCAGAGTAGCTGGGACTACAGGCACCTGCCACCATACCCAGTTAATTTTTTGCATTCTGATTAGAGATGGGTTTTGCTATATTGGCCAGGCTGGTCTTGAACTCCTGCCCCGAGGTGATCTGCTCACCTTGACCTCTCAAAGTGCTGGGACCACAGGTGTGAGCTCCCCAGAGCGCAGTATTCTATTCTGGACAATCGCACTGAGGGCCATTCTGATTGAGTTATACACATGCACTCTTCACACTTCATGTTCGGAAGGAACTGCAGTAGATGGTCAGCTTCCATGTTGACTGGAAAACAAAAGGAATGATACAGCCCCTGAGCATTACTCCAGATTTGTTACTGTTACTGATGTGGGTGTGTCAGTAACAATGGTGAATATTCACCCTCCTTTCACTGAGTGCCAGGCACGATGCTAACAGTTTACATCTGGCAATCCAATGAATCCTCCCCACAGCCAGATGAGTGATTCCAATTTTCAGAGGAGAACATGGAGCATAGAGGGGTGTATTGCTTGTCCAAGATCATTCAGCTAAGCGGGTGAGGGTGTCATATTTTGAACAGTACACTAATGCTCCTGCATGAATTCTGAAAACCCTTTTTCTCCATGTGATTTCAATTTTTCACAGTTTTGAAACTCCCAGGCCAGGTGATAGTGTACAATGTATTAAGGCACACGCCCCTAATCAACGTAGAAACATTTCCTCCTGGCATCTCTCACGAAAGATGATTAAAATAACGGCCATAGTCCTTAAGAGTGTCATCTAATCAGTCAGTTGACAAGGTCTGTCAGGTTCAAAGGATAAGGAGATTTTTGACTCCTTAGCTTTGTATAGCAAAGGAGATATTTACAAATAAGTAAGTTAAGAAAAACTGAAGAGGGCAAGTGTTCTTTGTTTTGATTTGATTTGTTTTATCAAAGCCTTTGACAAGAAAGCAGCTGTTATTTATAAATTTTGAAGTCTGGAGTCTCACTGAATTTGTTCTGGGCTTTGTGCAGTGGCTCGTGCTTGTAATCCCAGCACTTGGGAGGTCGAAGCAGGTGGATTGCTTGATCTCAGGAGTTCCAGACCAGCCTGGGCAACATGGGGAAACCCTGTCTCTACTGAAAATACAAAAACTAGCTCAGTATGGTGCACCTGTAGTCCCAGCTACTCAGGAGGCTGAGGTGGGAGGATCACCTGAGCCCAAGAGGTCAAGGCTGCAGTGAGCCCCGATTGTACCACTGCACTCCAGCCTGGTTGACAGACCCAGACACTATCTCAAAAAGAAAAGAAAAAAAACTGTTCTGAAGGTCCCTCTCCAACACAATGCCTATTTCAAATGGAGCTAAACAAAATTGTATCGCCCACCCCCTGGCATTCCAGAACACAGAACAGGCTAGATGCTGCAGCCAGTTCATTTTTCTCGGGGATATTTCTCTTTCCCTATTAAACTGCATTGTTTTTAAAAGAATGAAGGATGTCTTTTATTCAAGATATCTAGTCTTCAAGAACTTTCTTTTTCCATCATTAACTAAGCAGAACTAGGAAGCAATAAAGATACCTAAAAGTACACTAGAAATCCAGGGAACAGTTTTTTTGAACTCCAGAAAGTAAAGAGCCAAGGCGGGAGGGTCGCCTGAGCCCACGAGTTCAAGACCAACCTGACAACATAGTGAGACACCCATCTCTACAAAAAAATTGATAAAAATTAGCCAGATGAGGTGGCATGTGCCTGTAGTCCCAGCTATTCAGGAGGCTGAGGTAGGAGGATTGCTTGAGCCTGAGAAGTGGAGGCTGCAGTGAGCCATGGTAGCACCACTGCATTTCAGCCTGGGTGACAGAGCAAGACCCTATATCCAAAAAAAAAAAAAACCAAAAACAGATGAGGGATCAGAAGGGCGGAAAGCCCAGGCCAATCTTATGATTCTTGACCACATCCTAGATGCAAATCAGTTCATCTTGATCAAATGTCCCTGTGCAGATGGCTGGGGTGGGGCTAGGGGAAATGTATTTGCCTGCTGCCTCAGTGATAGTCACCCTCCTTTTCCAGCAGGCAATGGAAGGGTGGAGGGGGCACCTGGGTGGGCTGGAGGCCCGAGAGGCTCACTGCTTCCAAGACAACCGTCCCTAAGCACGCACAGAACCTGATGAACAGCTTATGTCATGATCCACAAGTGAATGAGAGAATAGATTGTATGAATGACCCATTCATAATGAAGTAGTTCTTCCTTGAATTTTTGCTTTAGGTAAGTTGGTCACACAATCAAGGGTGTGCGTCCCAAGTTACTATGGGACACTTGTTTTCAAAGTAGAAGAAATTCCTTCAGATTGTTATAGAAAACACAGTTTTCAAGTGCTCATTTAAGGCAGTTGGCAGCTTGTAAACAATTCATACCTGCAGCTTTCTGGCAGCATATCCACATCATTGTTCATGGCAGGGATCAGAAGTCCTGCCCAATTAGTCTGTTTTTTAATGTGCTGAAGCTCTCTATCCTCCAGAAGCTTCCCTCTGTCTTGTTTCTTGTGCAAGGCATTCTGGTTCCTGAGTTTGTTGCATCCCTTCCTCCAGCTGGAAAAGAGAAAAGAAAGAGGGTCTCTTGGGATCTTGGCCTCAAATCAAGAAATAACCTTGCGGCTGGGCACAGTGGCTAACACCTGTAATCCCAAGACTTTAGGAGACGAAGGCAGGAGGACTGCTTGAAACCAGGAGTTCAAGATCAACCTGGGCAACCAAGTAAGAACCCCCTCCCATCTCTACAAAAAATAAAAAATTAGCTGGACATGGTGGTGTGTGTCTGTACTCCTAGCTGCTTAGAAGACTGAAGTAGGAGGATCACTTGAGCCCAGGAGTTGCAGGCTATCGTGAGCTATGATGGCGTACAAAAAATCAGCCTGGTATGGTGGTGTGCGCCTGTAGTCCCAGCTATTCAGAAGACTGAGGCAGGAGGATTGCTTGAGCCCAGGGATATCAAGGCTGCAGCGAGCCATGATTGTACCACTGTACTCCAGCCTGAATGAGAGAGCAAGACTCCATCTCAAGAGAAAAAAAACCAAAAAAGTAAAAGAAGGGAATAATAGGCCAGGCACAGTGGCTCATGCCTGAAATCCCAGCACTTTAAAAAGCCAAGGCAGGAGGATGACTTGAGATTAAGCATTCAAGACCAGCCTGGGCAACATGGTGAGATCCCATTTCTACCAAAAATTCGAAAAATTAGCTGAGTGTGATGGCACACACCTGTGGTCTCAGCTACGTGGGAGGCTACGGTGGGAGGATTGCTTGAGCCTGGGAGCTCGAGGCTGCAGTGAGCCATGATCACGCCACTGGACTCCAGCATGGGTGACAGAGTGAGACCCTTTCCCCCAAATAAATAAATAAATAAATAAATAAATAAATAAATAATACAAAAGAGGGAAGTAACCTTCTGAAAGTCAAGAATTTTCTGTCTTCCCAGCGCAGGCCCACAAAAACATACATGGGCTTGTGTCTAGAGAAAGACGTGCAATAAACATTAGCTCACTTAGTTGACTGTCCATCAGGAACTCTAACACCCTTCATTGCATGGCAATGCCTGGAAGCCCTCCAAACACAGGCCCCGTGTCAGTTTGGGCTCACTCACGAATCCTCAGTATTTTTGCACAATGCCTAGCTTGTAACAGATGCTCAGAATGAAATTTATTTACCGATAAATGCTATTAATAGCTGATTAAATATAGTATTGTGGTCATCTCAATGAAAAGTTGGTCCTTATACTCTTGGACAACTTCCTAGTATAACTTTGATTGGACAGAAAAAACAGATTGACTTGATCAGTTCAACACACTTTCAAGTTTGAGATTTACCTGTATCAGAGACACGTTGGAGTTGTTCTCTGCTAGTTGTAGACACACACAACTTGTGCGTTTCCTCCATTTTTTCCCCTCTTCCCCTTCTTCATTTCTATACTCTGTTTCTATTCTATGGGTCTTTCCGGCCGAGATGGTGTTAGGACAGGCAGGATAGGGAAGTCACACAGAAAGATACAGATTGGGTTACGAAAGACAGCTTTTTATCCCTTTCTGTGATTTCCCCCCCCCCACGGTGGCTCTTTTGAAGGCTGGGATGACTTCAGTCCACTATTTGCATGATCTTCCGTTAGAGTCCAGGGACAGATGATGTCCTTACATGGTATAATCTTCTGCTTGGCCCTTGTAGTTTCTACTTAGGGACTTCTCTTTCTTTCATCTGCAAATCAAAAGGTCCAACAACACCATCAAAGAACAGTAGAAACAAAATAGACCAATGGCTTCATTTAGTAGAGGAGGAACACAGGAAACCTTTTTATTTTTTATTTTTTGAGACGGATTTTCACTCTTTTTGCCCAGGCTGGAGTGCAGTGGTGAGATCTCGGCTCACTGCAACCTCCATCTCCCGGGTTCAAGCGATTCTCCTGCCTCAGTCTCCCAAGTAGCTGGGATTACAGGCATGTGCCACCATGCCCGGCTAATTTTTTTTTCTTTTTTGTATTTTTAGCAGAGACGGGGTTTCACCATGTTGGTTAGGCTGGTCTTGAACTCTTGACCTCAGGTGATCCACCCGGCTTGGCTTCCCAAAGTGCTGGGATTCCAGGCATGAGCCACCCCGCCTGGCCCACAGCAAAGCTTTATTCACTTGACAAGTCATGGCTAACAGCGTCTGGTTAGCTCACAGAGGCCACAGTTTATCTGTGGAGTCTGGTAATCATGTCATTGACGACCCTGTACATTAATTAGATGCAGCAGGTCATCTCAAATACATAACTCTTTCCAACACTCCTTAGAATACAGCACTTGGGTGGTGATTTTATTTAACATTCCAGTACTTCATCCCAAAAAGAAATTGGTGGAGATTAGTGTAACTCAAGAATAGGCAGAAAACACACAAGAAAGTTTAAGACAGATGTCTAGCAGTGCCTGAACTGTTGAGAAGCAAAGGTGAGTAAATGCCTTAGTTTCAATAGAAAAAGAAAGTTCACAGTAGGACCTCAGAAGCAGAGGCTGTGAGATCACCTTTCAAAAATTGTGGAGCTGGACTCCGAGCTGCAGCAGCCACTGGGAATTGGTGGGGCTGTGGCTTGTCCTGTCCTGCCGCCCCCCACGTGGACTCGGAAACTGTTAGATGATTCCTAAGGCAGAGATGGGTAAAGAAAGAAGAGAACCAGCGTTCATTTCCCCCTGGACTCTATAAGTCCATGGAGGTGGTGGGGGAATGGCCGTGTCTTGCCCGAGGAGGAAATCCAAGTCGAGTCCCCACTCCTCTCCCCGCGGGACTGATAAACATGTCCCTCATTCACCCCGGGAGGCTGGCACCCAGGCACGACGCGAGGACAGCCAGACTCGCCGACGGCGGCCGCGTCCCGAGGGGCCGGGAGCGCGCCTGTTGGAAGGTGGGAGGCGGAGTTGCTCGGCATCTGGGAAGAGACCAAAGGAATGAGTAATTGCAAATTCTGTAACATAGACCCTTATCCCAAACCCTTTAGTTCTTCCACCCCAAGCCCCCTGCCGAGAAGCGAAGGGACTGGAGACAGGGAGACGTGGTGGAGGGAGAGTCACGTTTCGCAGAGGGAAGTGAAATAAAGAGGGCGGCACCCGGGGGGACCTGTGCGTCATTGAGGGACCGAGGAGAAGCGCAGGGCGCACAGGGCTGCAAAAGGAGAAGTAGGAACGAGAAGCCGGAGGGGGCGGCCGCAGAGCGCGGGTTGGAGCGCCGCGAAGCGCCCGAGCCTCCTGCCTTCGCGGGCGGCGCCCTGGCCGCCAGCAGCCTTGTGGCCGGTGCCCCGATCCGCCGCGCTCCGGACCCGGGCAGGCGGGAAGTGCCCGCTGCGCGCAGGATGTGGCAGCCGACACAGCCCTGGCCCCGCGCGCCCTGGCGCTGGGCGCTGGTGCTGCTGGCCCTGGGCTGCGCGGGGCTGTGCCATGCCGGCCCGCNGCGGCCGCAGAGCGCGGGTTGGAGCGCCGCGAAGCGCCCGAGCCTCCTGCCTTCGCGGGCGGCGCCCTGGCCGCCAGCAACCTTGTGGCCGGTGCCCCGATCCGCCGCGCTCCGGACCCGGGCAGGCGGGAAGTGCCCGCTGCGCGCAGGATGTGGCAGCCGACACAGCCCTGGCCCCGCGCGCCCTGGCGCTGGGCGCTGGTGCTGCTGGCCCTGGGCTGCGCGGGGCTGTGCCATGCCGGCCCGCAGCCCGGGTATCCCGCGCGGCCCAGCGCTAGGAACAAGTAAGTGCGCGCCCCTCGGCTGGCCCCAAACCGCCTACCCCTCCCTGGCCCCCAGTTGAGCCCTGGAGCTGCCCTGCCAAAGACGACGAGCGGCAGCCGGGGGTCTCCCTTGGATTTCCCCGGGCGGCTCCTTCTCTGGGTGACCGCGCGCTGCGCCGCCGGCGCCTCAGGCAGAGCTGACTCCGGGGGCGTGGGCGCAGAGTGTCCCGCAGACCCGGCTGGTCCGAAAACGACTCCCAGGAATTCCAGGAGCCCCTGGGACCGTGAGTGCTCTTCTTTCCCGTCTTGGTCGGGTCCAGGCGCGCGCTCTCCAGAGGCGCACCCGGGCACCCTCCGGCGTCTGCTCTGTGAAGCTCCCGCCTCCGCAGAGGGCGACGGCCCTCCCCCCGACCCTCGCGCGGTCTGGGGCTGCCGTCCCCTCTCCCCTGGCCTCATTGTTCTCCAGGTTTACACCGTGCCCTTCTCCCTCTCTCTCCTGCACCCCAGGAACTGGTGCGCCTACATCGTGAACAAGAATGTGAGCTGCTCCGTGCTGGAGGGAAGTGAGAGTTTTATTCAGGCTCAGTACAACTGTGCCTGGAACCAGATGCCCTGTCCGTCCGCGCTGGTGTAAGTCCTGGAGCCGGGGAGCGGGCGGGGCGCGCCCGGGCCGGGGCGGTGGGGGTGGGGTGGGGTTGCCGCGCTGGGCTCCAATCCTCCTGTAAATCTCTTCCAGATCCGGTGAAAACCCAGCAGCGGAAAAGCGCTCAGAGCGCTGCGCGGGGCACCGGCCACGCTGGGGTGTTTAGGGAGCGTGTGCTGCCGGAGTGAGCGGGTAGGATGCGCACGCCTTGGGAGGCGTGCGGGGGCATACGAGAGGATGAACAAAGTTCCCACTCCTACTTCTGTTTTTTTCCTTTCAATGTTTGTTTCTAACATAAGGCAGCTGAATCTAATTAGATCCATATTGTGTGTTCTGGGGCACACAGAAGATTCCAAAATGTATACTGCTAAAGACTTTTCAATGTAGGATTCGTTGAGAGGTTTGGCTATGTAGTGCTCTAAAACGAGTGAGTTCTGTCCCTATGTCCCCATAAAACGGAATCTTCCAGTCTTGTAGATGTCTGAGCTAAAACCTCAGGAACATTTTGCTTAAAAGTGTGGTTCCCCAGCATACCTCCCCGCAACTTAGATTTGGAGATTCGCTAGAGATTGTGGGAGAGAATGGCCGTTAAAGACGGGGAAGAATTAATCATCTCTTTGCTTATAAAGATTTCACCATCTTAAACAAGCAGGAAGCAATGCAATAAAGTACAAATGCCGTTAAATACATGACACTCATTCAATTGTCATCGGGCAAGTCTTTGGGGTTTTGTGTCAGTCTGATATCGGAAGATGGGCCAGTGTGAATAAATGGCTGTTGAGGAGCACATGTGATGGCTGAAATTAATTGTTTCCCACTAAGAAGAAGTTGTTTGTCTTAGAGCACAGTTGTCATTATAGCAGAGAATAGTCAGTAGGCGGATCTGTCTTTGGCCAAACCAAGGGACAGACTGGAACTTGTACTCCAGGAAACCTTATTCCAGAGAACAGTACATGAGCCTGAAGTCCTGTGGGAAGTGGTGGCTGGGTCTACCCCACGTGGGCTGCTGGAGGAGCTGCCAACAGGGTTCAGCTAATTCCTGCTTGGCAAAAACAAAGCAAAACAGAAACTTAGACGAGGTCCCCACTTCCTAATATACAGTGGAAAACGCTGAAATGGAATGCCCAGCTAGGCTGTCTCTTTGAGTGGGATACATTGTCAGAGAGATACCATACTGTCATCCGACCTTAATCTCTTAGTAAGATTGAGACCTCATCGTCTACGGCCAGCAGTCAGTGACATCAGAACCAAGCAAGGTTTTTATACCTTGTGGGAGTGATACAAATTAAGTATTCAACTCAGTTTGAATGCATTTGTTTAAAATTAGAATTGAGTTATTAGGAATATTTTATTCATCTTATACAAGAACTGCATGTTGTGGCTTGCTATAACCTTAAAACTTACTGGTGACAATTTGGAGATAAATGAATTTTTCATTTCGGGAGGTAATGCATTTTTGTTTAAAAGATGGCTTGTTTTTATTTTCTCAAATTATTCTAGCTGCTTGGAAAACCAAAGGATGATTTAATTGTTCTATTTGACCAAAACTCAGTGAAACTTGGTTGTCAGTGGGGAGTGAATCGCCTCCAGATTCGTAGGTTAATGCAAGGCAGTGGGAGTGCATTTTTGCCACCCAGTGAGTAGGACAACAGAATTGTTATACAAAATGACAGATGTTTCTGTTGTTTTATTAAAGCCAAAATAAGTGACCTGGGTGTTTTTCTTCAGTAATAACCACGTAAACAATTCAAGTGCATTTTTACATTTTAAGTACTGCACTGTAAGTGTGAAGTTTAAGAAACAAAGACAGACTGAGCTGATGAACTTGAAAATCTTGACCTTAGTTTCAGCAGTAAATTCAGTCTTGACCTTTTTCAGTATCTTTAGGGGTGGGACCGAATGGTTTACCTTATTTTTCAACTGAGGAATGCTTCCTAAGGTTTCTTTTTTGTTTGTTTGTTTTGTTTTGAGACAGAGTCTTACCATGTCACCCAGGCTGGGATGCAGTGGCGTGATCTTGGCTCACTGCAACCTCTGCCTCCTGGGTTCAAGCAATTCTCATTCCTCAGCCTCCCGAGTAGCTGGGACTACAGGTGCATGCCACCATGTCCAGCTATTTTTTTTTTTTTTTTTTTTTTGTATTTTAGTAGAGACAGGGTTTCAACCTGTTGGCCAGGCTGGTCTCGAACTTGAGCTCAGGCAATCGGCCCACCTCAGCCTGCTAAAGTGCTAGGATTATAAGCGTGAGCCACCATGTCTGGCCCCTAAGTTTGGAGAATTGGTGGATGAACGAAGACAAAGGAAGGAGCCTTCTTTTTATACTTAACAAGGAGGAATGGCTGTTTCACATGGAATTGATCAGTTTTTTTCTGAGGAATCCAGAAGCCTGAGTCACCTGGGACCTGTGGAAGGAAAGTTGAGTTTTTATTATTATTGTTTTTTAGAGACAGGGTCTCACCGTGTCACCCAGGCTGGGGTGCAGTGGCACCATCATAGTTCACTGCAACCTCTAACTCTTGGGCTCAAGCGATCCTCCCAGCTCAGCGTCCTGAGTAGCTGGGATTACAAGCACAAGTCACAGCATCCTGCTAGTTTTTTATTTTTATTTTTTTAGGGATGAGGTCTCACTATGTTGCCCAGGCTGGAAAAGAAGGTTCTTCAGAAACTCACCCTAGAGTGACTGAGGGATAATTTGTGAGCAGTGTTGGAAGTACAGGGCTGGAGGTTGGCCGAGATGCGGGAGATAGAAACACATTTCTGCAGTTGACAGTGACAGTGACAGGTTGGCGTCATTGAGGCCTTGACATGGTTGAGCAGAGCTGAGTTCTTCGGAATAGTGGAGGGGAAGGAAGAGGAAGAGCCAGGCAAGGAGAGAGAGTGAAGCAAAGATATTGGTAGAGGAAACCCCATCTTAGAGACTCAGGAGAAGTCCTGGAGGCTTCAGGCTCCAGAAAAGCCATGGGTTAGTGAGCAGGAAGCAGTTGTTTCTGCAGAAAGAGACTATTCAGGTCAGTGGGGTGCAGGCATTGTAATTTGTGTGAGATTGAGGGAGTGAGTCATGAAGAAACTTAGTTACGCAGAAAACGATATGATGGGGAAAAGGCTCTGATGGGAAAAAAAGTTAGATAGTAGCCAAGCAGGTAAATAATTACTTAGAGAGAACTCTGGGCCAGGCAGGGTGGCTCATGCCTGTAATCCCAACATTTTGGGAGGCCGAGGCGGGAGGCTCACTTGAGCCCAAGAGTTTGAGATTAGCCTGGGCAACATAGTGTGACCCCATCACTATAAAAATTTTTTTAAAAAAATAGTAGGGCATGGTGGTGCACACCTGTAGTCCCAGCCACTCGGGAGGCTGAGATAGAAGGATTGCTTAAGGCCAGGAGTTCGAGGCTGCAGTGAGCTGTGATCATGTCACTGCGCTCCAGCCTGGATGATAGAGTGAGACCCTGTCTAAAACAGAGAGAGAGAGAGAGAGAGAGAGAGAGAAAGAGAGAGAGAGTGCTCTGCCTATCTGGGGACAGACGTAAAGTAGCCATAGAGAGAGTGCTCCAAGACTGAGGGTGAAACCGCTGGGAAATGGGGTGTGATGGAGGTACTCATTCAAATAACAGGAGGAGGGCTTCTGCGCCTGGCCATGTGGTTGGGCCCTACCAGCCTCCTTAGCTGTAGAGACTGACTGTAGGCCGCAGGTGCCTTGTCAGAAGGATGAGACAGTGCCCCATTTATATGTATGAAAAGCCGGCCGGGCGCAGTGGCTCAAGCCTGTAATCCTAGCACTTTGGGAGGCCGAGACGCATCATGAGTCAGGAGACGAACCAGTCCTGGCTAATCTGAACCCGTCTGTACTAAAAATACAAAAAACTAGCGGCAACAGCCGCCTGTATCCCCAGGCGAGGCTAGACAGAATGCGTTGAACCGGGAGGCGACTTGCTGACTGAAGCGCATGCACTCCAGCCTGTGGCGCAGAGGCGAGACCCTCCGGTCTCAAAAAAAAAAAAAAAAAAAAAAAAGCCTTAGATTCACAGATTTGCTGATTTGAATATTGTTAGGTGAAACCAGGAACAAAAAGGGTTTTTTTTTTTTTTTATGATAAGTGGGCATTTTAAGTAATGACTTTTCTGATACTATAAAGTACCTTCTATGTGCCAGGCCCCGTGTTAGGGCTTTCCATTCCATATATTAGTTTATTTAGTTTCTGCAACAGCCCTTCAGGTTGAATGGCATTATCTCCATTTCACCAAGGAGAAAACTGAGATGAGCCACTCCCTAAGTTGCCTGTGATCATGTGAGGGTAGCCACTGAGCCGCCTGCTAGTCCAGGGCTCTGCAGACTGCCCTCTGTCTCTATAGCAATGGGAATGTGCCCGTTTGTTTGTCTGAGTGTGTGCTTTCGGTAGGTTGCACAGTACTCAACTACTAAGAGTATTTACACTTTCTTTCATAAAAGGCAATTCTCATATAAAAGTGTTGAGAAAGCATTTCCGTGTGCATTCACATGTGTGTGCACATGCATGCATGTGCCTTTAACCCTCTCGTTACTGTGGGTCATTTTCCTATGATGCATGAACTGCCATTTTTCACACTGTACAGTTTGTTGGCTTATTTTAATGAAACACTGGCAGATTAGACTGTTTAAAGCTGTTATTAGAGAGGCGAGAGTTATCGGATATACTGCATGGACCAATGAGCTTGACCACTTCAGGACTTCCACACGTATGTTCCTGAGCTCAGCTGCCAGCATGAAACTTGTCACAGGGGAATGGTGTTAAAAGCAGGCTTCCAGAAAAAGAATTTAAAGCCCACGCCCTAATGGTTGTGATACTAGTCTTATGTGTAAGTAATTGTGCAATAATAATTCATTTTTTCTTTTTTGAGATGGAGTCTCGCTCTGCTGCCCAAGCTGGAACGCAGTGGCACCATCTCGGTTCACTACAACCTCCGCCTGCCGGGTTCAAGTGATTCTCCTGCCTCAGCCTTCTGAGTAGCTGGGATTACGGGCCTGTACCACCACGCCCAGCTAATTTCTGTATTTTTAGTAGAGACGGGGTTTCACCGTGTTGGCCAGACTGGTCTCCAACTCCTGACTTCAAGTGATCCGCCTGCCTTGGCCTCCTAAAGTGCTAGGATTATAGGCATGAGCCGTTGCACCAGGCCTGCAATAATCATTCTTAACACCTATAAAGATTCACCATCCCTTAGGAATTTAAAATTGGGATGTCTTCTCTCTCTGTGTCTCTCTCTAGTGCACAGGTACTAGATGTGAGGAGGGCTCTGCATCTTCCGGGCACAGGATTGCTTCAACAAAACATGATTTGTCTTCCCTCCATAAATTCCTAAGGGTGGCTCAATAGGATCTGAGGAGGAGGAGGAAAGGGTCATACAGAAGGGCCTGTGGACTCTGAACAGCACACACCTGCAGGCTGGGCATTCGCCATTCAGTCCTGATTCCCAAGGTGGGTCTGAGGCTGAGAATTGTTTTACTTTCTACTTCTACATTCATAAAGCCAAATCTCTTAAAAATTTCATTGTATTGGGGAATTTTTCCAATTCTAAAAACTCTTAGCAGCTTGAACGGTCTGGTAGACTCTGCCACCCCCCAGCCCTTAGGATATTCCCTGCGATCGCCCGTCAGTGTGGTGGATGCAGCCTCTGAATCTGGACTCTCCGGAGTGGCTGTAAAGGTGGAGAGGTTCTGCCTTGGTCATGGGCTGGTTTTAGGGACAGGTATGTGGAGACTTGGAATCGGAGTGACTTGGAATTCTTTGTATGAGGCACTGGGCAGGTTGGCATCCGTGGGATTGAGACTGACCGCGGTGGGAGTATTTCCTTAAGGTGCATCATGAGAATGTGACGAGACCCGCCACGTTCATTGTTCTCCATCCTTACAGCAACCCTCTGGGGTCATTACCCCCGTTTTACAGGAGGGCAAGTAGTTAGGAAGCAGCAGAGCCTGCCTCCAAATCCAGGCCTGTTATTTTCAAACCTCACACTCCTCCCACTCCACACCCGGCAACCCTGGAAGGTCTCAACCCACAGCCGGGCTGAGCACGCTGAGGGTGACTGTGTGATGCCTAACGCAGTGGGTGCTGAACTGGCAGCCTCCCTGGCAGGGTGGGAAGGCAGGAGGGAAGGGCCTGACGTGTCTTACAGCCTCCAATACCCATTGGTCGTGTTTGGATGTACGGCTGGTAGAAAACAGCACAATCTTTCTTTTCTTTATTGGACTGGCGTTGTTCTCTTTCATGCGTCCAAATTGTCCCGCCGTCTCCTGCTCAGCCTGATGGTTCTAGTCTTGGAGGCACTGGGAGGCGTCCGGTCCACAGATAGGCTGCGTTGTTGGCGAAGAATTCAAGGACCCCAGAGGTGAGGCAGGATTCTTCCCTCTGAGTTCACTTTGCCTCCAAACTCAGGGCTGAGTTTCTGTAGGGCCCAGAGTTTTGTCTTTCTGACACCACACACTGACTTGGGCTTATCAGCATCTGGCCACCTCCTCCTCACCCCCTCGTGGCCTGGGTTGTATCTTGGTGGAATTTTTCCTATTAGCTCTTTTCTAAAAAGATCTCATCAGTCGGGGGAGGGATCTGGGTGGGGCCAACACACAGAGCCTGTGCTGCTGAGATAATGCCCGCCAGGAATTTGCAGCAGGTGTTGAGTTCTGTTGCGTTCAGAACACCTCTAATCCTCCTCAGGTTCCGAGGGGAGCAGGTGGTTGTTCAGTCGGAAGAAAATTTGTCTATTACGGAATAACCTCAGCCAGGAAAGGTGGCTTAAAAAAACACAGACACACATACACAACATTTGGCTGGGCGTGGTGGCTCGTGCCTGTAATTCCAGCACTTCGGGAGGCTGAGGCAAGAGGATCTCTTGAGCCCAGGAGTTCAAGACCGGCCTGATTAACATAGTGAGACCTTGGCTCTACATAAAATAGAATAAACTAGCTGGGTATGGTGGTACATGCCTGTAGTCCCCGCTACTGGAGAGGCTGAGGTGGGAGGGTTGCTTGAGTCTGGGAGTTGAAGGCTGCAGTGAGCCATGATTACACTACTGCACTCCAGTTTGGGTGACAGAGTCCAAAAACAAAACAAAACCCAGAATAGAACATGTAAAGCTGTGGGGGTCTGGGGGAAGAAAATGAGGGCTTACATCTTCTAGAGTCCATTTTCTGTTTTCTACATCTCCAGGAACAGAATAACTTTCAGTTCAGAAAGTACTTTTTGTGTATAGCTTTGGGGGAATTTTTTTTTCCTTCAGCTTTTAAACAAAAGTTTCGCCATCAATTGGCTGTTAGGAGGCTTGTTCCTTGGCATCGAAGGTAACTTGGAGTCAGCTGAGGAGGACTGAGCTCGCGTCAGACTCCTGCCCGGGAGGGCTGGGACCCCAGGCGCCCAATCCTGGAGAGCTGCACACTCTTGCTATTTTCAGTTTCTTTCTTGGGGTTTCCATTCCTTATTGGCCCCTTGGGGCTGCTCCCCTAAAATCTCCAGACCTTTCTTTGAAGTTTCTTATTTCTCTTGTTCCTGTCTTCTTCCTAGGTTCCCAGTGGAGGAGATGCTCTGCTTGCAGGGCCCTTTGGCTTTTCCAGAACATTTCCACACCATTATTTTATTCTTATCACAAGTTCAGCCAGCAGACTAGGTAGGGCTGAGACTGGGGTCTTGGAAAAAGAACTTCATGCTTAGGGGCTACACTTTCTACCTTTGTCGTACAGAACAGAGAATAGTATTCAAAGAGAGGTAATGGCCTTACAAAAAACAGCTTGCTTTTTGTTAGAACTTGTTTTAATTAAGCCCTGTAATTGGTCTTCCTCTGTTCATCTGTTCCGCCCACATTGGCACGTGGTATTTGAGTTAAAAACCCTGAGGTAGCCAGAAAAGGGGAGGCAGGTGGGGGCAGGCTGTAAAGAACGGCAAACAGGTGGGAGCTTTGGGGGTGTCGCATCCAGGTTGGGTGGGTGGCTGACGTGCTCTGGAAGAGGAGATAGAAGAGTTGGCCTGCAGCTTGACGTCTCCCACCACCAAGCTGTGTGACCACAGGCAAGTCACTTAGCCCTTCTGAGGCACACTTTCCTCACGTCTACATGACAGGGCTGTGGGGAGGAGGCCCAAGGGCGGGAACACAGCTGACAGAACTTTTAAAACTTGCGCTGTCACACTAATGTAAGGCACACCTAGCAGGCACGTCTGGTGAACACTCACTGTTTTCGTTGTCGGTTTGGAATGTTGTTGCCTCACAGGTGATCTTATCTTTGAAAAACTTTGGGTTTGAAGTTAATGCTTACTGACACATTGGAGAAAGGCTAAAACTCTCACAATTGAAATCGTTAGATTCAGTGAATTAAGATAATAATGACGCTGACTTGCCTAAGATGAACTTTAAAAGATTAAGTGAAGCTCTGCCGGGCACGGTGGTGTGTTCCTGTAATTCCAGCTACCCGGGAGGCTGAGGCGGGAGGATCGCTTGAGTCCAGGAGTTTGAATCCAGCCTGGGCAACGTAGTGAGACCTCATCTCTAAAAAATAAAATAAAATTTAAATGTAAAAAAACTGAGTGAAATTCTTAGAGATGACACTGGAAGCTGAGCCAGCAGTGCAGTCTCTTTTGGGGAATGCACATAAATGGTTATGGTCAAGGTCAATGCTACAATGGCCCCTGAGGATTTCTTACTGGTTCTGCAGGTGTCTGTGTGCCTGGAGTAGGCCCGTAAAGAAAGATTAGCTAGATGTTGGATGTTGCTGGGAGTGGTGGTAAACTAGTGCCAATCCCCAGGTGATCTGTCTCACAGCCACTGATGTGTTCCTTGAATTCTTTTAGAAAAAAATCCCCTTCCTCATGTGCCTAATATTAAGATGTTACTAACGTGTGCTGCGTGTACATAATGAAGTAGGTGCCACATCCAACAGTTACACAGAACTTTATATCCTGTTTTTAAAAATCGAAAACGGGATAAACTATACCAGTGGTGAGATTCCTTCTAGTCCGCCACACAAAAGTTCTGATTTATTGTTGGCCGTATGACTTACTGCTCAGCGTTAACTGCTTCCATCCTTGATGAAGTAGTTTTCTGGGCTTAAAAATAACAACAAACCACTTGATAACATGGTACAGCTGAGCATGACTTCTTACAAAGAACTGTTTCCCTGGGAGAACCGAGGGAGGAGCCCCTCATTTTCCAACATGACAGCAGTTCACACTGAAGGAAAAATAATGAAATGACTAAAACTAAACATGCCAGTAAGTTTTCTTCTTTCCTTCCTGTTTTAAAATGGTGATGGGTGCTGAAACAAAGTAAAGAGCATTCAAATGAGCCAGATTCCTGGTTCGAAAGTGCTGTAAAGGCAAACGTTTCTGGGTGTGTCACTTAGCAGGACCCAGAAGGACTCAGCTGCCCTTTTTTTTTGTTCCACCTAAGAAAATATTAGAAGATGAGGGAATACGCCTAAGAATTACTCTTTGCAGTGTCAGCCTTTCAGGACAATGTATTTTATTATGTGTTTTAATTAAAAGAAGTTTGGTTAAAGAAAAAACAGTGTAGGTGAAGCTTTTTAAGTCGATAATTTTGATGGAAGAATTTGCTGAGACTTTGCAGCTTTTCCCCAACTTTTCCCATCTCGGTGCACCTTTGTGATTGCACAGGTTCTACCTAATGCACGGCCTTCCTTAGGTTATGTTTTACAGAGATTTACTTTCAGTCCATCATAAGACAAGGCACAAGATGTTTCCATCTTACTTGAAGTGGTTTCCCTACATCTGCTCGACAGGGATGTTGTGAGAGGATAATGAGATAAAGACCTAAAAATGTTTTCTAAACCATAGTGGTGACAATGCTACTTGTTTTTCTGCTAACTGAAGCTTTTCCACATATCTTGAAACGGAGGAGGAAAGCCGAGGGGGCGATTGCGACAGAACTTAGGGTGTGGAACAAGTTTCACAATCCAGCCCTTCTTGGGAGAACCTTTCTCAGTTAAAGCGACTCTGGCTTGCGTTTAGCCTCTGAATGAAGGACTGGAGCAGGGAGGCATGGTCAAGCCTTTCTTAATATTTCACACATTCCAGAACCTTGAGTCTGGTCTGCTGTGCTGACGGTGCTCAGGCCTGGTTTGTGTCAGGCGTCTCCGACCTTGGAGATCTTGGGCAGCTTTCAGCAGGAGCAGCAGCCTGTTGGTGCCAGGAAGCAAGGTCAGGGCCCCCACTCCGCCATGATGGGCAATGCGCCCTTTCCCATCACAACAAGTTTCATCACCTCCTGGCCACTCTCGAGATTTGCGAGTCATTCTGTTGCATTGTTGCTGAAAATAACTGGCAAGGCAAGGCACAGATCTGCTTCTCACGGCCGGTGCAGGGGGAAAGCAGAAATGTTGCTGTGTCTCGTGTCTGGAACCAAAGAGCAAAGCACTTTCTAGACACTCCTTGTCAGAATCGTTACCGGAAGATGAGTAATCCCAATTAGGAAGCGCCTTTTGTTGTATTTTCTTTTTTGTTTCTTTGTTTTTTTATTTCCATAGGTTTTTGGGGGAATGACTGGTATTTGGTTATATGAGTAAGCGCTTTAGGGGTGATTTGTGAGATTTTGGTGCACCCATCACTTAAGCAGTATACACTGAACCCAGTTTGTAGTTTTTTATTTCTCAGCCCCTTCCCACCCTTTTCCTCTGAGTCCCCAAAATCCATTGTGTCATTCTTATGCCTTTGCATCCTCATAGTTTGGCTACCACTTATGAGTGAGAACATAATGTTTGGTTTTCCATTCGTGAGTTACTTCACTTAGAATAATAGTCTCCAACTCCATCCAGGTTGCTGCGAATACCATTAACTCATCCCTTTTTATAGCTGAGTAGTATTCCATCATATATAGTTTCTTTTTTATCTTTCTTTTCTTTCTTTCTTTCCTTTCTTTTCTTTTCTTCTGATTCTCACTCAGTTGCCCAGGCTCTGGAGTGCAGTGGTGCCATCTTGGCTCGCTGCAATCTCCGCCTCCTGGATTCAAGTGATTCTCCCACCTCAGCCTCCGAGTAGCTGGGATTACAGGTGCCCGCCACCATGCCTGGCTAATTTTGTATATTTAGTTTAGACGGGGTTTCACCAGATTGGTCTCGAACTCCTGACCTCAAGTGATCCACCCACCCCAGCCTCCCAAAGTGCTGGGATTACAGGTGTGAGCCACCACACCCTGCCCTATACCACAGTTTCTTTATCCACTCGTTGATTGATGGGCATTTGTGTTGGTTCTACATTTTTGCAATTGTGAATTGTGCTGCTATAAACATATATGTGTAAGTTTCTTTTTCATATAATGACTTCTTTTTCTCTAGGTACATACCCAGTAGTGGGGTTGCTGGATCAAATGGTAGTTCTACTTTTAGTTCTTTAAGGAACCCCCACTCTGTTTTCCATAGTGGTTGGGCTAGTTTACATTCCCACCAGCAGTGTAGAAGTGTTCCCTTTTCACCACATACATACATGCCAATATCTATTATTTTTTAATTTTTTTGATTATGGTCATTCTTGTGGGAGTAAGGTGGTATCACATTGTGGTTTTGATTTGCATTTCCCTGATCATTAGTAATGTTGAGGATTGTTTCATATTTTTTTTGGCCATTTGTACATCTTCTTTTGAGAATTGTCCATTCATATCCTTAGCCTACTTTTTGATGGGATTGTTTGTTTTCTTCTTGCTAATTTGTTTGAGTTTGTTATAGATTCTGGATATTAGTCCTTTGTCAGATGTATAGATTGTGAAGATTTTCTCCTACTCTGTGGGTTGTCTGTTTACCCTGCTGAGTGTTCTTTTTGCCTTGCAAAAGCTCTTTAGTTTAATTAAGTCCCACCTATTTATCTTTGTTTTTGTTGCATTTGCTTTTGTGTTCTCGGTCATGAAGTCTTTGCCTAAGCCAATGTCGAGAAGGGCTTTTCCAATGTTATCTTCTAGAATTTTTATAGTTTCAGGTCTTAGATTTAAGTCCTTGATCCATCTTGAGTTGATTTTTGTATAAGGTGAGAGATGAGGATCCAGTTTCATTCTTCTACATGTGGTTTGCCAGTTATCCCAGCACCATTTGTTGAATAGGGTGTCCTTTCCCTACTTTATGCTTTTGTTTCCTTTATTGAATATCAGTTGGTTGTAAGTATTTGGGTTTATATCTGGGTTCTCTGTTCTGTTCCATTGGTCTTTGTGCCTATTTTTATACCAGTACCATGCTTTTTTGGTGACTATAGCTTGGGTTGTCTGTTTACCCTGCTGAGTGTTCTTTTGCCTTGCAAAAGCTCTTTAGTTTAATTAAGTCCCACCTATTTATCTTTGTTTTGTTGCATTTGCTTTTGTGTTCTCGGTCATGAAGTCTTTGCCTAAGCCAATGTCGAGAAGGGCTTTTCCAATGTTATCTTCTAGAATTTTATAGTTTCAGGTCTTAGATTTAAATCCTTGATCCATCTTGAGTTGATTTTGTATAAGGTGAGAGATGAGGATCCAGTTTCATTCTTCTACATGTGGTTTGCCAGTTATCCCAGCACCATTTGTTGAATAGGGTGTCCTTTCCCTACTTTATGCTTTTGTTTCCTTTATTGAATATCAGTTGGTTGTAAGTATTTGGGTTTATATCTGGGTTCTCTGTTCTGTTCCATTGGTCTTTGTGCCTATTTTTATACCAGTACCATGCTTTTTTGGTGACTATAGCTTTATAGTATAGTTTGAAGTCAGATAATGTGATGCCTCCAGATTTGTTCTTTTTGCTTAGTTTTGCTTTGGCTGTGTGGGCTCTTTTTTGGTTCCATATTAATTTTAGGATTGTTTTTTCTAGTTCTGTGAAGAATGATGATGGTATTTTGATGAGAATTGCATTGAATTTGTGGATTGCTATTGGCAGTATGGTCATTTTCACAATATTGATTCTACCCATTCATGAACATGGGATGTGTTTCCATTTGTTTGTGTCATCTATGATTTCTTTCAGCAGTGTTTTGTAGTTTTCCTTGTAAAGGTCTTTTACCTTCTTGGTTAGGTATATTCCTAAGTTTTGTTTTTGTTTTTGCATCTATTGTAAAAGGGGTTGAATTTGTGATTTGATTCTCAGCTTGGTCACTGTTGGTGTGTATCAGAACTACTGATTTGTGTACATTAATTTTGTATCTTGAAACTTTGCTGGATTCTCTTATCAGTTCTAGGAGCTTTTTGGAGCAGTCTTTAGGGTTTTCTAGGTATACAATCATATCATCAGCAAACAATGACAGTTTGACTTCCTCTTTACTGATTTGGATGCCCTTTATTTCTTTCTCTAGTCTGATTGCTCTGGCTGGGACTTCCAGTACTATGTTGAATAGAGAAATGGTGAGAGTGGCCATCCTTGTCTTATTCCAGTTCTCAGAGGGAATGCTTTCCACTTTTCCCTGTTCAGTATTATGTTGGCTGTAGGTTTGTCATAGATGGCTTTTATTACATTGAAGTATATCTCTTGTATGCCAATTTTACTGAGGATTTTAATCATAAAGCCATGCTGGATTTTGTTAAATGTTTTTTCTGCATCTATTGAGATGATCGTGTGATTTTGTTTTTAATTCGTTTATGTGGTGTATCACATTTATTGACTTACATATGTTAAACCATCCCTGCATCCCTGGTAGGAAACCCACTTGATATGGTGGATTATCTTTTTGATACGCTGTTGGTTTGGTTAGCTAGTATTTTGTTAAGGATTTTTTGCATCAGGGGTATTGGTCTGTAGTTTTCTTTTTTTGTTATGTCCTTTCCTGGTTTTGGTATTAGGATGATACTGGCTTTGTAGAATGATTTAGGGAGGATTCTCTTTCTCTGTCTTGTGGAATAGTGTCAGTAGGATTGGTACCAATTCTTTCAATGTCTGGTAGAATTTAGCTGTGAATCCATCTGGTCCTGGACTTTTTTCTTGTTATATTTTCAAAATGCTAATATACATCTGTCATGTTTTGTGTTATTTTACACAATGTCAGTTTGAAGGGAGTTTTTTTTTTTTTTTTTAAATCCTGTTTGGCTTTCTTCCTTAATCATTGATCCAATACCTTTAAAAGAACAAAAGTAAATATTAGACCTGAGTTCTCAATAGGCAGAAACAATTGGTTATGTATATGAAGAGTAATCTGATAGATTTTTTAAAAAACAAATCTAGTTAAACCTTCATTCTGAAACTTTGACAAAGACTTAATGATGCTGATTTTAGTTTCTATGTAATTGAAATACATTATTGCATAGTCAAGAAAAGACTCTGGTACTTTGCTTTCACAGATTTGAAGAGATTTAAAAATATCTTAATGCAGAAATTACATAGTTTAAAAAAGCTTAATTGAAATATAATTTACATGAGTATGCCACATATTTGAAGTTGTACAATTTAATATTTTGACATATATACCCGCGAAACCAACATCACAGTCAACATATCCCTTGCTAATCCCTCCCTCCAGTTTCTCCCCATGCACCCCCTCCCTGGGAACTGCTGATCCGCTTTCCCTCACTAGGGATAAGTTTGCATATTTTAAAGTTTTATGTAAATAGTCATACAGATTGTACTCTCTTTTGGCTGGCTTCTTTCATTGAACAGAAAGATTTTGAGATTCATTCATGTTGTAGTATGTATCAGTAACTGACTCTTTTTTTTTTTTTTTGAGATGGGATGTCACTATATTGCCCAGACTTGTTTTGAACTCCTGGGCTCAAGCGATCCTCCCACCTCAGCCTCCTGAGTGGCTAGGACTCCAGGTGTGTGCCACTGCACCTGGCTGTAGTTGATTACTTTTTGTTGTTGGATAGATTCCTGTGTGTGTGTACCATCATTTGTATATAGTAGCTGAAGACATATGGTGAACTACAGAGTGGGCAAAATAACATAGTATACTAAGGATACCTCTCGGAGTTTCTGAAGAACAACTGAGATGGGAAATACATTACAGATATAGAACACTAGATAAAATAATAATGGACCAGACGTGGTGGCTCACACCTGTAATATGACACTTTGGGAGGCTGAGGCAGGCGGATCACTTGGGCTCAGGTGTTAGAGACCAGCCTGGGCAACACAGCAAAACCCAGCCTCTACCAAAAATAGAGACTGCGTGATGGATGGTAGTGCACGCCTGTGGTCCTGGCTACTCAGGAGGCTGAGGTGGGAGGTTCGCTTGGGCTGGGGAGGTTGAGGCTACAGTGAGCTATGATCATGCCACTGCACTCCAGCCTACATGACAGACCCTGTCTCAAATAAGTAAATAAAAATAAAAACATGATGAAGTAAAAAACATTTCACATTTATAGCCCTGGAAAATGTTGGATTAAGGATTCATAATTAGCATAAGCCATTTTGAATTGGCAGAAAGTTCAATAGGCTTGAAAGACTTATTATTTGAAGACTGTTTCATTAAACAAATATTTTTGTGCAAGGCCTACATGTGGCCCAGAACTAGTTTCTACAGGGATACGGTGAGGATCTTTCTGTTGGCTTCCGGAAGTTCACATCTAGCAAGTGAACTGAAACATAAACATAAATAATTCCAACATCAAAGGTAGGAATGAGAATTGCAGTAAGAGAAACACAAAGTGCTGGGGGTGTTCAGAGGTGGAAGAAAGTTATTTCCAGCCAGGAGGAATCCGAGAACTTGTTTGCAAGTGGTGACATCTTAGGACTTTGAAGGAAGCTTCTAGTTGAATATATGCAGATGTGAGAGAAGGCCAAGGTCAGCGTAAGCCAAGACGCACAAGCAGGGACCTGGAGGTGCGTGTCTACAGGGGGTCACAGATCAAGACATGGGCAGGGTTGGCTCTCCTGAGAGCTTCGAAGGAAGAATCTGTTCCAGGCCTCTCTCTGGCTCGTAGACGTCCGTCTTCTCCCTGTGTCTCTTCACATCATCTTTCCTCTGTGCCTGTCTCTGTCTCCAAATTCCCCTACCCCCTTTTTCTTCTTTAGCTACCCTGTTAACTAAATTTTCCCCGTTTTCTAACAACACCAGGCCTATTGGATTAGTACCCACTCTAATGACCTTGTTTTAACTTGATCACCTCTGTAAAGACTGTATCTCCAAAAAAAGTCACATTTTCCAGTACTGGGGGTTGGGACTTCAACATATCTTTCGGGGGGGCACACAGTTCAGTCCGTGACACTGTGGTTGGGAGTGTGGGCTTTATTATCCATGCAAAGGAGGGTCACAAATGCTTTCATTAGGGACATCATCAAATTTGGTTTTTTCCCCCCTTTTTATGGAGAATGGGGTCTTGCTGTGTTGCCCAGGCTGGCCTCGAACTCCTGGGCTCAAGTGATCCTCCTGCCTCCGCCTCCCTAAGTGTTGTGATTATAGGCGTGAGGCACCACACCAGGCAGGGACATCATCAGAGCTGTGCTTTCAAATGCTAACCAGCTGTGTGTGCAAAATGTATTTGGGTTGGCGGACTGGGTGGGGTGAGGGGCACAGGAAGGACTCACTCAGGAGACTGGCAGTCCGTGCCAGAACTGAGGGGGATGCCCAGCTGGCAGTGGAGGGAGTGAGCACTGGGCCAGGGACTGCAGCTCCTCCTGCCCCACAGGTTCTGAGGACGTGGAGATTTGGCACTGAGCAGGGATCGGTGTGCTCCTCTGTTGAGGGTATTGCTAGAAAGAACCACGTGTTGCAAAGAAAGTTGAATTAGTTCATGGCCTGTCATTTGGAGGTTATGGCAGGATTGCTTTTATCTGAGAGACAATCAGGACCTCATTATTCATCACCTGATGGTCAGAAATTATAACCGTTCATGTGGGCAGTGGAGTCCATTATTATGGAGGGAATCCAAGTTTTTATTGCAAATGTTTGCCTTATGGTAAATAAATACACTGTATATAATTTTCATTTCTGTAAAGCTTTATTGTTTCAAAGCTTTTTCCTTTTTTAATGTCTGGAGGGCAAAAGAGGAGCAAATATTATAAATCTTAGTTGATATTTGAGGTAACTGAGGATTAGAGCAGGGTTGGGGCTTGTCTGATGTAACTGATCTTTGGCCAAGCTGGGACTAGTGCACCTCAGTTGTTATGGATGATAGAGATATGTTGATTGTTCATACAGTTTCCATATTAGTATAATTGCTTCATATTGAATACTGATGGCTCAAGAAAGGCTGTGGTGCCTGGGTACCACCTGGTAGGCATCCAAAGGATGCTGCTGTTGCTTAATGAATGGATGAAAAAGCAAGTGCTTTTAGCTTGTCTTTTCTTCTACTAAGAATCATGTGATCTGGGTTGGGTTTTCAATTTGCAGTCATGGAGACTATAAATTTGAACAACTGTCCATGGCTTGTATTTTTAAAATAGAAATTATGAGATATATAGTCTTTGAATTTTTTTTTAACATAAAAAATTCGTATGGGGTCTCACCATGTTGCCCAGGCTGGCCTCGAACCCTTATGCTCAAGCGATCCTCCTGCCTCGGCCTCGCATAGTGCTGGGATTACAGCCATGAGTCACCGTGCCTGGACTGAAAATGGTTTTTAATACTCCATGAAAAAGCAGTAGCTTGCAGCTAAAGTGATGTGATATGGTAGATTCTAATTAAATCAATCAAAGTAATGATATAAATTGTAATGTAGATTATTTACTTGGCAATCTCGGTGTGACCTTACATGCTTTTTGCCAAGCTGTAAGTGACTGTCTCTGATCTATGACACGGCTTTCAAATTGTGAGGGTTAATGTCATGCCACTATAGAGAAGGGTTTGGCATTACCGAGAGGATACAGTGACCAAAGATGTAACTGTTCTTTGAAAAAGGTGAATACTAAACACATAGGGAATTGTTTTTCATATTAACTGTGTGGCTTCTTTGAGAATCCCATGCCTGGTTTTACATTTTATTTGTAAAAATTGATTGAGGCAAAGTGAAGTCTTTTGGGGTCGTGGGCCAGCTTATGCCCATGTTTATTATTAAGAGGGCAAGAAACACTGCTTAACCCACAGATCTTAAGTGTTGTATTTAAATAAAACAACAAAATAATGCAGATTATGTGATTTAAAAAAAAAAAAAAAAAACTTAATTTTAAAGAAATGGGAAGCAAGCCACCTATATTTAAAACTTACAGGCCGGGGCAGGGCATGGTGGCTCATGCCTATAATGCTAGCGCCTTGGGAGGCCGAGGCAGGCGGATCACCTGAGGTCAGGAGTTCGAGACCAGCCTGGCCAACATGGCAAAAACCCGTTTCTATTCAAAATACAAAAATTACCCAGACATGGTGGTGCATGCCTGTAATCCCGGCTACTCAGGAGGCTGAGGCAGGAGAATCACTTGAATCCAGGAGGCAGAGATTACAGTGAGCCAAGATTGTAACACTGCACTCCAGCCTGGGTGACAGAGAGACTCCATCTCAACAAAATAAATAGCTGGGCGCAGTAGCTCATGCCTGTAATCCCAGCACTTTGGGAGGCCGAGGCAGGCGGATCACGAGGTCAGGAGATCGAGATCATCCTGGCTAACACAGCGAAACCCCATCTCTACTAAAAATACAAAAAATTAGCTGGGCGTGGTAGCGAGCGCCTGTAGTCTCAGCTACTGAGGAGGCTGAGGCAGAATGGCGTGAACCCAGGAGGCGGAGCTTGCAGTGAGCTGAGATCGCGTCACTGCACTCCAGCCTGGGCGACAGAGTGAGACTCTGTCTCTGAATAAATAAAAATTTAAAAAATGAAAACAATTGTGAACAGATGTCAGCTGGGCTCCTCTTCACCTCAAAAGTCTACATATGTGTCTCATTCCTCTGGAAGTACAGGAATTGGGGCAGCCCCAAATCTTCCCTGTAGACAGGGACGATTCCCAAGGCTTAGTGTCCTGCAGCTTCCCGAGTTCTGTGCTAGCTGTCTGAACCGCTCTGGGTTGGCCTTGATGTGAAACCTTATACCCTCAAGTTCTCTAATAGAAGTACAGTCGCACAAGCCTGCAAAAGTCGTGGGGACTTTACTGATGACTGTCACAACGCAAATGACTTAAAGGACATCATAGTTGTCCCCAACCTTAAAAGTCTGTCGGCCACCCTGATTCGTCCTGGAGAAAAGCTCCTCTTTCCTTCTTACTCCCCCCATGGCCACCTCCTCCATCGCTCTTCACATTTAAGAGCAAATAAATACATTCAGGTTGTATAATAGTATATATTAGTAGTTGATTACTTTTTTTTTTTCTTTTTAAGAGACAGGGTCTCGCTATGTTGCCCATGCTGGTCTCAAACTCCTGGGCTTAAGCAATCCCTCGTTAGCCTCCTGAGTGGCTAGGACTCCAGGTGTGCACCACTGCACCCAGCTGTAGTTGATTACTTTTTGTTGTTGAAGAGATTCTTTGTGTGTGTGTGTACCATCATTTGCTGAAGACATGGTGACATACAGAATGGGGAAAATAACTGCATCAGTTCTTCTCTTTATCTCACTAAGCAGCCCCCTCCCCTCCTTGGTACTGTCTATCCCTCCAGCCTGGAGGTGGGTTGGGCTCTGGCACTTTCCTCCAGAAACGCCATGCCACTCCTGAACAGAGTGCAGGTGAATGAAAACGTCTGCACCTCACTATGTGAACTGAATTTTGAAAACATAGTAATACCGTGTTAACCTGGACTACGGAAGAAATTTGAAACCAGGTTATAATGTTTGGGTCCTTTTCCTTCCATATATGGTCATAAATTAGAACAGAAATGTAAGTGTCCCTGTGTTTTCAAATCTAGATATTTTTAAAATGAGAATAAATTTGCTGAAAGGAAGAAACTATGTTTATATCTGCAAAGAAACTCTTAATGTCTCCAGATTTTCGATGCTTCTGAGTGACTGGCAGCAGGTTACAGGTGTGGCCTGTTTAAGAGCTTGTCAGCATCTGTGGCCTTCACCCAAAGGTCTGAAATTGATTCCAAAAGGGATGCCACGGCCACTTCTCTTGGTGTACAGGATCTAAAAACAACACTGAGAACAGTGGATGGGCAGTTCTCTCCACCTCCTGGGTTCAAGTGATTCTGAAGCTGAATCACTTGATTCAGCTGGAGGATGTGCCACCTGGGAAGAGAAAAGCACGGGGTGACCAAAGTCCTTGAAGAGGGAGTCCTTGAAGAGCTGCAAACCAGGGAAAGGCCAGGTCAAGGGATAAGCAGGAGAAAGAAAGTCATACTTGTGACTTTTGTAGGAGAACTTGGGCCATTTAAAAAGGAAAGAAATAATCAAAATAGAGTTGCTCAGCAGCTCCAAATAGAAAAAGGGTTGGATCCCAAGTCCACGGAGGGAGGGTCGCTTCGTGGTGAGCACCACGTTAATGGCTCAGGCCAGCAGATGTTCTCATGGCTGTGCCGTGGGAACACTCGGGGAGTTGATGAGGGAGGGATCGTGAGACCAGTGTTCTGTGATTCTGCCTCCAGGAATGAGGAAACATGATGTCAGTTTCAGAATGGGATAGTATAGAATGTATTTGGCTGAAAGAGCCTGCAGCAGCGATGGCCCTCCCCAAAATAATTCTTGAGGAGGATTTGGGCCTCCACCAAGTCCTGGATGGTTCAGCCATGTCAGTTAGCTAAGGCTCGTGGGATGCCCCACGCTCACACCCTGCCTCCCCACGCTCAGGGCAGTGCCTTGAGTTTTGTGCTGCATCTCCCACGGTGGCAGGCATGCGATGAGCTGTATTTCATGGGGCTGGGTGCAGCCTGCACTTGGAGATGATGTCATTTTTAGCCATGTGAGTTTACTCAGAAGGAAGGTCCTGCTCTCCTAGTGAATCTAAGAATAACAACTTCACTGTCTGCTGCAGCCAAGTTGGGACCAGGCCTCGCAGCAGAGCCGCTGTGGTTTTCTTTCATCACCTTTCTTTTGGACTATAGAATTGCTCCGTCTTTTGGGGTATGGGGGGTGATAAATTGTGGGGAAAACTCCTGTTCCTTATGCTATATGATCAGGGCAAAAATACTGAGAAGTGAAAAGGATTTTAGATTTTTTTTTGAGACGGAGTCTTGCTCTGTCACCAAGGCTGGAGTGCAGTGGCACAATCTTGGCTGGCTGCAAGCTCCGCCTCTCAGGTTCAAGTGATTCTCCTGCCTCAGCCTCCTGAGTGAATTGCTGTGTAAAAAGGAAGGAAATTCTGACACACTACGACCTGGACAAGCTTTAAGGACATTATGCTGAGTGAAATAAGCCAGTTGCAAAGAGACAAATACTCTATAATCGCACTTAAATGACGTGTAAGAGTCATCAAATTCATAGAGAACTCCTGCAGGCGCCCACCACCACACCTGGCTAAGTTTTTGTATTTTTAGTAGAGACGGGGTTTCACGGTGTTAGCCAGGATGGTCTCCATCTCTTGACCTCGTGATTGGTCCGCCTCGGCCCCCCAAAGTCTGGGATTACAGGCGTGAGCCACTGTGCCTGGCCAGGATTTTAGATTTTAAAATCTAGCTTGCCACTCTCTGTGATAAGGAAATTAATTCAAGAGGAAATGGAAAAATAAGCAGCTTGCAATTGTGGTTTCTCCAGCAGATATATCCTTTGTACTGGGAAACAGTTTCCTGTAGAATATTTTCATTTCGAACACACTGCATTGGTCTTAGATCTGTGATTTTAAAAATATGTACAAAGCTACATTATAATCTGATTTTTATCAGGGCTCTTCAATCTTTTAGATTCCTTGGGTACATTTTGTGTTTCAGAAATATATTTGCCCAAGCATTCTGGCTTTTAGAATTTAGATGAATTTTCCTAAAAGGCCAAGTGAAATATTTTCACATTGCTTTGCTTTCATGTTATTAATTTCTCCATGTAGAGATCTGATTAAAATATGTAATGTAGCAGAAAGAGATAAGATGAAAATTCTGATTTTGGCATTTGATGTACTTTAAGCTGCAAGAAGGTCCTTTGGTTCCTTGACTTTATCTGGAGTGGGAGACTTTTTCAGACTGTGGAATGTTTGCATTGGAAGGGATCTCAGGGGTCAGAGTGCACCTCCTAATATGCAGAGATTGGCTTTATAGATGCACATGGTTTCAAATGGCCAATTTTTGACTGTCAGGAGGACAAAGTAGATTCAGATGCACATGGTTCCAAATGGCCGATTTTTGACTGTCAGGAGGACAAAGTAGATTCAGATGGGAAGTGTTGCTTCCACTGGACAGAACTACTTTTCCTTCAACCTAGTTTTGAAATTACTTCCTATTTCAAACTTTATAACCTCTACTGCCCAACACGTTTAGCAGTGTCAATAAATATAAAAAGCCCTCTTTTTTTTTCTCATACTACATCGTCTAAGAAAAAAGCTTATTTTTTTATTCGTTGATTGGCAGTTTTTTTTGTTTTTTTTTTTTTGTTTTTTTTGTTTGTTTGTTTGTTTTACAAACAAAACATTTGTCATAAGTAGTTCCTAGAAAATCAGTCTACTGGCTGGGTGCTGTGGCTCATGCCTGTCATCCCAGCACTTTGGGAGGCTGAGGTGGGCAGATCACTTGAGGTCAGTAGTTTGAGACCCGCCTAACCAACATGCCAAAACCCCATCTCTACTAAAAATACAAAAAATTAGCCAGGCATGGTGGCATGTGCCTGTAGTCCCAGCTACTCAGGAGGCTGAGGCAGGAGAATCACTTGAACTCAGGAGGTGGAGGTAGCAGTGAGCTAAGATCGCACCTCTGCACTCCTGCCTGGGTAACAGACCCATGCTCTATCTCAAAAAAAGAAAAGAAAGAAAATCAGTCCACTGTTTTGTGAATTTTTAAATTAGAACACTGAAGTCAACTTTGTAAAAGTGAATTGCTGTGTAAAAAGGAAGGAAATTCTGACGCACTATGACCTGGACGAGCCTTAAGGACATGATGCTGAGTGAAATAAGCCAGTTGCAAAGAGACAAATACTCTATAATTGCACTTAAATGAGGTATAAGAGTCATCAAATTCATAGACAACGTACAGTGGTAGTTTCCAGGAACTGGGGACAGAGGGGAATGGGGAGTTGGTGTTTAATGGGGACAGAGTTTCAGTTTGGGAAGGTGAAACAGTTCTGGAGATGGCTAGTGGTGATGATTGCATAACAACGTGAGTGTGCTTAACACCGCAGAATTGTATGCTTAAAAGTGGTTAAGATGCTAAATTTCAGGTGGCCGGGTGCGGTGGCTCACGCCTGTAATCCCAGCACTTTGGGAGGCAGAGGCTGGCAGACCACATGAGGTCAGGAGTTCGAGACCAGCTTGGCCAACATGGTGAGACCCTGTCTCTACTGAAAATAAGAAAATTAGCCAGGCTTGGTGGCAGGTGCCTGTAATTTTAGCTACTTGCCAGACTGAGGCAGGAGAATCACTTGAACCCAGGAGGTGCAGGTTGCAGTGAGCCAAGGTCACGCCACTGCACTCCAGCTTGGGTGACAGAGTGAGACTCTGCCTCAAGAAAAGAAAAGAAAAAGATTCTAAATTTCATGTAATATGTATTTTACAAATTTGAAAAGAATGAATTACGGTGGCTGGAATGAACTACAGCTCTGTGGAAACAGTGCAGTAGAGGATTCTGGGTAACCCAACCCAGTCTGCCCTGCATGAGAATCGGAGTCTCCTGGAAATGCTCATTTTCCTTCTTTGGGGGAGGCAGTTCTTCCTCCTGGCCTGGCTAGGGTACTTCCTACCATCCCTGCGGAAACACCTCCTTTCTGGTTTCTTCCTCCATCCCCTTGGCTCTGTTCCAGTCAATACTGTGTTCCCCAACACACAAATGGAGCAAGAAGAGCTGGCTCCAGGCCTCTGGGGGCAGTCAATGACTAGAACGAGAGGGATTTAGTAGAAAGTCAGCTCTCCCTCTCAGGAGAAATCCCGTTCAGCGAGGGTCCCCGGGGGGCACCAGGTTTTGGTTCTGTGCAGTTTTAGTAGCCTGTGTCAAAATAAAACCCAGGTCAGTGCCATAAACACAAGGACAGCAAGGAGTCTTGCCTTGTGGAGCAGCTGGAGAGAGGGTCCCCTGGGAGGATTCCCTCCGGGACATGCGGGTATTTTCAGGGAAGATTCCATTCGTAGGTCTGGAATGGATGTAGGGGGAGAGAGAAGACAGGTTGATGGGGGGTTAGGGATTGAGATGTGAACAGATGCGTGCCTGCTGCTGATTACTCAACAGTCTCATGAATCCCCAGCCCAGCCCTGTCAGGTAGAATGTTGTGCGATGATGGAGATGTTCACGCTGCCCAACACTGCAGGCACAACCACTGCCACTTGTGCTGTTAAGTCTGTGAAATACGCCTAGTGTAATTGAGGAATGAAATGTTCAATCTTAATTGGTTTAAATGTTAAGAGCCACGTACAGCCAATGGCTACCTTATTGGACAGCACAGCCCTAGGTCAGCTCTGGTGTGATTCTCGTCCAGATCATTACAGCCTAAGGATCCTGGAGCTTGACTTGGTTCTGGAAAGACTCAGGAATTCACATCTGCTTTGATTAGACCTGAGGATGACACTGGGGTTTACAGTATGGACACTGGACTCCCTAAAACCTACTAGCACAAGATGACTGGTCATTAATTGTTTGATTAATTATTGATTTAATGTTTTGTTGTTGTTTGCCACAGTTTCACTCTGTTGCCCAGGCTGGGCTGCTGTGGTGCCACCTTGGCTCACTGCAACCTCCACCTCCCAGTTTCAAGCGATTCTCATGCCACAGCCTCCTAAGTAGCTGCGACTACAGGTGCACACAACCACACACGGCTAATTTTTTTTTTTTTTTTTTTGTATTTTTAGTAGAGAAGGTGTTTCACCATTTTGACCAGGCTGGCCTCAAACTCCTGACCTCAAGTGATCCGCTGGCCTCAGCTTCACAACGTGCTGGGATTACAGGTGTGAGCCACCATGGCTGGCCTAAAAACGGGGATGTTTTTAAGAAAGGATGATGGAATGTTATACAGCACTAAAAAGAAATGAATCATGAAGCCATGGAAAGACAAGGAGGAAATTTAAATACATGTTAGTAAGTGAAAGAAGCTGATCAGAAAAGGCTACAGATAGCCAGATGCAGTGGCTCACACCTGTAATCCCAACGCTTTAGGAGACTGAGGTGGGAGGATTACTGGATCTCAGGAGTTTGAGACCAGCCTGGGCAACAGGGTGAGACCCTGTCTTTACAAAAAATTAGAAACAAAAATTAGCCAGGCATGATGGTACGTGCCTCTTGTCCCAGCTCTTCAGAAGGCTGAGGCTGGAGGATTGCTTGAGCATGGGAGGTCAAGGCTGCAGTAAGCTGTGATTGCACCACTGCACGCCAGCCTGGGCAAGACAGCAAGACCCTGTAGAACAAACAAAGAAGAAAAGGCTACATACGGTATGATTCCAACTATATGACATTCTGGAAATACCAAAGCTGTGGAGATAGTAAAAAGCTGAGGGATGAATAGGTGGGGCACAGAGGATTTTCAGGGCAGTGAAATGCCCTGTACGATACTCTAATGGTGGATCCATGTCATTATATACTTGTCCAGAGCTGTAGAATGGACAGCACCATGCGTGAACCCTGAGGTGAGCTATGGACTCGGGGTGTTGATGGTGTGTCACTGGAGGTTGGGTTCGTCCGTTGTAACAAATGCACCACTCTGAGGGGGATGTTGATAGGGAGGCTGTACGTGATGGAGGGAAGTATGTGAGAAATCTATGTACCTTCTCAATTTGTCGGTGAATCTAAAACTGCTCTTAAAAGTTTAGCTGGGCACGGTGGCTCATGCCTGTAATCCCAACACTTTGGGAGGCTAAGGCAGGCACGTCACCTGTAGTCAGGTATTCGAGACCAGCCTGGCCAACATGGTGAAACCCCATCTCTACTAAAAAATAAAAAAAAAAAAATAGCTTGGCGTGGTTGTGGGCGCCTGTAATCTCAGCTACGCAAGAGGCTGAGGCAGGAGAATCACTTGAGCCCAGGAGGCAGAGGTTGCAGTGAGCCGAGACTGCACCACTGCACTCCAGCCTGGGCGACAGAGGGAGACTCTGTCTACCCCCCCGCCCCCCAAAAAAGAAAATTAAGTGTATTAATTTGATAGATTGATTTTTTGAGGTAGGGTCTCTGTCGCCCAGGCTGGAGTGCAATGGGTGTGATCATGGCTCACTGCAGTCTCAACTTCAAGGGCTCACATGATCCTCCTGCCTCAGCCTCCGAAGTAGCTGGGATAAGAGGTGTGCATCACCATGCATAGCTAACTTTTAAAGATTTTTAGTAGAGACGAGGTTTTGCTGTGTTGCCCAGGCTGGTCTTGAACTCCTGAGCTTGGTGATCCTCACTCCTTGGCCTCCCAGAGTGCTAGGAATACAGGTATGAGCCACTGTGCCTAGCCTGGTATATTAATTTTTTTAAATGGGATGTTATAGTGAACAAAACCAACAGGAATTCTATCCTCATGGGCTTACAGTCTGGCAGGGAAGACAAACACGGAGTGAGCAAACACAAGTGTGAACTGAGGTGTGTTAGGAAGGAGGTCTCAACTTGAGTCAGTAGAAGGAGTCTGTGGGGGTGATGTCAAGTGAAGGTACTGTCATTTTATCACATTTTAACAGGGACACTTCCAGTCAAATGGTCCCTGGACACTGACACAACTTTTCCAGGCCTTTTTTTTTGATACCTTCCTTCTCATTAGAATCTCCTGGGCCAGTCCAGTGTCTTGACATGTTGGCTGAACCCATAAAAATGGGAAACTCTTGTTTCACCTCCAAAAGGGTTTTAGAGGAAGAGGCGGGGAAAGGAGACTTGGCTGGAATGGGGGAGAGTTCACAGGGGTGAGGCGGCAGGGCAACAGGCCCAGGGTTACAGCTCCAAGGACCGCCCCCGCCCATACCCAAGGCAGCTGTGGACGGGGCTCTCCAGAGGGCTGGGGAACTATCACAGTCACAGCCGAGGCTGGGAAGGGAGCCAGGGCTGCAGCCTAGTCCGCCCCTCCAGCGCCGCCCAGCCCCGCCACCTTAACTGTTCCTCTGGCTGCGGGTGCCTCGGCTTGGCCACCCCCACGCTGCAGTTAGTTGACTGATTCTGGATGCAGTGAGCATCTCCCGTGTGCTCGCAGCCCAGGGGCCCCTGGGGATGCTTGGGCTGCCTGCCTCTGCTTCATGTCCCCTGCCTGGTCCTCTGGCTCCCAGGCCTAATACGAGGGTGGCCGATTCCCTGGAGGGAGGAAATGGAGCCTGGATTGGGCTTCTCCACTCTGGCTGCACTTGACAATGACTTGGGGACTTTGAGAAAGGTATGAGCACCCTCCACCAATTAAGGCACAATTTTCCTGAAAATTCCTTGACATTTTCTAAGCTTACTGGCTATTTTCCTGCAGTGCCTTAGGTGATGAAGAGCGTGACCCAGAATACTCCTTGGTTGCTCCCCATCCTCTGGGGAACCTTCTAGCTGGCTACTGCCTTAGTGGGAACCCCTTTCTGCTGGGAAAATCCCAGTAGGGATTTGGGATTGGCCAACCCTTTCATCTCCCCCTCCCCCTGAGCTCCCTCCCAACTGAGCCTGAGGGCTGACTAGCAGGTCCAAGGCCACCTCTGAGATCCAGCCTTGTCATCACCGTGCGACATCCCTAGGGAGCTTTCCCACCGCAGGAGGTGGCTGCTGACGGGTTCCAGCTGTTGGTGCCAGCCAGGAAGGCCTCTTCCCCACGCTAGACTTAAAAACTTGTCAGGAGCACCTCAACCTGAACTCCCTTGGCCAGAAACTCAACAGCAGGCAGATTAGACGCCGAACAGGAGTGGGGAACATGTGGAGAGTGGGAGGGGCGGAGGCTCCAGGGAACTTTCCAGCATTAGGAGCTGGGGAGCTGGCCCCAGAATAAAATTGCCTTGAAAGAAAAGAACAAAGTGTGTTGGCACAGCAAGGCCTTTCTTCCGCTCTGGGGCATGACGGAGGTCACAGCCCCCTGCTGGGCTGGAGTGGGGGCCGTTCCTCTTCAGTGGGCACAGGAGTGTGGTCTGCCTGGCCTGGCTCGGCCTCCTCTGAGAGGGTTTCATGCAGGCCTGGGCCGTCATTCCTGGCAGATGAACAAAACCCAAGAGCAAACACATTTCATATTCAGTCTGAATGCTCAGAGGAACCACGTTTTTCTGAGATTACACATTCTTCCGGCATTATGCTCTACTGGAGAACGCAAAACAATCCAGTGCAATGATGCTTTCTTCCCTTTTTCCATTTTCGAGGACCACACAGAGGACTCTTGCTAGATGGTGGTGGAGACGGAGGGCTGGCGTGTACCTGGCCACGGGTGGGATGCTCAGGAATGGGTTGGCCGAAGTGGGGATTGCCTACCTTCTTACCCAGCCCTTAGGGCCTTCTGGAACATCTCCAGGTAGGGCTGCTTCCTCAAACGTAAGGCACCACCAGAGAGAAGGGCTGTTTGTGTGGGGTGCAGGGAGGACGCTTGAGTTCAGCGGCCCTGCCCCTTCCAGGCTGTTTGAACTTGGACAAGTCACTTAACCCCATGAGCCTCTGTTTTCTCACTTGTGAAAAGGGGAAAATGTATAGTGGGGCCTTGGTGGAGGCGGACAAGAATGAGAGAAGGAAGAGCCTGGAAGGAAGGTCTTTCCCCTCCTCATCCCCCCAACCCCTGGAGCAGCCCTTGTTTTTTCATTTTGCTATCGGGCTTCCTCTTTAGTTTTCTTGGAAAAGGCTAGCTGGAACTTTCTAACATCTGCATGCCTGGCCACCACCCCAGACCCCTTAAATCAGAACCTCTGAGGGTGAGACCCAGGCATGGGTATTTTTTCACGGTTTCCGGAGTGATTCTGATGGCTCAAGCTAAGAACCACTGCCCAAAAGACCACGGCAAACAGACCAGGCATGGTGGCTCGTGCCTGTGATCCCAGCACTTGGAGGCTGAGGTTGGGGAATCACTTGAGGCCATGGGCTCGAGACCAGCCTGGGCAACATAATGAGACCCTAACTCTTAATAAAATAAAAAATTGGCCAGGCACAGTGGCTCACACCTGTAATCCCAGCACTTTGAGGGGCCAAGGTGGGTGGATCACCTTAGGTCAGGAGTTCAAGACCAGTCCACCCAACATGGTGAAACCTGTCTCTACTAAAAATATAAAAAATAGCCGGGCGTGGTGGCAGGTGCCTGTAATCCCCACTACTTGGGAGGCTGAGTCGGGAGAATCGCTTGAACCCGGGAGTCAGAGGTTGCAGTGAGCCGAGATCGCACCATTGCACTCCAGCCTGGGCAACAAGAGTGAAACTCAGTCTCAAATAAATACATAAATAAATAAATAAAATTACCCAGGCATGGTGGCTGTAATCTCAGCATTTTGGGAGGCCGAGGTGGGAGGATTGCTTGAGCCCAGGAGTTTGAGGTTGCAGTGAACCATGATCGTACCACTGCACTCCAGCCTGGGCGACCAAGTGATACCTATCTCTACAAAACAAAAAAAACACAAGAAAAGCCAAAGGAAACAGGGACAGTGGAAGGTGCTAGGAAGTCTAACGGGCTTGGCAGGTCCTGGCTGTCAGCAGGGCCCTCTTGGGATTCTGCAGGGTGCCTGGCCAGTCCCAGTGGGGTGGATCCTATACCCAGGTTGTAATTGTCAGGGTGTGGCCCTGGGGGAGGATGTCAAAGGTCCATCACGTGTCAAAGGTCCAGCACATGATTTGTGCTTTCCTTAGGGAGGTAACTTTGAAGTCCACCTGCCACAGGGCTGGTGCTTGGGAGGGAATAGATTTGCTGGGTAACCCCCCTGCTGCTTTTGTCCCGCCTCCCCCATGGGCAGCTCTCAGCAACCCATGTGGAAAAGTGACACTCAGCTTGTTGCTTTCTGGGAATTGGCTCAAGAAGAAGGCCAGCTGCTGGTGCTGGTGTAAGGAATGAAGAGGAGCTGAAGAGTTTCAAGAGAGATGATTTCCAAGGCAGGAAATCGCAATTGGGCTGAAGTAGGGAGGCCCCATCCTGTGTGGCTGTGGTTTTTCCCTGTGCTGTGAACAGGGGTCCCTGTGGGGGCTGAACTCCCGCCTCCATCCCTGGTGAGCCCAGGGCTGCGGGGCTGTCGAAGTCTGTTGTGGGCCCAGGCCCAGGCCCAGCCCTGAGTCTGGAGGGCTTTCCAGCTCGCTGCAAAGCTCTCTGTGTTGCTCAGGGCATGAGGGAATGTGCACTGTCAATAGGGCTTTTTGAGAGCTTCCAATTCTGCTTCCTGATTTCTGTCACTGACAGTATGAACCAGGGCATCTCTGTAAAAAAGTGAACACAAATAGCGTGAGCTGCTATCTCCAAAAGCTGGTGGCCACCTTTGCTAGTGTCGGGGAAGGGAGGTGCAGCAGTAAACACACAGACATGATGGAGAGCAGGGCGCCAGGGATGTTTCTTTTTCTTTTTTATGAGACAGTCTCGCTCTGTCGTCCAGGCTGGAGTGCAGTGGAATGATCTTGGCTCACCGCAACCTCCGCCTTCTGGATTCAAACAATTCTCATGCCTCAGCCGTAGCTGGGATTACAGGCACACGCCACCACGCCTGGCTAATTTTTGTATTTTTTGTAGAGACAGGGTTTTACCATGTTGGCCAGGCTGGTCTCGAACTCCTGGCCTCAAGTGATCCGCCCGCCTCGGCCTCCCAAAGTGCTGGGATTACAGGCATGAGCCACCGTGCCTGGCCAGGAATATTTCTTTAAAACACAAAACAAAACAATTGCTAGTGACACTGGAAACAAGTCCCCACAAACTGTGAATTGTAGAACAGATGATTGGTGAAACAGAAGCTTGGTTTGGAGGCTGAAAAGTGTCCTTCTCAAATGGGAGTCTTGGTGATTTTCTAAGCTGTGTCTTCCCCTTGCTGGGAAACAGGGGCACTCAGGGCAGGTGAAGGATCGGGGAGCCCCTGGCTTCCTGAGGCTGATCTGAGTTAGGCTGAACCCCCCACAGCCAGATCTGAACTGAGGAGACTGACATCCCCTCTGGGCCAACCTGGAGAGCAGGCAGGGTCCTGCGTGCCCTGAGTCCTCTTTATTTGGGTCTAGCGCTGGAAGATGCTTGTCATGGCAGCCGATAAAGAAGAGATGCCATCCCTTGTGTCCACAGGTATCGAGTGAACTTCAGACCTAGGTATGTCACTAGGTATAAGACAGTGACGCAGTTGGAATGGAGGTGCTGTCCTGGCTTTAGAGGGGGAGATTGCCAAGAAGGTCCCAAAGAGCCGGTGAAGACCCTCCAACCCACTCCCGCTCGGCCTCGAAACAGCTTGAAGAAAGCCACAGGTAACTTATTATTTGTGCTGTTACGTATGGCCACCTTTAATATTTCCGGTGCTCCTTCAAACAACGGGATTTGTGCTTTACAGTGGTGAACTTTGAATGGCCTACAAATACCACACATAAATGCCTGCGGTAGCCACACGTGACAAATTTATTCGTAGGAGCAGTAGCAATTGTAAGACAAACTTCCTTGCAAGTAAATTGCTTTGCTAGGGCCAGCTTGTTGTGAAAGCCAGTGCCTTAAAAATCAGGGTAGGAAATGCCAGTGGGTTCAGATTTGTGTCACCTGGAGGCATGGTTGTAAAGAGATTCAGATGTAATGATGTACTGTTTGTTTTTACTTGGGTCCATACATCTGAATTTAAAGGGGTTAAAATTGTTTTATTTTTTATTTTATTTTTTGAGATGGAGTCTCGCTGTGTCACCCAGGCTGGAGTGCAGTGGCACAATCTCGGCTCACTGCAACCTCTGCCTACCTGGTTCAAGCAATTCTCCTGCCTCAGCCTCTAAGTAGCTGGGATTACAGGCACCTGCCACCACACCTGGCTAATTTTTGTACTTTTGGTAGAGACGGGGTTTCGCCATGTTGGCCAGGTTGGTTTCAAACTCCTGACCTCAGGTGATCTGCCCACCTCGGTCTCCCAAAGTGCTGGGATTACAGGTGTGAGCCACTGTGCCTGGCCATCACTTCATCTTTTTAAGTTCAGTCACAATAAATGCAGCATAGTTTTCTTATGAAATTAGATGCCTAAATGATATTTTGCCATGAGGTGTTCTCAATTTTGAAACTTGTAGTGCTTCCCAACGTTGTCTGTAAAAATAGATTTTAAAATGCTTTTTTAACTACAAAAGTAATGCATGTCAATTAAAGAATGTTTATAAAATATAGGAAAAATATTTAAGGATACATAATCTCATGACTAAATGAGAACTACTGTTGACATTTTGTTATAGAACCTTACTCTCTTTCCTATGTCTGTACATTCATTTTGTTAAAAATTCATTCATCTCACAAATATTTATTGAACTTCTGTATCTGTCAAGCTCTATACTGGGTACTTGGAATAGGTGAGAAAAAAAGCAGACAGAGTCCCTGACTTCATAGAAGGCAGACATTAGACAGTAATGACAATAATTCATGACAGATACTGGGATAGGGGGAACATGATATGGGGGCTGGGGCTTGTAATTGTTTATTTTGTTTTGTTTCATTTTAGTTTTGACAGAAGTTTAAGCATATTGTAGTTTAAGCTGAACAGCTTTATAAGGACGAATAGGAAAAACAATGATCACCCCCAAACCCTTTTCCCTCATTTTCCCTTCTCAGAGGTAGTACTTTAAACTCTTCAGATGAATCTTTTGGAATTTACCTCCACATCTATTGGTTTCTCATTATGGAAGGTGAGAATTTAACTCCCTTTCATCCACTCCTCAACACATGGCTCCTATCCCCCCATCCCTTCCATACAGTTAGACCGTATTCTTTATTTATTCAGTATTCAATGTTTACATTGTAATAACTATGTAGATAATGTTTACAGCTGAGCCATGTGGTGTACTGTGAATAGGTTTTCTTTCTACACAGCTGTTTGAATCCTTACAGTTAATCATTGTCTTATGTTTTTCCTTTGCTTGGTTTTCTTTTTATTGCTATTTCAACCCAGCTCTTCTCTGGTTCTCTAAATGTCCCCTCCATATGTTCAGACACAGCAGTTTCATCTTCTTGAAGAAGTCTCCTTTGAGCCTTCTCACTTGTCCTACCTGGACGGGACGTTCTCTTTCCCTGTCATCACCCGAGGATCTTAACTTACCCCTCTCCTATTGAATTCCCTGTTTCCTGTGTTGCCTGCTCCCTCCTTCTTGGTTTATCCCCTTGCTTTGCTTGAGCATGTCCTTTAGTAGCTTCATGAGACAATTACATGGGAAGCAAACTTTTTACCACTTTATAGTATGAAAACTATTTTTTATTCTAGCTTCAGAAATCTAGGTCAGAAATCAATTTCCTTCAGAATTTTCAAAATAGTGCTCAGTTTTTCTCTAGCTTCCAATATTGCTGTTAAAAAAAAGACCAAAACTCTTCTGACTCCCAGTTTTTTGTGTGTGACTTGAATAGTTTTTTTTTTTTTTTTTTTTTTTTTTTTTTTTTTGTCTCCCCCCTCTTTTGTCCTTTTGGTGGGATTTTAGGAAGGAGTAAAAAGAAATGCTTATCCTGTGATATATATGTTTGAAAGTTTATCCCCTCCAGATCTCATGTTGCAATGTGATCTTCACTGTGGAAGGTGGGGCATCATGGGAGGTGTTTGGGTCATGGAGGTTGATCCTTCATGAATGGCTTGATGCCCTGCTTGCAGTAATGAGTGAGTTCTTGCTCTGTTAGTACACATGAGAGCTAGTTGGTTGGAAGAGCCTGGCACCTTCTCCCTTCCCTCTTGCTCCCTGTCTTACCATGTGACACATTGGCCCCCTCTTCATCTTCCATCATGAGTAAAAGCTTCCTGAGGTCCTGACCAGAAGCAGATGCTGCTTGTACAGCCTGCAAAACTGTGAGCCAAATAAACCTCTTTTCTTCACAAATTACCCAGTCTCAGATATTCCTTTATTTCAACACAGAATGGACGAACATATCCTGAATTCACTGTCATTATAAAAAAACATACTATTTTTGCAACTTTTTCTTTTTTAGAGACAGGGTCTGGCTCTGTAACCCAGGCCGGAGTGTAGTGGCATGATTATAGCTCACAACCTTGAACTCCTGGACTCAAGTGATCCTCCCACCTCAGCATCCCAAAATGCTGGGGTTACAGGCGTGAACCACTGCAGTTGACCTGGAACTTATTTTTTACTGAATAACCTATAATGGACAACCTTCCATGTCATGAAATATTCTACAATACCACTTAATGACTTGAGAGAATGAGTTACTGAACACCATCCTCTACTGTTGGTCACTTAGGTTGTTTGTAATTTTTCACTATTATAGATAATGTATGAATATGCATCTTTTCCTATTAAATTTTTGTACTCATTTCTGATTATTTACTAGAATAAATTTCTTGAAGTGTAATTGTAGGGTCAAAAGATTCTGAGTATTTTGATACATATTGCCAAATTATCCTTTGAAAAAAATGCAGTTTGCACAGTCACCAGTGGCATATGAGCAAAGCGTTTCCTTACATCCTCAACCCTTCCCCCTTCACTGCGCTTTGTTTTGCTTCCTTTGCTCAGAATAGCATTTCCACTTGCATATGATTCAATAACCTGTTTCTTTCTTTAGCATCTTGAGAGAATAAATATTTCAGTAAGGAAAACGAGGTGTTCTTTTTAGTTCTCTGCAAAAAGAAAGATTCTTGGGAATTTGGATATCTGAATTTCAGATTTGGTTTTACTACTAACTTGATTTTAATAAAAGCTGCTATTATGAGCTTGTGCAAAAGTTCAGAGGAGGAAAAAACAATGATCATTGAATTCAAATATCTATAGCATTCTAAATTAATTTCCAATGTTTTCCAGTGTATTGTGTTAATGCATTTTATTTAATTGCAACCTATGTTGTGTTTGACTTTTTCTACTTTATATGATATGTCTCACTAACTATAGTTGCAGGTTTGTCAGTGTTAACCTCTTTCAGTATTTCTTTTTTTTTTTTTTTTTTTGGAGACGGAGTCTTGCTCTGTCACCCAGGCTGGAGTGCAGTGGTCGGATCTCAGTTCACTGCAGCTCCGCCTCCCGAGTTACGCCATTCTCCTGCCTCAGCTCCTCGAGTAGCTGGGCTACAGGTGGCCCGCCACCACGCCTGGGTAGTTTTTTGTATTTTTTAGTAGAGACGGGGTCTTCACTGTGTTAGCCAGGATGGTCCTCGATCTCCTGACCTCGTCGATCCGCCGTCTCGGCCTCCCAAAGTCGATGGGATTCAGGCTTGAGCCACCGTGCCCGGCGCCGTATTTCTTTTTTTTTTTTTTTTTTTTGAGACAGGATCTCTCTCTGTTGCCCAGGCGGGAGTTCAGTGGTGCTATCTCGGCTCACTGCACCCTCCGCCTCCTGGGTTCAAGCGATTTTTCTGCCCCAACCTCTCTAGTAGCTGGGATTACAGGCACCCGCCACTACACCTGGCTGATTTTTGTATTTTTAGTAGAGATGGGGTTTCACATGTTGGCCAGGCTGGTCTTGAACTCCTATCCTCAAGCAATCCACCCGCCTCAGCCTCCCAAAGTGCTGGGACTACAGGTGTGAGCCGTCATGCGCGGGCGCAGTATTTCTTGTATCCTGCTGTTCTCAGGGCATAGTTTGTTTCTTATTGTCCTATTGCTGCAGGTTTCAATAGTCCCCTTTTTATTTATCTCTATGTCTATTAATTTATCTTTGTTTTAGGACTCATCACTATCATTCCCCCCTTATCATTATTAAAAATTAATATTTTTTTCTTTTGGATTGTTTCCTTGGTGTTTTCTCACAATAAGATTACCCAAAATTCAGTGTTTGCATTCTTCTTTTTTTTTTTTTTAGATTCAGGGTCTTGCTATATTGCCCAGGATGCCCTTGAACTCCTGGGCTCACGCCATCCTCCCACCTCCCTAGTAACTGAGACTACAGGCACACACCACCTCCCTGACCAACTTTCAATATTTGCATTCTTTGACTTAGTGAATCTTACTATATATGGTCAGACGGTGCTGCTGTTAGGAGGCACTGATGGAATAGTTGCTTTATCTCTATTGTTTTTTGTCTCCCAAACTGCAAGCAGGGCTAAACAATGTCTCTGAGACTCTTCGAGCACAGAGATGTTAGTAAAAGTAAAAGAGAAAACATTCAGGCACTGCTTTGAGGGTAACATCAGATGATATGATATCATATGATATCACCATGCAACAGCTAATGGGTGGATCTTGCTAAAGTGGCTTCTTGTGGTTTTACTGTATGTAGTCAACTCTTGGGGTGTGGCTGCAGTTCACTAATATGGAATGAAGTATTCATATGATAAAGCAGATAACGAATATTTCCCCTTAGGGTGAAAGAGACCATTGGTTATCTAATTGGTGCCATGTACATATTATTTTAACAGCTCTAGGAGGGATTGTACCCCTTCTTTATAGATGAGAAGATTATAGTTCACAGAAGTTAGTTAACTTGCTCAAGGACAAACAGTAAATAGCAGAGCCAGAATGCAAATAGAGGTCTATTTGACTCCAAAGCCCTTACTCTTTTCTACTGTACCACAGTAATTACCTACAATTGTGTAGTGACCTGTAAGTGAAGGTGTACGTGTATTTTGTAGGTACCCTGTTTACTGTCTTGGCAGAATCTGGCTAAAGGTAGAAAGTGTTCATTCATGTCCAACTTTATCTTTGTAACAGATAATGAACCCAGCCAAGTCTCACAGCCCAAGAAGACTTTGTCCCCAACTGGTACAGCACAACCAAGCCGGGGAGTAGATCCAAAAGAGGGGCCCCAGGAACTTCAGGAAAAGAAGATACAGGTGCTAGAGGAGAAGGTTCTCCGACTCACAAGGACGGTTCTTGACCTCCAGTCTTCCCTTGCTGGAGTGAGTGAAAATCTCAAACATGCCACTCAGGATGATGCCAGTAAAACACGGGCACCAGGGCTCAGCAGCCAGCACCCCAAGCCTGACACCACCATTAGTGGAGACACAGAAACCGCCCGGAGTCCTGGCGTCTTCAACACTAAGGAATCTGGCGTGAAGGACATCAAGTCTGAATTGGCTGAAGTCAAAGATACTCTAAAGAACAAAAGTGACAAGCTGGAAGAGCTGGATGGAAAAGTGAAGGGCTACGAAGGGCAGCTCAGACAGCTCCAGGAAGCAGCCCAGGGCCCAACGGTGACCATGACAACCAACGAGCTCTACCAAGCCTATGTGGACAGTAAGATCGACGCCCTGAGAGAGGAGCTCATGGAGGGCATGGACAGAAAGCTGGCTGACCTGAAAAACTCGTGTGAGTACAAGCTCACTGGCCTCCAACAGCAGTGTGACGACTATGGGAGCAGCTACCTGGGAGTGATAGAGCTCATAGGGGAGAAGGAAACAAGCCTGAGAAAAGAAATAAATGACCTCCGAGCCCGGCTACAGAAGCCTTCAGCCCAGGCAAACTGCTGTGACAGTGAAAAGAATGGTGACATTGGTCAACAGATCAAGACATTGGACCAGAAAATTGAGAGAGTTGCTGAAGCCACCAGAATGCTGAATGGAAGAATGGACAATGAGTTTGACCGCCTTATAGTTCCAGAGCCAGATGTGGATTTTGATGCAAAATGGAACGAACTTGATGCAAGGATCAACGTGACAGAGAAGAACGCTGAAGAACATTGCTTTTACATTGAGGAAACCCTTCGGGGGACCATTAATGGAGAGGTGGGTGACTTGAAGCAGCTTGTCGATCAGCAAATACAGTCTCTGGAAGACCGTCTGGGGGCTGTTCTCCTACACATGGCCAACAACACTGGTGCAGAGCTCAGTCCCCCAGGGGCAGCAGCCCCGCCAGGAGTGTCAGGGCCAGGAGATGAGCGGGTCATGATGGAATTAAACCACCTGAAGGACAAAGTTCAATTTGTTGAAGACATTTGCCTGCAGAACATCCAGGGAAAGCCTCACGGGATGGAAGGTGCCTTGCCAAACAGGGAAGATCGCGCAGTACGCGACAACCTGCACCTTTTGAAATCTCTCAACGACACGATGCACAGGAAGTTTCAAGAAACCGAACGAACCATCCAGAAATTTCAACAGGATTTTAGTTTTCTTTATTCTCAATTAAACCACACAGAAAATAATGTGGCTCATCTTCAGAAGGAATTGAGCAATTGTAGAGCAGGTGAAAATGCTGGCGTGGGTGGGTTCACTAAGGTGGGTGAGCAAGAAAGGGCAGTGGACACCCTGCCGTCCCCCCAGCACCCCATGACCCATTGCTGCAGTCAGCTGGAGGAGAGGTGGCAGAGGTTGCAGAGCCAGCTCCTCTCGGAACTGGACGCTTGTAAGGAAAGCACGCAGGGGGTCCAGAGGGAGGTCTCCATGGTGGAGGGCAGGGTGTCTCATATGGAAAAAACTTGCAGCAAGCTGGACTCTATCTCAGGAGATCTTCAGAGGATCAAGGAAGGGCTCAACAAGCATGTCAGCAGCCTGTGGAACTGCGTTAGGCAGATGAACGGAACACTCAGGTCGCATTCCAGAGACATTTCTGGCCTGAAGAATTCAGTCCAGCAGTTCTACAGCCACGTCTTCCAGATTTCTACTGATTTGCAAGATCTGGTCAAATTTCAACCATCAGCAAGTAAGTTGAATCTTACAATTCTATTTCTTGTATTTCTTTGCAGCATGCAACAACATTTTTAAAATAATATTTTGTTCATTTTTGATTTTGTTGAAACTTCATCAGGTAAAAATGTGACAGTATTATGCTAGATTTTGGACAGTTCACGGAATGAACTAAATGCCATCAGTCCTACCCAAATGTGGTTCCTAGATTGGTGCCTGGATTATTTGGTGCTGGGTAGCAATGAGATAAATTATATATTCTCAATGTTAATATTTAGGAACTTCTAAAATAATTTGACAGGCCGGTCGCAGTGGCTCACGCCTGTAATCCCAGCACTCTGGGAGGCAAAGGAGGGTGGATCACCTGAGTTCAGGCATTTGAGATCAACCTGGCCAAAATGGTGAAAACCCATCTCTACTAAAAATGCAGAAATTAGCGGGGTGTGGTGGCATGCGCCTGTAGTCCCAGCTAGTAGGGAGGCTGAGGTGGAAGAATTGCTTGAACCTGGGAGGCGGAGGTTAAGGTGAGCCAAGATTGTATCACTGCACTCCAGCCTGGGCAACAGAGTGAAGTACCATCTCAAATAAATAAACAAACTAACAACATTGCAGTGTTTAAGCACATGATCTATGTATTTTACAAAAATATCAGTTCACAACACATTGAAAATAAAGGAAAACTGGTTCTTCCCACAGAAGGATGGCAAAACATTATCTGTAGAATCAGGTTGGTGAGCTCAGAGTTGGGGTCAGATTTTTGGCATAACAGCTTGGGGCAGTGGATGTTGTCCTCTCTTCTACCTAGGGAGTCTCCTGCGTACCTCTCTTCAAGCATCACTTTTTATCTGTGTCATTATCATCTTCAGGGCTTGGCTGATGGCAGATAGGATGCTGTCATATTTGTTTCCAGACACGACCGTGGATGAGAGCAGTTTAGGGGCAGGAACTATCTGAAGCTCCATAGTGCCTGGATCCAGGAAGCTCAGCAGTAGTGCTGAGAGCAATGCTAGCTACACCTTAGGCACTCAACAAACAAATGTTTGTTGAACAAATGAATGAGTAATATATGCAATAAGATTTTTTGCTACTTGGGGGTGCTAAACGCAGTCTCCTTGAAGGACAGAACTTCTCTTGTACCTGGGTTTACACTCTGAGACAGCCTCAGACATGAGCCAGCCCCCTCTAGTTGGAGTCCGGGTGTGAAAGGAAGGAAGAGAGAGCTCGCATTTTTGTGTACATTTTTCTATGTACACACATAGAAAGTGTACAGCTCCGGCTTAGTCCCTTCACGGGGACTGAATTCCATCACGGCCTCACAGAAAGGCTGTTTTCCAACAGTGAAAATGTGCCCGAAGTCATGTGGCTGTTCAGTGGGGGAGCCAGGATGAGAACCAGGCCAGGCTACATCCAAGAATTATTTTCTTCCCGTCCGGCCATGATGACTGTGTGTCTCCCAGAGCTGAGTGCAGACTTACTTGGTCCACAGGGACTTGTTGAGGGGCCTGCTTTGTGCTAGAAGGAGCCTATTTCCTGACCTCCCCGTCCCTGTTTTCTTTTCTCCCTTCCTTGCCTTTGGGACTTTTACCTCCCTGACCTGGTTCCGCTCCGGGTGACACAGGCCCTTGCACAAGGAACTGAGATTTTACGGCCTCTGTGAGCCTTGGGATTTTATGATCAAGTCCCAGATGTGACATAAAACCCAAGGCAGGGCAGGCTAGAACATGGGAAGCAGGCAAGCTCTGGCTTGGCCAGGGAGAGCCAGGGCCAGGTCCTGGCAGCTCAGGAGGGTGGAGAGGGTCCGAGGTAGGTGGGAAATGCCCTGGATGTCCCCAGAGCACTGTGCTTATCTTGCAGATGAGGAGTCGCCTAGGCCCAGGAGGACCAGGAATCTGGCCCCCACCCCAGTGTCCGGCCTGCTGCACCTCACTATTTATAACCCAGCCCTTCCCCCGCTCCAGGGCCACACAGCTCCTCTATCTCTGGAATGTTGAGTAGAGGTCACAAGACCATGTATGTGTTCATAGAATGATTGTCCCTTGTGGTGACAACGCTGTCTGGTCTGTGTCTTACGATAACAGATTGAATCAGATATTTCCAGTTGATTTGGAACTCTCTGGTGGCGTGGGAAGCTGTGTTAACATTTTCACATTTGTCTGTTGCAGTAGGAGTCGGGGGTGAATCCTTTTAAAAGAGAATGTGGCTTACAAAACATTATCCCTTTGGACAGAGCTCATTGTGGTGAGTGTAGACTGCATGGAGTTTCGAGAATTTCATTGATTGGAAAAGAGCCAGAAATAAACAAGCAGAGCCTCCTCTGCCCTTGTCTAGCATCCAGGTCTAGGAGACCTGGAACCTGAGTATCAGAGGGACATGGGAGAATCTGGAGCTAAGGTCACCGTGAGAGTGACATGTCAGTCAGTTAAAAGTCAACAGAATGTTTATTGAGTGCCTACCATGTGCAAGGCTCTTGGGGGACCTGGAGATAAGTAGGTATAATCCTTAGTCTAAAGCATTTGCAATCACAGTGGGAAAGAGACTCAGGTCTGCAGAGAGAGTGAATGAGATCATAGCGGTTGATCCCTTTAGTTCATAAGATCTTATTGAGCCCCTATTATGTGGGAGGTAATGGCTGTGTGGGGGAGTATGTGGATAAAAGACAGTCTGATGGGGAAACAAGCAGACAGATGGTCACAGGAATGGGGTGTGCACGAGATACCTTGGGTGTTCAGAGAAGCACCCACAGTGGAAGTCAGGGAGGGATTCTGAGGAGAGAGCCCTGAGCCGAGCCCTCAGTGTAGGTATTTACCCAGCAGAGTACAGAGGCTGATAGGGTGAGGAATGAGGTGAGATGAGAGAAGCTTCCAGAGGAGGTGTTACTGGATCTGATTGAGGGATGGATGGGATTCAGAAAGCAGGAGGGGAGGACATTGTGGATTAGCTATTTATTGCATTTTAACAACCCATTCCAAATCTTGCTGGCTTAAAACAACAAAGATGTATTAGTTTCCATTATTCTGTAGGTCAGGAACCCCGGCAGGGCTTGGCTCAGCGGTTCTTCTGCTCTATGTGGCATCAACTTGAGTCGCCCATTCAGCTGCATTTGGCTTGTGGTTGACTGGAAGGTCTGTGAAGACTCCATCATACGTCTGGTGCCTCGGTGCTCCTCTACCTGGCCCCTCTCTCTCCGTGTGGCCAACCAGGGCTTCCTCACAGCATGGCGGTCTCAAGTAGTCAGACGATGGCGACTGTCAAGGGAAAGTGGAAGCTGCTGGGCCTCCCACAGGCTAGCCCAGAGCTGGAGCAGCATCACTGCTGCCACATTCTATTGTCAAAGCAGGTCTGCTCTTGAAGGGTGATGTGGCTGGTATGTTTGGGGAAGGAAGGGGGATTAATGGTGGTCATGATATCTACCACAGTGAGCACAGGTCCAGAGGTGAAGATGTGTGACGGTTTCGGACCAGTAAGCAGATCGCCAGACCAGGAACACACACTGTGGTGTTTCTACTCAGCCTGTTGCCCTCTTCACAGATCCTGTTTCCTTTGGAAGCATCACTGAGGTGAGGCTGAATTATCCAAGAAGCAACCAATAGGGGAGAAGAAGGGGCTTCAACTGATGCTTAAATAGATCCAAGTCTCTTTCGTGTCCTTCTGTTAAGGGCAGGTGTTCTTTCTTGGGCTTAAAAGGGATTCCTGAAATTACATGCACACACACACACACATATATATTGCATATATAATATATATAAAATATATATAATATATATAATAAATATATATATTATATATAATATAATATATATATATGCATATATAATATATATGCATAGGCGTGTGTGTGTGTGTGTGTGTGTGTGTGTATGTGGATGGATGGATGGATGGATGGACGGATAGATAGATAGATAGATAGATAGATAGATAGATAGACTGATTAAGGGGGTATAAGTGTAGTTGTGTTATATCATGGATACATTGCATGAACCTTCTGGGCTTTTAGTGTACCCATCACCCAAATAGTGTACATGTACCCAATAGGTAGTATTTCATCCCTCACTTCCCTCCCCCTATCCTCTCATCTTTTGAGAAATGCAAATTAAAACCACAATGAGATAGCATCTTACACCAGTCAGAATGGCTTAGTACTAAAAAGTCAAAAAATGGCAGACACAGTGGTTCATGCCTATAATCCCAGCCCTTTGGGAGGCTGAGGCAGGAAGATGACTTGATCCCACGACTTTGAGGCTGCAGTGAGCTTTGATCACACCACTGTACTCCAGTCTAGGCCACAGAGAGAGACCATGGTCTTGCCTCACATGTTGGTTACGAATGCTGGGAATGTGCCCTAATTCACACTGAAAGAGGAAGTACTTAAGAGCAAGGTAGAACCAATACGCCCTGGAGGATGCCTGCATGATACTGCACAGATAGCAGATACCTATTTATAGGATAAATTCATACACATTTTATATCATCCCTGTATCCCTAAAAAGAGTTGGTATCTCCTAAACAGCTTGAATTTTTTTTTCAAATAGTGTTTATTCAAGACACTAAATTTTAACTCATCAGCTTAACCACTCTAAATAAAACTCTCATTCACCAATCTGGATTCAGATGCAAAAGAATGCTTTTCTCAACGTTCTTATGAAAATAAGATTCTCCATACTGTCTCATAGAAACAGTCAATGACAAAAATGAATATTTTTGACAATTGTAAGGGGGACTATGTCCTTAGTATGTTTTATGTTGTGTCAAATGAAAATTATCCTTCCAGTAAGTACTTTGATAGTAATCAATATAAAATTAAATTTTATAAACAAAACCAATAGTGTACTAGAAAACAGATGATCAATGACTATCTTAGCTAGTCACAGGCTTGTGTATGTTACTTGTTTAATGCTCTATGCTTTCCAAAACCTTAATCTATCCATTTTTATGACAATGAAAGAGAAAAGCTTTAAGTATGTCAAGGTGAAGCCAGCCCCCACTGTGACTGTGCTAACACAGGTACATGTGTTTTCTCTCAAGATCTCTCCCTGAAGCCAAAGAAAAGAGAAAAAGCTTTAAAAATAGAAGCTTAATGATAAAAAGAACTATTGAGTAAATCTGACAGAGGATTAGCAGAGGACATGCACGAAACTGACTTAAGAGTAACATTTGAGCAAGCATAAAACTTATGATGCTTTCAGGGTCATAGAGTCAGGGAAATTGGATTATTTACTCTTAGAAACTGTTTTAAAAAAGAACATAAAAGAAAATTGTAACTCTAAAATTAGGAAGAGCTTCCTGAAAAAAAAAAAAAAAAAAAAAAACTATCCACATATAAGATAGAGATCGCTTAATGAAGTGCATAACTAACTATAGGTGTTCAAAGAAACATTACTTAACCTTAAGCTGACAAGATAAATAAACGAAAATGAATAAAACTAAATAACTTCCTGAGGAAAGGCATTTAAAGTTAAAGAGCATTTCCCTGATTAATGAAGGAGTAATCCTGTAAAATGGAATCTGTGATCAAATGGACTTCCCCAACAGAAAGCTGCAGCAGTGCCACAGCTCAGAATTCCTCTAAGTACTAACTTGGCATTTTTCCCTCATGAAAGATAGGGCTTTGCTGATGCTGGATTTAGTTAAAGAACCAAGGGTATCGGAGAGCCTGATAAACAAACGTGCCCTTCAAAGGATTATAAATAGGTATGAACATAAATTCTTTCTGAATTGTGGTGCTAGTTTAAAGTATTAAGACTATGTATGGCACAGCACAAACATAAGCTTCTCAGATCTGTCAAGGTCCTGTCTTTGCAACGTGTTAGCTCTAAACTGAGCACCCTTTCCTTGGGCCTGGGAATTAGGGAACGCTACACTGAAGTAAATTGCATGTGCTTCTTTCTGTTCGTGGTGGCTACCTAGCTTGGACTAAATGCCTAGGCCATTGGTGAAATTGAGAATTTACACCAGGTTTACTTACCCACAGCCCACCTATATAGATGCACTATCCTTTTATAAGAATATAGAAGCAGAAGAAAAGAGAAGAATGAAGAGTTAACAGAGAGAAGTCTAGCCCTGCCCGCTGCAACAAATTTGCTAGGTAGGCATGCAAAACTGACACTCTCAGTTTCACCTAAAAAATGCAAGAAGAGAGAGGAAGAAAATGCTCAAACAAGATGATTTCCTCAGCTATCGTTAAGCAACAAAATTCTATAATCCATGCATTATCCAGTCTTCATAACAAAATGGTTGCCATCAAGAATGCAGGCAACTTTACAGAACACACTCACAGGTAGCAGAAACCCAGATATTGTATACAGCAATAAGAATCTCAGACATGAAAACACATTGTGCAAAATCTTACACAACGCATAATTTAAAATGTCATCCTTAGAATATAAGAAAATATGAAGTGAAATACAATGGTTAATATCAAAAATAGCAAATACAATGTGATCTGCAGAGCTCAGTGCAAATTTAGAATATCACTTCTCATTATTGGTTATGGATTTCATCTGTGAATGTGTTGACTTTTTTTTTTTTTTAATTTCCTCTTGCCACAGGCTGCCAATCTTGGTTTACTTAGTGATCAGGCCTTTTCCAGGGCATTATTGCAAAGTTTAAAAGGTATTTTGACAGGTCAAACATCCCTTGAAGTATGAAAAGTAAATTTTTCTATTCCAAAATAAAATGACAAAAATTTTTCATCAAAATATTTAAATACCAATCTTCCCAGCTCCTCTCTCTCTCTAAGCTGACAAACATAAGACCAGGCAACGCAGTATACATTATCAAGACTAAAACAGTGAGGTAATTACATAAAATTTAAAAAGCCTGGGTTGGGTACAGTGGTTCACACCTGTAATTCTAGCACTTTCAGAGGCCAAAGCGGGTGGATCACGAGGTCAGGAGATCGAGACCATCCTGGCTAACATGGTGAAACTTCATCTCTACTAAAAATACAAAGAACTCCGTCTCTACTAAAAATACAAAAAAAAAATTAGCCGGGCATGGTGATGGGCGCCTGTAGTCCCAGCTACTCAGGAGGCTGAGGCAGGAGAATGGCGTGAACCCAGGAGGCAGAGCTGGCATTGAGCCAAGATCGCGCCACTGCACTCCAGTCTGGGCGACAGAGTGAGACTCCATCTCAAAAAATAAAAAAATAAAAAATAAATAAAAATAACAACAACAACAAAAAAGCCTGAAAAGGCTCTTAGTTTTTACAAAGAAACCAATAAACAACTCCAATTATTTTTAAGTAAATATGAAGAGTTGAGGTATAATGTTACGGGAAGAAGAGAGATAAATGAAATGATGCCAACCTGACAGCTGCTGGTGGACAATTGGAGCAGATATTCCCAAATTCCTTGGGAAGAAGCTAACTTTTGAAATCAAGTTCCTTGGTATTCTAGACTAGGAAGTAAGAGTACCTATAAAGATTCAAAAACAATGACCTGAAGATTTGTCCTGAAAGTAAAGTATCAAGTCATGCTCCTTTACTTGTTCTTTACATTTTTGGGGACTGTAAGAATAGCCAGGATAAAGGAAAGGAGAAATACAAAGAAACAAATTAACATTCAGACACTTGTGCAACTAGTGGGAGCTTTGTTTTTTCAATTTTATTTATTTTAAATTTATCTTTTGATCCATTATATTTGTACATATTCATGGGGCACTTGTGATATCCTCTTATAGGCATAAGGTAACACGAATGATAATTTTCTTACATTTGTAATGATCAAGTTAGGGTATTTAGGATGTCCATCGCCCAAGTATTTATTATATTTCAAGTCGCCTCTCTTCTGTTTTGAAAAATACATCGTTGTTAACTATAGGCGCCCTACTCTGCTATCAAACATTAGAACTTACTCTTTCTAACTGTATGTTTGTTTCCATTATCCAACCTCTCTTTACCCCCTATCCAACACCCACTCTTCCTAACCTTTGGTATCTATCATTCCTTTGCTACCTCCATGTGATCAACTCTCTTAGATTCTACATATGATGGAAATCATGCAGTATTTGTCCTCCTGTGTCTGGCTTATTTCACTTAACACAATGACCTCCAGTTCAATCCACATTGCTGCAGATGATAGGATTTCATTCTTTTTTTATGGTCAACAGTATTCCATTGCATATATACATCACATTTTATTTATCCATTCATCTGTTGATAGACACTTAGGTTGATTCCGTATCTTTGCTATTGGGAATAGTGCCAGAATAAACAGGAGGATGCAGGTATCCTTTTGATATATTGATTTAATTTCCTTTGGATAAATACCAAGTAATGGGATTGCTGAATCTTATGGCATTTCTATTTTTAATTTTTTGAGGAATCTCCATACTGTTTTCTGTAGAGGTTGTAGTAGTTTACATTCCCACCAACAATATATAAGAAATCCCTTTGCTCTACATACTTGTCAACATCTGTTACATTTTTCCTTTTTAATAATAGCCATTCTAACTGAGGTAGGATGATATTTCATTGTGGTTTTTATTTTTTCACATACATGCTGGCCATTTATATGTCTTCTTTTGAGAAATGTCTATTTATGCCCTTTGCCCATTTTTAGTGGTATTATTTTATTTATTTATTTTACTGTTGAGTCCTTTGATCTTCTTGTATATTCTGGGTATTAGTCCCACCTTACCCCTTCTACATAGAGGAAAACAGTTTCAAAGCAATGACATGAGTTGCACCAACATAATCAGCTCTTGAGTAGAACCTAAATCACAGAGGTACTAATCCATGAGGGGTGGTAACTGGAATGAAGAGGAGGAGTGGCAGAGGGAAGTATGATGTAAACCATTGTCATCAATGATTTATAATCATTAACACAGAATCCAAAGGCGATAAAATGAAGTGTAGTCTCTACGTGAAATGTGAATGTATCTTTCATTCTAAGAGAACAGAAAATGAGTGAATATTGGAGGTAAGAAACTTACAAAAAATTAATGCAAAATACAAAAAACAAAATGAATAAAATAATCACATCACAACAGAGGGTTAAGCATCTTCTTAGTGTATAAACAATGCCTATATGAATCAGTATGAAGAAAATGAACATGTAAATGGGACGCAGGACATGAACAGATAATTCACAAAGAAATATGAATGACCAATATAGAAATGTTAAACTTCACTAACAGTAAGTAAGTAAATAAATAAATAAATAAGGAAACCTAACAGTTGGCATTTATTTTATGATAATACCAAATGTGCAAGAAAAAAACAGCACTCATATATGGTTACGGTAGAAAAAACTGTTACTACTTTGAGGGCAATTTGATAATCTGTATAAAGAACTTAAACAGTGCTCATCACCCATCACCCAGTAATTCTACTTGCAGAAATTTATCCGAGATAATAAATTTAGGAATATGCACAATTATTTCAGCATTTACTTTTTAATAGTAAAAAATGAAAGTGTCTAACAAAAATAGTAAAAAATGAAAGTGTCTAACAAAAGAAGTGTCTAACAATAAGCAGGATATTAAATAATATTTAGATACAAGCACACAATGATCTATTATGCATGTATTTAAAACCACATTTATAGAGAATATCTGATACTAAAGAATGCTCATGTCATATAAATCAGATTCCAGTTTTATACATACAAAACAGAAACACCAAACTGTCACACTGTTAAAAGGAGTTGCTATAGGCTATTGAAATTCTGATATAGGTGGTATTTGTTTTTTTTTCTCTTTTTATAATTACACTATTTTAGAGCAGTTTTAGGTGACAAAAACGTTTCTATTTTTAAAATACTTTCTTAAATTATCCAAAGCATAAATCATATACTGTATATTAAAAGTTCCTTAAATAATTCAAAGTAGAAGAATTTCTGGAATTCAGAATTTCAAGACATTTTTGGAAAAAAAACAAAAAGAAAGCCAGAACTTAGGAACATTTTGGGAGTACTTTTCCCCAAATTTCGTAAGTAAACATATGAAAAAATTTTTAAATTTTGTGAAGATGAAGGAATTTTCCATATATAAAGGGCAATGAACCGTGACTCGAAGACAAAATGGTGGGTGGGGGGGGGTGGCAGCATCAAAGCTTATTTTAATACTTTTTTGGTAACTTTTAAAAGATTAAAATACATCTCTAACTCTCATTTATTCTTTGGGACCAAAATAGAACATAAACAAATGAAAACAATAAGAAAACTATACATCCTTTCTGAAAAGTTGTGAACAAACCCAAGTCACAATTTTTTTAAAAAAACTCTAGCATCCATATTTTGTGCAATAGCAGAACTTGAAAGTTTGTATTATGCTGAAAGCAGCTAGTCAGCAACGTATACTGTCTTTTGGAAATCTACAAGAGAAAGACCATTTACTTTTCCACATGTCCACTACAAACCACATTGTCATTTGTTATATTTGGATAAAGTGCACCTGAATTCTGTGAAACAGAAGCAGATATTTGATGACAAGAACAGCTTGGAAAGTAACAAACTGCAATAAACCTATGTTTACTCATCTGCAGAGTCAGCTGAAGTTTCCTAAACTAAAAAAGAAATAGACCAAAACCAAAAAAAAATGGTCAAAAACGAAGAGCAAACACTTGTAGAATTTGTGTCCATTTTAGGACTTCCTTTAGACAATGAGATGCTTAAAGAAAAAAAAAAAGTGAAGAGGGAAAAAAAAAATCCCTTCAATTAACAAAAAAGATGAAAGTACAGCAGAATCAAACAACAATTAGTAACCATAAAATTATCAAGATTATAACTGCCAACTTTTATTAAGTAGTTAGGTATGCTACCTGCCATTTCTTTCTTCTCTTCCTATTCTGGTCCGTCCCTCTAGCATCATGTCTGCCTACTTAGGCAGTTTAGATATTTGGGTCAATTTTTAATTATGCCAACTGTGTGAGAATATTGAAGAAATTTCACAAACATGTTTCTTTATTATTCTTGTTACTTATAATACTTAAGGGCATCTTATTAAATATATGATATAAATTATATTGTTACATAAAAATCATTATTATTCCTCAGTATATGCTTTTATGTAACATGTTGAATAGTATTCATAGTAAATACTAATTATAACTGACATACACACACAAAGACACCCCCCACCCAAGAAAACACCACATAGAAATATCCAAAAAGATCTAATCCTGGAATAATCTAGTTGAAAGAAATTATTTCCCTTAAAAAAATGTACCAAGAAGAAATAAATTTTGTCAAATAATGTGGAGAAACAGAACTATATCTTGGGTTTCATACCGAGATCCCAGGTGTTAAAGTAAACCAAATATCTGAAGGTACAACCACTATAAGAATAGACAGATAACTCTTTCTCTTTTTAGATGGAGTAATTGTCTATAGACTATATAGACCTACAATCAAGATGGAAAAGGCTACTCATAAAAGTTATTCAGGAAATAGCAATCATAAAGCTGAGAGAGAAAAATAATAGCAAACAGATTTTGGGAAAATGTATATACTAAGAGTATGAAGGTATGTTTTTCAATTGAATTGATAATACACATTTATTAGGATTGTTCATATATATATTATTGAACAATATAATATAATATATAGTCCAGGATTAGATCTTTTTGGGCATTTCTATATGCTATTTTCTTGGGTGGGGGTGTCTTTGTAATACATATTTGTGTATAATATATATTATGTATATATAATTATAAATATTTACATTAT
>NW_016816076.1:1310732-1340602 GCF_001698545.2 Rhinopithecus bieti
ATATATAATTATATATTACATATAATTATATTTTATATAATCTTTCAAGTCAATCCTTCAATATACATTACATATAATATACATTATATATGCTATGTAAAACACATATTATATACAGAGTCAGAAATGGCTATCACAGCTAAAGGATAGTAAACATAATAATTGAGCAAATGACTACTTAAAGGTTATTAATAGTTGAAAAGAGCTGCATACAGCAAACAATATATATAACATCCCTGAAAACATAGACTTCAAATGATATAAGAAGCCACAAAAGATCACAGAATCACAGAATAACTAGGTTAGAAAGAACATGAAAGGCCAACCATGCTTCGTAAGTATCTAGCATCTTCAAGGAAACACAAAATCATGAAATTAAGAACAATCATATTCAAAAGAAATTTCATTACAATACAAAAGTAATACTTTTAGAAAAAGAGAATGATGGAGAAAGTAAGCATAAAAACAAGACCAAAATATACAGTTTCTAGATAGAGTAATAAATACTGTAATACCCATTCACTCAGTCAACAAGTATTCACTGAATATATTTGTGTGCTAAACTGGGGATACAATAGTATACAGAAATGGCTCTGCCACGGAGCACACATTCTAGAAGTTATAAGGTCTGTATCAATATGGTTCTCAAATGACCAAGTGAATCAAAATTATCAAGGCTGTGAACAAATGTGATCCCAAAAGAGCCAATCCTTCAAGACGGATCCCAAGTGGCTAACTAGGTTTATATTCAAATTAAGTAAAGTAGCCATTTGCTGACTAGAAGTCATACATGTTACTCTGAGTTCCCTGAAAATTCACACCTCCGTTTAACTTTGGGACTTCAGGAACCCACCTGAACCCACCAATCAGAACTCACCTACTTTGTCCAATCAGGGTCCAGTTATATCCAACCAATCAGAACTTGGTTGTGTTGACCAATCAGAGCTAAGCAAGTTTGAATCCTTTATTTTCATAAATGGACCTGACTGGGAACGTAGTGCAAAATCTTTCACTATAAAATCAGAGCCCATTGCTTAAGTCAGGGATTTCTAGGCCACAATAACCTATGATCACATCACAGCACTCTAGTCAGGGTGACATCTGAATGAGACCCTGTCTCAAAATAAATTAAAAATCAAAATTAAACAAATGAAATTCCTTTTCAGAGAACTTTTGTTCACAAGGCACAGGTTCAAAATTCAGATGTTGAAGCCCCATTCTCAGAAATTCTCATTCAACAGGTCTTGTATGGAACCTAAGAGTCTGCTTTTAGTCATTTGTGGTGGTCTGAGGTTCTTAGCTCTGCTTTTAATTAGCTATGCAGTTTTGGACACAAGTCACTTAACTTCATGTGTAAGATGGGAATAATTATCTTGTTTATAAGATTTATTCTAAAATATAAACATATATTTAAATATATTTTAATTTCTCTGATGTCTGAGACTACTAATAGATTTTGAAGTGCCCACAGTACCTGACATAGGTATATTCAAAATGGCAACTGTGAAATAACGATAGCATGCCAGAAATACTTAAAAAAAAAAAAAATCTGGATTCACATTTAACTTGGATGCTTACCAAATATATAACACTGGAAAAGTCATTTAATCTCTGTGAGCTTCAATTTCTATTTATGTAAAGTGTAGGTAATAATATTTCCACTGTTTATTGCAAAGAGATATTGAAAGAACAAAAGTTAAGACTTTTCTGGTAAACTATAAAAATTACTATATAAAAGTAATAATACATAAATAAAACATAAAGATCGTGATCACAGCAAAATATGCAAAATATACTTCTAAAAAATGAAAGGCTTTTTGGGAAAAAAACTGAAAAGCAACTTTTCTACCTTATTTTTCCAACTAAATTTATTTATTTATTTATTCAAGAGTTCGTTGTGTACCAATTGTGTACTACCTAGAAAACAGTAACTCCACAAATGCACCTCAGGAATGCAGACTCATAATTAGGATCACAAATCTTAGCACCACTTTGAGACGTGCACAAAGACAAGTTAGATATAGTTTCACAACTAAACACTAGCTGGAAATATGAACAGAAGTATAGAAAACCCTCAGTCACCAAGTCAAACCACCTCTTCAACGCTTACATCTCTTTCTGTAACAATCCTAGCAGGTAGTCATTTAATTCCACTGGTTAGCAATCCACCAATTCTAAGAGAATCATCTGGAAACATTTCAAAAGCATGAATTCTGTAAGTCTGATTCAGAAAGTCTGAGACAGAACCCCAGGACCTGTTTTTGTAGTATGTTTCCCAGGTGACTGTGAAGGGCCACTAGAATCAAGTTGTGATGCTATACTCAACCAGTCCATTCTATTTGGGGGCACTGCAACCAAACTCTAGATATATTAAGCTGAAGTCTTCCCCACTTCAGTTTCCAACTAAACCCTAGTTTTACTCTTGGGATTACATACACCACCACAAACCCAATCTGTCTATAGGCCAAATAGCCCCAGCTCCTTCAACTTACATAAGATATGTTTCAAACCTGATCACCCTAAATTTGTGCACATTTTTTATTCATATACGGTGCCCAGAAGAGAACATAATCCTCATGTAGAACACAATGGGGATACTCTCTCCTTCACTGGAGTTACAATATTTTTATTAGCACGGCTTGTGTGCCTTTTTTTTCAACCTGTATTCTGTTGAAATGTGTGCCTTTTCTAAACTGTGTCCACATCATATTATGCTTACTTATTTTGAAATATTTTAGATTTACACAAAAGTTACAACGATAGTACAAAGAACTCCCTCATCCCCCTGCTGACCCAATTTCAGTTTCCCTAACCTTATCATCTTAGAATATAGCAGTGCATTTATCAAAACCAAACATGAGCCTACTGTTTCACTAAAACTTTTATCTTTTATACAGATTACTTCCTGAGCTACATTTCCTTCATCCCAAATACAGACTTTTGGCTTTTCTTTAGTTTAAGTACATGAGGCAAATATAGAAATTTACAGTTAACACTGTAAGATTCAAATCCTGAATTTTACATGATGAAATCTTCCTCTGACTCTTACAAGGGGAAATCTAAGGTCCTATATGTGTTAAAATTTTGAGCTCCTATACTTGTTAAGATATTCTGAGTCAAGGTCCAGTTGGACATACCCACTCTTGACATTAGATTTCTGTCATATACATATTTAGTCAGCAAAACTTCCATTATTTCATTTAAGTCAATAGGCTGAGGCTTGGGGTAAGGTAAACTTCTCTAGAGTTGCATTAATTAACCTCTGATTTATACCATCACTATTATAAATCCAATCAGTTAACAGTACATCCAATTATTTAATATTTTACACAAAATATTCTTGCCTCAGGTAAGTTCAGACCCACTGTATCTCCACATTTTCCCTTGTTTATTCGTCTTATATATATATTTGCATATTATGCTTCTTCAGCTGAAAGTTGTTGAGTACCTGCACAATGAAAGGAATCCATTCCCTCAAATGACTCTGAAACGCTTAGGCAAAAAGGGAACTCTCTAAACTAACAGCTAGTGGCAATTCACTGAAGCAGTTAATGACCATGTGTGAAAACTGGTGCTCATAGGAAAACCATAGAGAAATCCCTGAGTCACAAGCTAGAATCAGAAGAAATAGCAGGGTGGTATTGGTAGTGTTATTTCTTTAGGAAGAAAAGAGAATTCAATTTATCCTCTTGAAATTAGTTACTAGCTTTAATTATTATAAAGCTTAGGGAACAAAACTGCGTAAGATGGCAATTTACTATGAAATCCAGATTTAAAAGGATAATTTAGACATGTGGACCTAAAGATAGCTATAGTCAGCTGTATCAATCACTGCCAGAAGATTTTTCTAAATAGTTTACTTCTCCTCAAAAGATGTGACTAATTTCGATTCTGTTTATCTCTCAAATCCAGGCTGTGGAATTAGAGCTTTTCAATTGTGAAATAGAACTGGCAATGCTTTCAAAAAGGTTGCAAACTCACAGCCTTCCTGTCAGACCAGCAAGCTTCTTTAAAATGGGAAAGCCATAAAAATAATAGAAATCTTTAAAATGTATCAGAAAGTCAAAAACAAAGCTCTTTAAACTTACCTCATAATAACTCCGAACTGCGTTGCAAAATGCTTCATCAGCTACAATTTGGGTTTCCCCATTGAGGAAGGCCTGGAACCGTTCTTTCAGTAACTGCAATTGTTGTTTGTTAAGCTATAAGAAAAAGAGAAAATAAGCAGATAAATTGGCCAGTACATGAAAAAATAATGACTATTAAAAATCATATTTGCTGTATGTATATTTCACACCTAAAATTAACTTTATAGCAAAGAAAAGTAAAAGCTAAAATATCCTACTACTTGTACTAATGGTTAGACTTTATTTGAGATGGAGTCAAGCTCTGTCATCCAGGCTGGAGTGCAGTGGTGCAATCTTGGCTCACTGCAGCCTCACCTCCTGGGTTCAAGCAATTCTCCTGCCTCAGCCTCCTGAGTAGCTGAGATTTTGGTGCCCGCCATCATGCCTTGCTAATTTTTGTATTTTTAGTAGAGATGTTGGTCAGACTGGTCTCAAACTCCTAACCTCAAATGATCCGCCTACCTTGGCGTCCCAATGTGCTGGGATTACAGGCAAGAGCCACTGCACCCAGACACTAATGGTTAGACTTTAAAACATTTCCAAGTCATTTCATGTACTCCGTAATCCTGATATGGAAGTGGAATCCAAAAAACCCCAAATTTCCGGAATTCTTATGATTGCCATCCCAGTTTCTTTATAGAGACACAGAAAATCTAAAATTTGGATAAGAAACTAGTAGTTAATTTAATAATATCATATGAAATTTCCAGCTGTTCTAAATAGAGAAAGTAGAGAAGAGCTTAGAGATGAGAGAGGGATGCCTTGGACAAGAGGTAATAGGAAGAAAGACTAAAAAGACAGAATGGACCCTAAGAAAGATCCCTCTGGAAACAACAACCATTGCATGAGAAAATTTGGATTTCATGAACAAACATACATCAACAACTGAGTTTAGATAAATGAAGGAATAATAAGGAGAAGACAAAGAAGACAAAGCCAAAAGGGAACAGAGAGGCAGCAGGTAGGCAGTGAAAGCGTCTTTGAGCACATAGGAGAAAATGCTCTGAACTGGGAAAGTTTACAACCAGGGGTCCTTACCCTGGGTGTAGCTTCCATAATTATTACAGAGGGTGAATTAGACATGAAATGTGACTTATCAATCATGTCCTCTAGTCATCAACTACAAGCAGGGTGAGCTACTTAATTTGTAGGGCCCAGTGCAAAATAAAAATAAGGAGCTTTTTAGTAAAAATATTATTAAGAATTTCAAGACAGCAGGAACAGAGAGCACTAAGCCGAGTGCAGAGAGCCCTTCTAGGCACCAAGCCCTGCACACAAAGGGGCATGTACTTCACTAGAAATAAGGCATCTTAGATCTTAGGTAATGCAGAACCTTTTTTTTATGCTTAGCTGGAGAGAAAACAACATAGTCTTGGAGATAAAACAACAAATTCCAAAATATATACGAAACAGCAAAGGAATGATCCTTCCATTTCATTAGATCCTGATCAGACTTTATTAACAAACTCATTCCAGTTCTAGAATCTACAGAGGGATGTGAAGCATCTGGAAACATGCTGAGGATAAAATGATTAAAGGATTAGGTAGACTAAACTGGTATGACTTGGTTTCAAAAAGAAAGCTGATGTGAAGTAAGTATAAATCTGTTCAAAAGGCTTATTAAACTGCGATTCAAATATAAGGAAGACAAGCTCTTTCAAAAAATCGGTTTTACTTAGGACTCAAACAAGACAGTTTGTAAAGAAACTGTAACTGGGAGTAACAGAATTAAAAAACATTTAAAAAGTGTCCTATTGTACCCAGGGGAAAAAAACCTTTTGCCCTGGGCAGTGAAGAAAGAAGACTATTTCATTTCTTTACTAAGGTTATCTCCTTCATTTTAGAGGAAGCTTAACCAAGCTGAGGTGCAGGAACATCATCATTATATTACAATATCCATTTCTATAATGTTAAGAAAATGGAAGCAGGGACCTTTTGTATGTGTGCGTACTAGCAACGCAAATTAAGTTCATGACTTTAGCTCTCTAAGCATGATTCACAAAAGGGACCAAATGGAAATGGGACAGCAATTACTGAGAGTGAGGCAGCTGAGAGCACTATAGTTACTAAGCTCTGGGAATGCCAAGAAGAGCTTCTCCTTGCAAGCCAAGTGAAATAATGGCAATGGAAATATATGCAAAGAATGACAATGAACTGAAGAAGACCTTACTGATCACTTGTGCCAACTCCTTTGCTTGATAAATAAAATACATACTCTTAAAAAACTAGAACCTGTGTATTTTTTCATTTAATTTTATCAAAGACTTTTCTTCTTTAAAACTCTTCTAAACTACCATATTTGCAATTTCTACACCATTAGTATTTAAGTTCCGCTATTATAACAATGAATTACTCTTTGGTAATTACGGTGTAGAAAATTCATGGATTTGAATCAAGGAAAGGAGGTTTGAGCAAATCATCTTCTTGGAAGCTCCAACAAAGTTGATACAGTTCACAAAATATGCCAGAGGCACCTGGCTAAATGTCAGGCTTCAACATTTTTATGAATAGAAGATACTGCAGTTACATTTAAGACATAAAATGGATCAAATATGACAATTACATACAAAAAGCAAATAAATGGACACTTTATTAGCATAAAGAGGAAGTCTACATTTTCATATAGGCAAGATAGGGGCAGGAAAAGAAAACTAAAAATCTAGCACTGAGGATAGCTGTCAGAAAGCAGTTTCCTAAAAGCTATTTGCATTATCAAGATAAACCATACTGTATACCAAGAGATAGACCAGTGGAACAGATCGAAGAAACAGACCGAAACACAATCAGAAATGTACTATAAAACACCTATATAGCAACTCAAATCAGTAGTAGTTGATGGTCTACTCAATGAATGGTGTTAAAATAATATAAAAGATTTTCCACCTCATGTCATCAGGGAAATGCAAATTAAAATAATGAGATTGACTACAAACCCATTAGAATGAACAAAATCCAGAACACAGAAAACACTTGATGCTGGCAAGGATACAGACCACAGGAACTCTCATTCTTTACTAATGGGAAAGCAAAATGGTATAGCTACTTTGTAAAACAGGTTGATGGTTTCTTACAAACTAATACGCTTCTATCATATGATCCAGTAATCACAGTCCTTGGTACTTACCCAAAGGAGTTGGAAATTTATGTCCACACAAATACCTGTACACAGATGTTTAAAGTAGCTTTTTTCATAATTGCCAAAACTTCAGTAGATGAATAGATAAACTCGGGTACATCCAAACAACGGAATATTATTTAGTAAGTAATGAAATAAGCTATCAAGCCATGGAAAGACATGAAGGAACCTTAAATGCATATTTCTATGTAAAAGCAGCCAATGTAAAAAGGCTGCATACTGTACGACTCCAACTATATGACATTCTGGACAAGGCAAAACTATGGAGACAGTAAAAGGATCAGTTGTTGATAACAGTGTAGGCTATGCATGTGTGGGGGCAGGATATATATGGGAAATTTCTGTACCATCCACTCAAGCTCAATTTTGTTGTGAAGCTAAAATTTCTTTAAAAAATTCTATTAAAAATATTGAAATGTCATAAATTTATTTGCATTAAAAATAAACTTTACATGGCAAAAAATACCATAAGCAAAATAGGAAAAGATTAACTAGAAAAAAAAAAATACTTGCAACTCATTACCCAAAGAGTTCATTTCTAAGCATATACAGAGTTCCGGTAAGAACATCACAAATAAACCAACAGAAAAATGGACAAAATTGATATGTTCAGATAAAAAACTCTTAATCCATGAAAACAAGCCTATATTTACAAAAATAGTACAAATTAAAACTGTATGAGAAGCCATTTTAAAAGTACATGTCCTTGGAATCAGCAATTCCACTTTGGGATTGGATCAATACTACAGATACACCTGCACATGTGCAAAATGACATGTGTACAAGGTTATTTACCACATAATTCTTAATAGCAAAAACATGGAAAACAACCTAAATATGCATATATAGGAGACTAAATTATGCCATATCTAAATAGTGGTATGCTATTCATTGCATTGAAAGAATGTAAACGTTCTCTATGTACTGATTTTAAATATTTTAAAAATATCTTGGGGCAGAAAGCAAGTTATAGAACAGCAGTTAAAATAAGTCACCACTCACATATCAAATGGGCAAATAACATAGATGTGAATTTGCTTCCATATACAGACAGAAACTAGGGAAGAAGGATGGCTGTGGGAACTGAACAGACAGAAAATAAAGGTGAAAGAGATTTTTCAACATGTAGCACTTTATTCATTTTGAATTTTCAAGTGAAATAACCCTTTATAAATTCTAATTTAGATTTAAAATAAGCTATAACAGCAGCTTTGTACATCTTGAAACTCAAAACAGTTATGAAGCACTGTGAACAGCTTCAATCCTATCCTACATGGAGACTGGACAACACACCAATCTTTTAAATTCTCCTTTCAGGTAAAAAAATTTACCTTGACTTTGTTTCTATTTTTTTAAATATTACAGTCTTGAGGATTTCAAAAAAGCTTAGACCAAGATTATCAGAAAATAACCACAGTAATTACCCTATTCAACATTCTAATCAATGCATTAATCTGTACAAAATCTATGAAAGTAGACTTTGAGATTCCAATTGGGCCTATTAATATACACACACGTACATACATCCTTTCATTACCTCAGTGAATCCCATTCTAATTTGGGACAATTATAAAAATTGAAATCAGTGTCCCTATGGCTTCCACACAACTCTATACTATACACTATCTAAGACAAAACAGACTAAGTGTTACTTTCATTCTTTAATATAGTATTTCAAGACTTTGGGAACAAAAAATGATTATTTATGAGTTTTCTCTTTTCTGGAATAAATTTTGCCAGTTCGCTCCAATATCCTGGGTACTCTCCTAAGGATACATTCCAATTTGCCATAAAAATCACCATGTTAAATAAAACTGCCCAGGCCGACTTCAATCAGTTGGCCGAGCTGGACCGCCAGATCAAGAGCTTCCGTGTAGCCTCCAACCCCTACACCTGGTTCACCATGGAGGCCCTGGAGGAGACCTGGAGGAACCTACAGAAAATCATCAAGGAGAGGGAGCTGGAGCTGCAGAAGGAACAGCGGCGGCAGGAGGAGAACGACAAGCTGTGCCAGGAGTTTGCCCAGCACGCCAATGCCTTCCACCAGTGGATCCAAGAGACCAGGACATACCTCCTCGATGGGTCCTGCATGGTGGAAGAGTCGGGGACCCTCGAATCCCAGCTTGAAGCTACCAAACGCAAGCACCAGGAAATCTGAGCCATGAGAAGTCAGCTCAAAAAGATTGAGGACCTGGGGGCCGCCATGGAGGAGGCCCTCGTCCTGGACAACAAGTACACGGAGCACAGCACCGTGGGCCTGGCCCAGCAGTGGGACCAGCTGGACCAGCTGGGCATGCGCATGCAGCACAACCTGGAGCAGCAGATCCAGGCCAGGAATACAACAGGTGTGACTGAGGAGGCCCTCAAAGAATTCAGCATGATGTTTAAACACTTTGACAAGGACAAGTCTGGCAGGCTGAACCATCAGGAGTTCAAATCTTGCCTGTGCTCCCTGGGCTATGACCTGCCCATGGTGGAGGAAGGGGAACCTGACCCTGAGTTCGAGGCAATCCTGGACACGGTGGATCCCAACAGAGATGGCCACGTCTCCCTGCAAGAATACATGGCTTTCATGATCAGCCGTGAAACCGAGAACGTCAAGTCCAGCGAGGAGATCGAGAGCGCCTTCCGGGCCCTCAGCTCAGAGGGAAAGCCTTATGTGACCAAGGAGGAACTCTACCAGAACCTGACCCGGGAACAAGCCGACTACTGCGTCTCCCACATGAAGCCCTACGTGGACGGCAAGGGCCGGGAGCTCCCCACTGCGTTCGACTACGTGGAGTTCACCCGCTCGCTCTTTGTGAACTGAGCCGCTCCCTGGGTCACCCGCCCCTCGCTGCCTGCCCCGCGTCGCCTTGCTGCATGTCTGCTCCTCTGTGCTCTCACTTTCCACTGTAACCTTAAGCCTGCTTAGCTTGGAATAAGACTTAGTAGAAAATGGTGCTTCACTAACCCGCTTCCGGTCCAGTCACAATCACTATGTCACTGTTCAAGATCCACGTCTTGAAGCAGCTGCCCTCATTCCGACTTCAGAAAATCAAAGCAGCTGGCTCTTCCCCTTGTTCTCCCGCCCTCCCCCAAATCTGTTTCATGTAAAAGACAAATAAACGATGACTTCCCCCCAAAAAATAAAAAAATAAAAATAAAATAAAATAAAATAAAACTAAGTATGAAGAATACTTGGATGCAATGGATCATAAGTTCTGAGTTTACAGATGTGCAGAGTTGCTATCATAGCTTTTTAAAAAATCTAAACAAGCTGGGTGCAGTGGCTCATGTCTGTAATCCCAGCACTTTGGGAGGCCAAGGCAGGCAGATCACCTGAGGTCAAGAGTTCAAGACCAGTGTGGCCAACATGGTGAAACCCCATCTCTACTGAAAAAAAAAAAACACAAAAATTAGCTGGGTGTGGTGGCGTGTGCCTGTAGTCCCAGATACTTGGGAGGTTGAGGCAGAAGAATCACTTGAACCCGAGAGGCGGAGGTTGCAGTGAGCTAAGATCATGCCACTGCACTCCAGCCTGTGTGACAGAGGGAGACTCCATCTAAAAAAAAAAAAACCAAATTAATTAAAATATATAATAATAATGTCCTTTTATATAAAAATTCAAAAGGAAAACACTTTGAAAACTATAACATTAAGCAAATGAAACTCACTACAATAGCAATGTCCCTTTTAAAATGTACTAGATACACTGATCACCATTCTCTGAGGATAGTGTGGCCAACAGAGACACAAGTGGGAGGGCCACTTCCCACATTCTAAGCATTCTATGTCTATTAATTCAAACTAAAAACCAATTAACTCTTCTTGGCAGTCACATCAACTAGCTCACATTGTGCTTATAATCAACAGAAACTTCTAAAACATTCTTACATGTGCCTCAGTAAACCATGTTTCATCTTGCTAGATGTATTTGGGACACTGTTCTAGTTAAGAATATTTTTTAGAATTCTGATTCCTTTACCCGATGACTACAGAGTTCTCTTAGCTTTGTTATAATCACTAACATAATAATATATTCTTCATAGTCTCCTCCAGGTCATTTCAAAAATATTCACCAGTTCAGGATTAAGGAAAGAATACTGAATCCTGCCATTATATATATTCCTTCAGTTTAGCATAATCTATCAATGAATATTATTTGGGGCAGTTGATTTATTATTTAGCATATGTTTTAATTTTAAATATTATTTAGCATATTTTAATTAAAACATAGCATATGTTTTAATGTTAACTTAAAATTAACATAAAATGTTAATTTTAATGTTTAATTTTGACTACTATATTTACCAATGAATAAAATAGTTTTAAATATGAAGGAAAATTTGACCAGCAGAAATTATCTATCAGGAATTTATAAGGCACATTCTATATAAAACTAAATTGCAGAAGCTTAGCTAAAACATAAATATTATTGCAAACATCTAAATACAACCAACAGATTAGCCTTGTAAAAAGAAAAAAACTAAATTTCATAAATCTGACCTGGCTGTGATGCTTCATTCACAAGAAAAATAACTGCCACCAGAAAAACACTTAGATTCTAGGGTTCAGAGGTGTCTCATGTTTCTTAGGTATTTTTTCATATTCAAATTAGATTTCATCCTTTTCATTCTAAATCATGGATCAACTGAAGATTTAAGCCAGGATTTATATTGCAGCAGGAGACCAGCCAATATGCAACCCAGGAACCTAGCAACCATAGCCGTATGGAGTCTGCCCTGACCTGCAGAACCCATCAGGAGTCTCAGTACTTACAGTGGAAGCTGTGTGACATCCTAGCAAGTAAAAGTAGTCACAGTCAGATTCCACAGCAAAGTGGCAGAAAACTTGTGGGTCCCTCCAGGATTGGGGCATGGGTGTGCATTTACCTCACGTCAAAGAGTAGTAAAATGAGAAAGGTTTTTCAAACAGGTAAAAGGCTTTAGTCTAGGCATGGATGTTTCTTAAAATGCACAAAGGCATAGCTTTCAGGTTTGTCAATGAAAGAAAGATATTAACAGGAAAACGCTAAAGGATCAGTACTATTTTCTTCTTCCCTTCCTATCAACACTGTCAAAAACAGCTACATCAAACCACTGAAGCAAAATCGTCAGTGCCTTCCACGTTTTTGAAATAACAATGCATCCCAAGCTGTATATTAGAATAATAGGGGGCTCTAGCTACGTCTAATACATTATAAATCCTGTGGATGTGCTGTTATTATGTGTCCTATTCAAAGAAACTTTCCTGTCCTCTTCCATAAGCATAGATATTTGGGACGGTGAATATGCCCATCTAACACTACAAATGCCAGGTTCACCTGATAGGTATAAACATGGTCAAATGACCAAGTTAAGACCAACCAGATGTAAGCAAATGTATGCCTGACTTCCAGGAAACTGCAACAGGTGGCTGAAGCAACACATTTTGCTTCTTTCTCTTTTTTATTTTCCTGCTGAATGGAATTTGATGTGCTAGCTGAAGTGTCACCTTGATTAATGAAGATGGTGAGGCAGCAAGATAAAAAGTGCCTCACACCACAGAGTAGAGCAGGAATGCAACCCTAGACCACCTACCTCCCAACTTCTTTGACATGAGAGAGAAATAAAACCTCCATACATCCTGACCACTCTTATCAGGATTTACTGGTAATATGCAGTTAACAGTAATATGGTATTAAGTTCTAACTAATAAAAAGTAATAAAATGTCCAATGAGGTACAGTACCTAACCAGAGGGAAAATACCATGGTACTATCGTGTGTGTTTTTTGCAACTAAAATTTACCTTAATTTATTCTAAAACATTTTTCCATGCTATTTCATGTGAAAAACTCCTTATCCAATGAACTTGCCCCAGCAAACAGTGAACACCTAAGTTGGCCAGATATAGATTGAAAACAAAGTTATTTTGGCAAATCGAATTCCACTGTCACACAGTGTTGACAGGACAATTTAAAAGCCCAAAATTTATAAACACCATATTAATATGTTTTATAATAAAATGTAAACTAAGTGCTAAGTACAGAACAGCAAAATCCCATTACATGGTGAACAAATGGACCCCAACCCAGTCTAGGCTCACTCAACACTAAGTGAATGATGCCAATCCACATTCTCATTGACCTCCCAGTTCAATTCAAACCTCTGCAAAATTACATGTCATTATGGCATTATCGGCATGGGGGCGGTGGTGGGGGTGGCACGTGGCAGGGAGCTGGTGAATGCTAAGCTCCAAATGTTAAATCCATGAATTATTCCATGAGTTTACTTGCCATGCTCTCCTGATCGCATTCCATGTGGATCTCATTTTTCATTTTTTTTTCACTTTATTGAACTGTAACTGACAAGTAAAAACTGTAAATATTTAAGGTATACAAAGTGTACAACGTTTTGATATAAGTTACACTGTTAAATAATTCAAACTAAGCTAATTAACACACCTATCATCTTACAGTTACCTTTTGTGTCTTTGTGTGTGTGTGTGATAGGAGCAGTGAGAACATTTAAGGTCTACTCTTAGCAAATTTCAAGTATAAAATATAATATTATTAATTATGTCACTATGCTATACACTAGATCCCCAGAACATTTTCATCCCGCGTAATTGAAACTTTGCCCTCTTCTAACATGTCTCATTAAACTTCTTAAAATTCTCTGTATTTGTTACAAAGGATGAAACTAAGCTCAAAGAAGTTAAGGATCTTACTTAACCTCACATCTAGTAAGAGACAGGGATAGAATTTCAACCAGCATCTTGATCCCAAAGCCTATATTCTTTCCGATTACCATATTATTCCCTGATTCCCTCATAGCTACAGACTTCTTTCAATAAAAGGTGTTTATCCCCATGCAATGTGTTGTATACAGCTTGTATGCATTTATTTGCTTATTTTTTAAATCTTTCCATTAGAACAAAAGCTGCTTTAAGATAAGAACTTGGTTTTAGCCTGCTGATTTCAGGCTAAAACCAACATTATAGATTAGGCCTAGCACATAGAATATCCTCATTTTTTTTAAAGAATGAATAAATGAAGTAAGGGAAAGCAAATATCAGTTGGTTGCTATAAAACTATTCCTTACTAGGATAGCCACATCCTCTATTCTCATGCTTGCCTGACCTCACAAAAAAAGTCAGTTTATCATGCAATAATAAAAATTCCAGATAATTTCAACCCACCACAATGGATCAGAAAAGTCTATCATAGACAACTTAACCTATTTTATTAATTAGTAAGCTTATATATTATTAATGGGGAAGAAGAAATAATAAGAGCTCTGAAGTCAGACTACTTCTGTTTTTATCCAAGATTCCGCCACAAGTTGTAGGGTCTTAAGCAGGTCCCTTAACCTCAGTGCCTCAAGTTCTTCATCTACATAATAAGGACAGTAACAATAGACATCTAATACGGCTGTTGCATTAAATGCTAGAATAAAAGTACTTAACACATATTAAATGCTTTATAATTGCTGTAATTTTGGAAATACATGGTCATTTTATTTCAGCAATTGCAGAAGCCACAAGCAAAAACAAATAATTAAGATGGATGCTGGTGAATAATTAACAATAGGTGGATTCACAGTTGTGCTGTCCAACACAGTGGTCACTAACCACATGCAGCTATTGAGCACTTGAAATGTGGCTAATCCAAGTTAACATACATTCTAAGTTTGAAATACCAGATTTCAAACATTCAGAACCACATAAAAAGGATAAAAAAATACCCCAACCCCCACATTATAGATAAGAAAACAGACTAAGAGGTTAAGGTACAGACCCAGTTAGGTCACAGAACTGGGAGCCTAACCTAGGTTTCCTGAACTAGCTGATGAGCTAAATCACACACACACACACACCCCTCATGTTTTAAAGTTTACAAATTTGTGTTGGGCCACAATGAAAGCTATCCTGGGCTGCATGCCACCCGTGGGCCGGACAAGCTTGCTCTGTCACTACATTTCCCTCACCCACTGGTGTATTCTTATTTGACTCTATGTCTTCATTCACCTGAGCCTTACAAACGATAATCAAGGTAAGTGCCGAGGAGTTATTCAACAGGACTCTCCCTGAACATGGTAATAAGTAGCTAAGAGAGAAAAACTGGCAAGTCTTATTGGTCATTATCTTCCAAAATTCTGCTTTAGGACTCTCTTATTCATTGACAGCATCTGCCTCACTCACTTCTCTGCCAGTGAAAAGGACCATTATAATAGCCTCTAATGGTCCCCATTAACAATGTAACCTCATCAAAAGCAAATGTAAACCAATTATCACAAATAGCAGCCTGAGTGATCTCTGTTGCAAGCAGCAACTGAGAGATGACTGTGGAGGTAGAGAGTTGAAGAGAAATAGAAACTTTAATGAGCCATTCTGAGAAGTTCTCATTGCAATCAAAAGTCATTCTCCCCAACACCCAGCCACCCGTTAAGATCTGACAAAATCGAGGAGGTTTTACAAACAAGTCTTCTCAGGCATGTGCTATGGAAAAAAGCAGGGGAAGGAAGGAAGCTCAATACACGCTGTGACCCTTTACTGTCCTACAAAATCAAAAACAGAGCCTGTCATTAAGCCAGAGAAAATTTCTACCCAATGCTTTTCCACAAATAATTCCAGTGGACTACGTCAAGTTAAAATAATGAGGGGCTCATCCTTTAGAAACAGTATGATTCCCCCTTGACCACCCTTCATATATGACTAATGTAACAGCGAGTCATAATAGCTAACATTTATTGACCGTTTACAATGCACTCAGCACAATTTTAACCTCTTTACATATATTATTTTAATGTCACCTTCCTATAAGGTGGGTTCAATGTGTTTTCCAAATGAAGAAGCTAAGGCCCAGATAACTTAAGAAAGTTATCCAGTTCACAAAATTTGGGGACAGAACCAGCTACATCTGACTGATATGCTCTTAGCCACTGGCTATGCTTGGGGCCAATCACATGATTTAATCAGCTTGAAGAGGTAAAAGCCCCTCTCCTCCCCATTTACCTTCAAAACACCATCCCATTCATGTCATTTATGCTCATTGTGCCTTTGCACACACTGTTTGCTTCCTCTGCCTAGAATACCCTTTCATCTGTTAGAACCTAATTCAGACGACACCTCCAAGAAATCTCCTTCTTCCTGCTGCCCCCAAATTATGTCATCCTATCCTCTTTGTGCCACTTCTGTACCTCATACATACATCTGTCACTTGCTTATGTGGCCTTTTCCTTACTAAGATTCAGATTTCTTAAACGCAGATGCCAATCTTCAATATACCCCACCTTAAGTACAGTGTTTGCTGGTGTGAATCATCTATAGTAGAAGAAAATTCACCGTTCACTATTACTTTTTGAAGAATGTATCTTGTCATAACCATTGAGTAAAGTCTCTAGTACTGAAGCAAGTGAGTGAAGAGGAGGGAGCAGACAAAACCTAAGAAAAGAATTCTAAGATAGCTGTACATTGTCCAAATAATAAGTTCATGGACAGACTCAATGAGGCCAAAAGAACAGCAAAGGATTTCTTTGTTGAGATGCAGCATGGGTAGGTCTGTTTTGCAGATGATATTGCTCTCAGGCAGGAAGAACTTTGTGCCTCCGTACCATCTGGCATTTCATGGCACAGTTCCATATGCTGAAGCCATATCTGCAAGAAACAGTAACTTTATGTTTATCACAAAGTATTCGGACAGCCTCAGGAGCAGACAACTGTGAGTCATTGTAAAAGCTTAAAGATGCTGACCAACTCATGCCACACAATGGCCTTTTCCAGTAGGTAGTAAGTGGTTTAACAGAGTTGCTTTCAGAAGAAGAAAATATGACATAAAATTATTTTCCTCAGAAATGTCTGAAGGTTTTGCTTTCTTTCTTGACCAGGTATTACATGGATGAGAAGTGGCTATCTGCAAAAGAAGAAAAGCAGCAGCAGAAGGCAAGGGACTTTTAGCTCATCATCTTTGTGCACCATCCTTCTAGGATAAGGAGTAGCAGACTTTCAATATGATAAACATTAAGGTCTATCTTTATACCTTTAATGTAGCTAGGATGCTTTTCACTGAAAGTAATAGTATCCCCAACTCAAAACGCCCTGTTAAACAATAAGCGGGGGTCGGGGTGGGGGGGATTATTATCAGATATCTCAAAAAAGTCCGAAAGTAAAAGAGTTCCATAGTTAGTTAATTTAACTCTTAAGTGAAGTATTTCAGGGCCCAGGCCTTTTCCACCTGTCTACATTCTCCACGTGCTAGCTTTTGTCTTCAAGTTTACTGCCTCCAAAGAAATCCACATTAACTCTGTGCAAAGCATCCTCATACAACAATAAACAAAAACTGAAGAAGAAAACAATTTTATTCTAAAAAAAAAAAAAGGGAGAAAATTCTCCCAGAATCAGCATCCTCCATCCTCCCTCTATCATATTTTCTCCCACATATCACTGAAGAATTGATTCAAGTGTGCATTCCTAAGGAAAACACTGGGTAAGGGAAATGGAATATTCTGATTGACTAATCAAGATTCACTCTGGGGACTCAAGAGAAACCCAGTCATCCCTGTATAATAACAGGTACCTAATAGCCGAATAAAACCAAGGATTTGTGAAAGAAGAAGGGTAGCTAGAGAACGGCCATTGGGTAGGCAACTAGCACTGTTGCTCTGTCCTGGCCTATCCAGTACGGAGGTCTGAGCTAGTAAACTGTACCTAAAACACTGAGACTACCACCTTCTAATAGCTAACTTGACATTTCCCTAACAAATAACAAAATTCTGCTCAGTACCTAAAACAGAAACATTAGCTGAAACCCACTTTAAAATAATTCATTTCAAGTAAATTAAATTACATTGATTAGTTATTGCATTTATATTCATGTATTTAGGGACATAAAATGCAAGAATCTTATTACTCCCCTTATAATAAAAATCATTTTATATTTATTATCTTCTTTAACCTTAGCAAATTTAGCTGGCAAAAATGCTGTGCTACCTTCAATACATCATTGTTAACAAATTTATATTAGCAAATTCAAGGATTTGTGAAGATTAAACAGATAAAAGCCCTCTTCAGGATTGGCATTAAAAAACTGGATATCTACATTAGGGTGACATAAATATGTGCTTCAGATTTTTAATTCTAAAAGCAATTCTGATTACACATACAGAATGCTGCTAATAAGAAAAGGCAAATTTTTAGCACATCCGTTCACCTGTGAGATTGAAAAAAAAGAAGACTATACAACTCTCCCAGGAAGAGGGACAAGAAAATGGAAATTTATTCTATCAGTTACAAAGCTATCATTCAAGTAATTATCAAGGAAACAATAAACAAACTAAAAAATAAATCTATTTTAAAATAAAGCCTGTTTCTGGGGCTAGTTTAATTGAATGACTATTGTATGCTACACTGCTGAGTCTCAACAGTATGCCATGGCCCTTCTTTCACATCAGATAGGGGTGCCAAATTAAATACAGAATTCCCATTTATATTTACATTTGAATTTCAGGTAAACAATATGTCACTTTTGTGTAATTATTTTATCATCAGTGCAGAATAAAATTTTAGTATAAATATGCCCTATGCAATATTTGGGATATATACTAAAAAGTATCCATTATTTACCTAAAATTCAAATATAATGGGCAACCTATATTTGCATTTGTGTTGTGTCTTCTGACGCTCCTTCTTTCTATATCTTTGACAACATCTTCCTTTGTTCTTTGGATTGTCCTGTTTCTATGCCCAGTTATAATGCCTTTGTCTCTTAGGACTTAATAATGTCTCCTGGCTCCGGTCAGCTCCAATTCCTTAATCTTTTCAGTGCTGTCTGAAAAAGCAGCTCAAAGGAAATTTCCACAGCAGAACTCGACATCCTGTGCAAGACTAAAACCAGACAAATAGATGAGATGACACTAAGAGACATGTGTGATCATTTTTAAAGAAAGAAGAACAAATGAACAAACCCCAAAGCCAGCTAATTACAATCCCTGAAGAGCTTTTTTTAAAAAATGCAGGTACAAAAAGCCTACCCCACACCTACTATTTCAGAATTTTAAAAAGAGTGGCCTGGAAAGCTGTATAGTTTTAAAGTTCCTGAAGGAGTCTGATATTCAGCTATAGGTTTGGGATTTTTCTGGAGATGGTAATTATGAGTTAAGAAATCTATAAAAGCTGGGGAGAGCTCAGTGAGTAGATTTAGACTTAAACAGCAGAATGCCGAACCCTTAAAATTTTTTTGGACCAACATAAAACAAAAGATAAATATATGGGATACACAGGATTAAGACTCAAACCAATTTTAAATCAGGCTTTCACTCATGATAATATGAGGAGATTCATTTTCTGGTTTGTATAATTTTGAATCATATTTTAAGATATAGGCATTTCTCTTGTTTTTTGGTAGAGACAGGGTCTCCCTATGTTGTCCAGGCTGTTTTCAAACTCCTGAGCTCAAGGGATCCTCCATCCTCAGATTCCCAAAGTGCTAGGTGCTTCCTAAGAGTCTTTATGTTTTGTCTGCTTGGAAAACAATCTAAAATGCTAACATCTATGCAAATTTCTCATTAGAAATAGTGATTTTAAAAAATCATGTCAAAGGAATGGGTAATGAAATAAAGACCCCCTAAAGTTTATGCATCTATTCCACTAAGTGGAAGACTGAGCATAGTTTCGTGGAAACTGAAAGCTTGATCTCCTTCAGCTGAGGTCCAGGACAATTCTCCCTCACACACAACCTCCCTGAATCTTGTAGAATGTAAATGATGACCTTTTGTCAAAACCTACAAGAATAACTTTTTGTAACGGAATACTGACGTGTCATAAGAAATTAAAGTAATTCAAACAAACATGGAAAGGGTCTCACAATACACATGGCACATTACAAGTCTCCACAGCCGACAGAAACCACAAGGATGGAGAAGGGTCACTGCACACTGCCTTTCATTAGTGACCACATATCCCACAGACTGCCACATGCTACACTGATCCAAAGAGAAAGTCTACACAATACTAAACATATTAACAAGACTGCTATACAGTGAAATGCTGTGTAACTCAGGCTATGGTATACGCATTTTGGTCCTAAGTCTATTGGTAAAAGGTATGCTTTTGGCTCCTCCTATCTGCTGCCCACACACTGACAGATACAGGGCCAGGTCAACCTGAAGAAGAGCGAGTCCTTAGTTACTCTCCATTAGCATTTAGAAGCATTATCCACTCCATTTTATAGGAGAAACTTGAATTCACAAAACAGATGTCCAAGAAAACTCAAGAACACTCAAAACGAATTCGGGAAGCTAAAAACTGAAAGATAATCTAGGATGTGAATAAATAGAATAGAAAAACTTAAATATTTTGTGCTAAAGTGGATCTGAATTTTTTTCATACTGCAAGACATTACCTAACATTAGTTTCTTTCTTAATTTCTCTTGCACAAAATTCTATTATGAAACCCTGTTTACCCTATAAAGATATCTACTTATATTTTAAATTATAGAATAACTCAAATTTATTTCTACAGCAAAGAACAGATAAATAACACATTCTCACACTTTCTGGAAGAGCTTTCTGAAATCCTGAGCATTATAAATCCCTGAAATGTACCCGGATAACACTGTGAAATTTGGCAATAAGGTAAGAGAAACATTTATAACCTCAACAGAGACATTAAAGTTATACATTAATAATTAAAAATATAATTTAGCACTAAAATTGTTTGCATATTGTAAGGAATTACATGAAGTAAATAAAATATCAATACATAGGGCAAATTTTACATAACCCAAAGACATAGATGTGATAGTTTGTGGCTCCTCACATCTTCCCAAACATTAGTCATACACCCTACCTTTGCCGACCAAAATGCCTGGTGTTCTAAAATGACAAACCCTTTCAGTCCTTTCAGTTATGGTATTGTTTTCAGAACTCCTTCCCTGTGAAACTTCCTACAATAAGTTAATATGTAAACCCATCAGTCCTTTAAAGTATGTAACGGCTTAACACTAGCTCAACTGGCTGACAACCTGCTCCCAAAAAAGAATAGGACACGTCAAATAATAATTTTCCTCGTTGTTTAGAAATTGAGCGGGGCAGATAAAAAAGAGAAAAGAAAGACAAAGAAGACAGGGCAGCCAGATGGTTGTAGAAAGGAAGGAAGCAAGAGGAAGATGAAGGATAAACAGGAGTTCTTAATAAGATGCTGAGATTGGAACTTCTGCTCTCCTAAGGGAGACACCCCAAGAAAGTGACCCACAGATATTCTGGCAGTAGATCAAAGTTATTCAATGGCCGTGGGGTAAAATGATAACTTATTACTAAAACCAACTAGTACCTATTACATAAATTAGTTTCTTAATAGTGCTCACATCTTACAAGCACATTTTTGAATTAAAATCTAGTAGGGTATAATTAAGTCAAAGATTACTTTTCTTGGAAAAAGAGATGCATTTTACGCTACATACACATGGAGCACATAAATTCATTCTCACATTATTCATTGTTTAAGCCTAAAGCCTTTCACATCACTTCTCTATTACTACATCCACCCTACAGTTTTCTAAATGCATGCAAACAGGAAACTTTAAACTTTTTTAAAGCAATAACTGCCTCAACTTTTATTTAAAGGGACTAAGTTACAATTTAGTGTTTGTTCAAACATCCAGTAATTCAATAACTCAGCAAATATTTATTGAGAACCTACTACATACCTGTACTCCGACAGTGATGGGAAAGACAAAAAGTGAGATAAACCTAACCTTAAATAATGGTTTAGTGATATTTTGGGAAAAGCATACCTCATTTTCCAACACACTGTAAGTTAAATGGAGACATTTTGAAAGGAATGTTCAAATACAGTTATGATTGAAGAAAGTAAAATTTTCTTTTCCTATGATTTTGGTTTGTAAAACAGTACACTTGAGCCAACAGCCATGGCTGCCAAAAATTAGATGATGAATCTAAAGCAAGTTCAGTTACACATATATAAACACACAAATACTTACACGCTCTTGGGGACACACATACTTACTTGTCTACTCACCCACTGGGGTGTTGCATATTTCACAGAGCAGAATTTGCCCAACCTATATACTGCAGGTCACCAAATACTTTTTTTTCCCTTTTAAACAACCATTCAAAACTTTAAAACAGTTGAATCATATTTTAACATTACTTAAACATCTTCCTCCATAAACCTCCTTAATTTTCATTTTGGCTAATAGGATGTGGTGCAGAGCACTCCCCACCAGGTAGGAGGCGCGCAGTGCTACACAAAACTGTGTCTCTCCTTAATCTCCTACTAAATCCTTTAGTCAGTAAGTCACAATTTATCATCCAAAAAATCTTTGTTTACATGCATATGCATTTAGTTTCCATTGCAATTAATTTGCTTTTGCTTTTCAAAACTGTCCCTATTAACAAAGTAGTGCTGTTTATCATTACCACTATTACTAATTTTTATTAGATTCTTAAATTGGAAAATTTTGTCAATTGGTATTTCTTTATCCACTTCTGCTTTTATTTGTTAACCGAAGTGTGACTCTTGAAGGAATTTGATAAATAAGTTAGAAAAATGTTTGTTTCTAAGGTAAATAATAATAATCAATGAAATTTAATTAAAATGATTTACTAAAAGGCCTTGATGGTATCAGAATATGTAATTTTGAAACTTTTGTTTCCATGAAATGTCTTTTTTCTTTTTTTCTTTTTGAGATGAAGTTTTGCTCATCACCCAGACTGGAGTGCAATGGCACAATCTCGGCTCACTGCAACCTCTGCCTCCCAGTTTCAGTTGATTCTCCTGCCTCAGCCTCCCAAGTAGCTGGGATTACAGGTGCCCTCCATCATGCCTGACTAATTTTTGTATTTTTAGTAGAAATGGGTTTCACCAGGTTGGCCAGGTTGGTCTCAAACTCCTGACCTCAGGGGATCTGCCTGCTTCGACCTACCAAAGTGTTGAGATTACAGGCATAAGCCACCGTGCCCAGTGCCTAATTTTCAAACTTTTAATCTTATGAATGTAATAACTACATAATATAAATATCTACATTTTAATTATTGAATTAAATGAAAATTTATACCTCAGTAGCTCCTAATGCTACTTTTAAACATTTCCAAATAGTTTGTTTTAAAAACATATTCTTAAGAATACAGAATAACTTAATTTTTTAAATCAAGTTTCTGAATTCATAATGGCTCTCTTTTAAAACTTTATATCTAAATAGATTTAATTTTACAGATCTTTGTCCATTAAGATAGGCAGCTTCATTTTGTTTTAAATGAAGAATGTCTTCAGATAATAGTAACAAATAAAAACATTTGCCACCGAGCAGTATGATGACAATTAAAACAAATCTAGATTTTAGATTTGTATATTCTAATGATTCTTTCCTGCAGTCTAAATGTCTTGTTTGCATGTTGCACGTAAACATTATCAAGTTATGCAAAGGTACCAAGCAAACCATGCTAACATCTTTCCTTAATAAATTCATCTTAAACTTAAAAGACTATGAAGTTTAAGATCTTTGAAATTATTTTAGGAACTAAGGCATATAACTACCAGACTGCACTAAAGTCATGCAATGAGTAGCTAAAACCAAAATGCCTCACATCAACTACAAAATCACTTTTTCTTTATCAGCTATATGATATTATCAACACTGTACTGTATTTGGGACCAATGAAGCAGAGAATATTGAAAAAGTATCAGTTGTCAAAATGTTTAATGAAGACACAGCTGTCAGATGACAGAGACAACACTAATTCAAAAGATTATTAAAGCAAAAGAATTTCCAGTACATAAAATGAATCCCCAGATGTTAAAATGGTCCTATTTTAAACAAAATGAAAATCCCTGAAAAGTTATGCTTGGAAGAACATTATTTGTTTTGCAGAGAAAAACCCAAACAAACTACTGGGAATGAAATTTAGAGAGGCTAAAAAAAAAAATGGGAAGCTAATAAGACATTTCATAAACAAGGCCTATGTTTGTGTTCTATACTGATAGGAATATGTAAAGCCTTTGAGATCAAGAGCTTATTCTGAAAACACTGCAATTCAAGTAACACATAGTTCTCTTCCAAAGAATCTTTGCAATGCAGACGTTTTCCTGGATTCCACATTAAATTATGTTAACAAAATAGTGAATATAATAAAATCCAAGCTGCTACTGTCCCATCTGTTTTCAGCTTTTATGTGAAAAAATGGGATCAGAACATCATTTGTTATTGTTTCCTACCACAGCACACTGATGATACAGAAAAGAGTCTGGGTTTAATCAAGAGTTTATGAGCCAAAAGTTGAAGTTTTTTAGAAAACTGAAAATACTTTATTTTTCCTTTCAGATTCATTGAATAGTTACTGGTTACAAAAGGTGACTAACTTAACTGGCACTGGAACACCAGAATGAACTAAAATTATAAAAGGACTTAATTAATATGTACTGGTATGTACCAAGTTTATGAGTTCAAAACAAAAATCCAACTTAGAAAAAGTGAGGTTAAAACAAGTCACGTGTTGCTTAGTTATCATTCGTATCCTAATATTGTAGAACATCTAAATATACTTACACAAGAGACATTATTTTCAAATTTTTGATATGAGAAGGTTCAATTCAATTCGAAATTAATTTACGTTATCAAAAGAAATGTATGTAACCACATTTCTTAGAAAAGAGATGTCAAATTTAAAGAATAAAATAAGTTATATTTTAAAAAAGGAAGAGATAGACATTAAAGAATATTGTACCCTTGATATATAATTGAATTTCCAAATACTCTGTTATACTATGTCATAATCAGGCATTATTTTAAAAATGGCATAAATTCTTTCCTAAGGCTTGGGCGTGGAGGCACATGCCTGTAATCCCAGCACTTTGAGAGGTGGCAGTGGGTGGATCACCTGAGGTCAGAAGTTCGAGACCAGCCTGACCAATATTGGGAAACCCCATCTCTACTAAAAATACGAAAATTAGCCAGGCGTGGTGGCATGCACCTGTAATCCCAGCTACTCAGGAGGCTGAGACAGGAGAACTGCTTGAACCTGGGAGGCAGAGGTTGCAGTGAGCCAAGATTATGCCACTGCACTCCAGCCTGGGGAACACAGCAAGACTCCCTCTTAAAAAAAATACATTCTGAGACCTCCTACAGAATCTAATCTCAAGTTTGTATCTTTAAGTGCAGTGTGGAAGGAAATGCTACACTGCACAACTCCAGGGACACCTTTAACATTGAATAAGTGTGAGTGCTACTTCCTGAGCCGACCTGTATATTACACAAAGGTGGGGAAGCTCTGAACCGTGACCAAAAGGCAGTGTTTTTGAACAATGCTGGTCTTCTTCTGTTAACATAAGTTAGGGATGGTTCTTATTTATTTATTTATTTATTTACAGACAGGGTCTTTATTGCCCAGGTTGGAGTACAGTGGCATAATCACGGCTCACTAAAGCTTCTACCTACCTGGCTCAAGTGATCCTCTCAGTTCAGCCTCCCAAATAGCTGGGACTTGGGAGGTGCACACCACCATGTCCAGATAATTTTTGTAATTTTTGTAGAGATGAGGTTTCACAAAGTTGTCCAGGCTGGTCTTAAACTCCCTGGCTCAAGCGGTTGCCCACCTCAGCCACCCAAAGTGCTGGGATTACAGGCATGAACCACTGTGTCCAGCCAGGAATATTTTTTAAAGTGTTCTGTACTACAATAAATTCAGCACCCCAGGGATGGTAATGTTTCTGGTTGAGATTCTGTCAAACTAAGAACTCTCATTCCTGATTTGGATGCTTTGTGGTGATGTATGTCATAATTTTAGGCAGCCCTGACATCCATGTCCTAAAAAATAGGCCCAAATTTTAAAAATTATCGATCAACACTCTTGTAACACTTACGTTTGGATGTTCGATCTCTAGCTAAGTTTTTTAAAACAACTGACTAGCAGCTACTATATGCCTGCCGATTAGGAGGAATAAGAAAAAAATAAGGTAATTTTATTAAAAATACCAAGGTAGTCATTACTCACATGATACTGCTTGCGCATAACAGAACCCATTTTAAAATAAAGACAAAGTGATAAAAGTCTTATTTAGGCCAGACTCAATTAGCATGGATGTTTTTCTGCACATATTCACATAGCACAGGGGAAAAAAACTAAGATCAACAGAAGCATGAGATAGCCATATAACTCTAGCTATGATTTTTCCAAAATAATTATGCTTTTCCTACCTAAAATGCTAAATTTAAGTTTAAAAAAATCAACATCATTTGACAAAATGACATTCACAGTTTAGTATTTTTCTAACAGAGAAACATCAAATCTATTATTATTATAGCAGCAAACAGAATCAAGAAAAGGCAAGCTTGCTTCCCCTTATTTATACTTTGTTAATAACCTCCTTATAATTTTTAGATGCTATCTTGATAAAATTCTAGTTATTAATATACATGTATTACCATCCCATGCCCATGAAATTATATGTTCTTTTTGCTGAAAATTGCCAAGCCTTATTCATTTTCATATTGCCTGCAGGTTCTCAAAGAAATGAATTTCTCACTCCTTTTGGTATTATGTATCCATCTCAGCAGAACAAAGAAAAGTTCAGGCTGAAAATAAAGCAAACCTTTTAGAAGTTAAAGTAAAATATATCCAATTCTTTGCAATCACTCATATTAAGGTTCTTATAAACATCGCATATGTATTATAATGACCACAGGGGTAAAACAAAGCAAATGCAATCTCACATCTTATTTTAAAGGCCTCTTATATTTGATGTAAAGCACCATGATTATATGAAATAATATTTTTGAGATGTATTCAAAATACTGTACCTTTAAAAAAAGTAAACTGTTGCCACTTTTTAAACAGGCACATCATATCAAATCATCTCCATTATTCTTAAAATAGAATATGAAATCAGATATACAAAGACATAGAGCAAAGCTTCAAAAGCCCCAAGGAAGAAGTGATTTGCATACATTTATTGACCTTTCCCTAAGCAGTCCTCAGAGCAGATGCTAAGCTACCTTTCAGAATTAGAAAGTACTGGCTGGGTGCGGTGGCTCAAGCCTGTAATCCCAGGACTTTGGGAGGCCGAGACGGGCGGATCACGAGGTCAGGAGATCGAGACCATCCTGGCTAATACGGTGAAACCCTGTCTCTACTTAAAATACAAAAAACTAGCCGGGCGACGAGGCGGGCGCCTGTAGTCCCAGCTACTCGGGAGGCTGAGGCAGGAGAATGGCGTAAACCCGGGAGGCGGAGCTTGCAGTGAGCTAAGATCTGGCCACTGCACTCCAGCCTGGGCGACAGTGGAGCGCGTGACGAGAAGACGAGATCCCCGTCCTCCAAGAACAAGAAGAGAGATAAAAAAAAAAAAGAAAGTACTGCGTTCATTCATTCACGTTATTTTTCTACCATAAAGCCTTCAGGATTAAAAAACAAACATGATAGCTGCAAACCATTAAGATGTTTTAAACTAATCTTCATCAACAGGAGTTTTAGGGGGAGAAAAAAAAAAAAAAAACACAGAAAATCAATAAATAAATGATAAGCCACCAAGGTTAACTATTTAAACATACATTTGTTGTAGAAAGAAATTTTTACTTGCACAAACCAAAAAAATGCATCTAAGGATTTTATTTCAGAGGAAAAGAACAAAAAAAAGATCCTTAAAGGAAAATAATGAGCCAAAAAAATCTTTAGTTTCAGAGCAGGAAACTACTTCTCTATGAAGTTGAGTGAGACAAAAAAATTTGCCATTTTCCCTCTAAGTGGATAATCACAGTCCATAGTTTTAGGAGCCATTGCCGAAATACTGTGGAGCTTGTCTGTTTGGGTTTGTTTACCTGACTGACATCTTTCAGCACGTGCCTGAAAGTCAGGATCCAGGGTTGTAATGAAATTATTATGGCCCTGAGTAACAGTTATTTTATCAAAAAGGCATCTACTCTTAAGAGTAATGAAGTAGATGTCAGCCAGCAAAAGGCAGAGTTAAAGACACAAGACAAGGGGTGGATTGAAATGCAAAGGTTAGGGAAGAAATCAAAGACCATTTGGCTAAAGTTACATTTCTTTTCTAGTTTTTCAAAGTACAAATAGAAAAAAAATGCCAGCTTTGTACATTTCATCATACAAGTCACTTTGTAAATAAACGGCTATGGTAGAGGTAGTGTTTCTGAGTTCTCAGAAATTGTTCGGGGTTTCAGAAAAAAGGTCATTTGAATCTTCTGAACATTATGTAGAAGGGCTTAATTTTATAGACTACATAGTCATTATACTGATTTATAGAGGACTTTAATGATTTTAATGGATTACTGAGTAGTGTTCAGAAATGAGACTGCAGGAACCCAAAATTTCTTCTTGCCCAGACCTTTGTTATTAATCCAATTGTCACCATTTCTGAAGAAAGCAACTTATCATCATAATTTGATTTTAACATTACATTGCCTAATTTTATTCAAATTATATGGTAAATGTCTAAAACTAGCTAGCAAAGGAAGAATCAAAATCTAAATAGGATTATTCCTAAGTGAGCACATAAAATAGAAGCCAACTATACAGCTAAATATGAGTCTTTAAACTTATTCAGTCACAGAGTTTTATTTATGTGGGTGTATATAGGTGTGTGTATAATATATATGTATACACACACAGCACATATATGTACCTATGCTTATAGTACAATGAATAATTTTAGACACAGACTATACTAGAATCAATATGTTTATACATTTCATATACATAGGCATACATAGGTATAGATACACTGTATAATTTCTAAACAAACTATATAATTATAATTAACTGTACATGTAAAACATATTATTAAGCATTGTATATGCTAAGCAAAGAAGTCATAAGCTTCAGGGAAAAAAGATGAAAATAAAATTATATTGTATGACAATTCCCAATTATAAATGTCTATATATGTATATTTAGGTAATTATTTATAGATATAGTCACCTAATTTGTTTTTCATGTTTAGTAGATATATATAATAATAAATTGTATTCATTCCTAACACATCTCACTAAAAGTAAACATTTTTAAGACACACTATAAGAATAATAGTAAGAGTCAACAGCAACAAAATTTTCGAAACTGGAAAACACATGAATAACTATTAACTGAACTAACAGATTCCAGAAAGTGAAATCCTAACCTGATAATGTGGAGAGTTAAGTACCAACCCTGGTTAATACCAAAGAATCCTTGAAAACCTCAGACACTGTCAGCATCTAATACTTCTGGCACTGTGTGGGTAAAAGCAGGAGTGGGAGGTGAACAAAATAGTCTTGTTGAAAAATGATCATGAAACATATCCTTATATCTCCTAACAAATTCTACACTGCTGGGCAACTGCCCCTCACTGTTTTTGGAAAACACTGAAGATTTCTTCCCTGGGAAAAAGAGGGTCTCCAGCCTGGGAGACCCAGACATACCTGAAAGTGGGATGCAATACTGAAAAGGAAAGAACTAAGTGAACATACACAATGTTAAAAAGAAAGCTTCTTCCTCCACTCATTCCTGGAACATTGGCAGCCAGGACTATTGGGGACCGTGCCAGGGGTGGTGGAGAATGAACAGACACAAGAGACAAAGACAAATAGAGAACATGGCGGCCGCGCCTAGAGCCTCCACCTCACTTTATTTATACTCC
>NW_016816076.1:1347410-1386487 GCF_001698545.2 Rhinopithecus bieti
GGGTTTTCTAAAAAAAAAAAAAAAAAAAAAAAATATATATATATATATATACACACACACACACACACACACACACACACACACATATATGTGTGTATTTATAAAAGTGTATATATGTGTAACATACATGTGTATATATGTGTATATGTGTATATATCTAAAACAACAGAAAAGAAGTACTCAATAGAGGTGTTGGAAGATAAAGTTTAAGAAATCCCCCAAAGATAGAGAAAAAAGAAGATACAGAAAATAAAAGTGAAGGGATAAATAAATCAGAGAACAAGCTAGGCGGCAGTCCTACAGCAGATTCAGTGGAATTCCAGAAAGAGAGCAAACTATTAATAAAAAGCAAGTCATTAACAAATAATTCAAGAAAATCTCCCAGAAGGGAGGCTCACAAATCAACAAATTAAGAATGCTGAGTTCCCAACAAGGATGAAAGTTAATATGAATCTAAGCACATCACTGTAATACAAAGATGAAGAATTAGAATAGCTTCATACTCTTCACCAGAAACTAAGAACAGAGAAAAGACTTCAAAAATTTGAAGGAAACTGATCTGCCATTAAAATTCCTTACCCAGTTAAACTATCAGTTGAGTTGGGTAAGAAAGAAACATTTTTCAAAATCAAGAATTTAAAAAATATTTATCCCATGCACCTCTCTCAAGAAGGAGGATAGTAAAGTCATAAAACCAAAAGCTTTAACCAAGGAGAGAGGGAAAGGGAATTTTCAAGATGACAGTAGAGATCTTAGGATGGCAGATAAGCACCAATCATAGAAGGCCACCAGTCCAGATGGGAGCAGTGTGTATCAAATGGCAGATTTGCTAAGTGTCATCCCGACACACTTCACCACCCTACCTTCCTTTCAATCTGATGAAGCTACAGAGAATATGTTCCAACCAACCAATGAAAAGACCAAAAAAGAGAAAGATAGGAGGACACTGGTAACAGGGAAAAGGACTCTGAAAAAAGGCAAAAGGAAATTTCAGGAGGCCTGAGGTGACCGACAGAGCAACCAGTTTAGATAGCAGATAGAAACACACACACACGCACGCACACACACACAGATGTGTTTCTTGGATATGATCAATTTTGTAGAGGGCTGTGTTAAGAGGCCTTTGGATGACATGGGAAAATTAATGATTGATACAGAGAAAACTAAGCACACAAATAACCAAGTCATCATTTGATTTAGGAAAAACAAAAGGAAGGAAATATAATCATATTGCATAGCAACTCCCAATTGCAAATAATATTTGGATGTGCATAATATAAATAATGAATCATGATCTAAGCAAAAACATGAATACAAGTCCATGAAACTAAGGGATTCCTCCCCATGAGAGAAAGAAAGAGAAGTAAAGGGGATAGGGCGATGAGAGTGCTAAATCCTAATCCATGACAATAAGAAATCAGCAAATAATGGCTAAAACTGACAAAGCCAGTTATAGCAGTATATGAATATTATTTAGAAATATGGGTCACATGTAATTGCTAGAAGAAACAGAGAAAACAAAGTACTGATATATTTGGGGATAATACTGTCAGTAATGCCATCATATCTATCATCAAAATGGACTGTATCATGAACACTCAAAAGGTAAACTCCATTATTCAGTGTAAGGGTCTTTGTCCCTTTTAATTCATGGTGGTTGGCACAAAGGAGTTGCTCTATAATGCTTCTTACTGAATTAATAAGTGAATAAACCCAGGAAAGTAAATATGACAGGCTCTGGAGAACTTTGATGATTCCAAAGGGGTTCTAGTCATGACAACACTGACATGAAAGACAGACATGAAATGTTTTCAAGATCTTTCCAGATTATGAAAGCAGAAACAACACCATTTCTGAGATCAGATGAGATCAGGCGTATTCAAGGTGTTACAGCCATAGACTGCACTATTTCCAATACACTATTTTATATAAGATGGGATTTACTGTAGTCAAATAAATATTGATAACATATTTATTTCATTGACATATCCAAAAGTGTATAGATTCAACTTGGCTAAAAAGCACTTTTAAAATTTCCTAATTTAGGCACAGAGTTATAACCTCTAAGACGCTCTGAGCTTTTTGGTCCTCTAGGCACCTCCATTTGGGGATCCCTCTGCCTGGTTTGCCTTCCCTGACCAACTCCGCAGATACTTGTTTCACTCAAGCTGCTTCTACACAGCTTCTTCTGACTCAGCATAGATACCACATTCTCCAGAATGCCTTATCTGGTCCCTAAGGCTGAAGACCCTCTTATGTGTTCCCACATCACCCTATTCATATCTGTCACAGAAGAGCACACACACTAAATTTCCTGTTTTACCTATTTCTTCTCTACTTGAAAATAAGATGTTCATCGGACTAGCTATCCTATTTATAACTGTATTCTCAGCAACCATAATTGTAGATATATAACTATCTGACAAATAAATTTGTTCATTAATTTGAATAATATTTATTTAGTTCCTACAATGTGCCAAGCATTTTCCTAGGCATTGAAAATATAATCCTAAAGAGAAGAAACAGTCTGTCTTTGTGGAGCTTGCATTCTAGATGTAAATACAGACAGACACAACAAGTCAGTGAGTAAACACAATATAAGATGGTGCTGAGTGGAATGAAGCAAAGTAAGTCAGGGTATAGCAACAGAGAGGGAGAGGAAAGAGTGCTACTTTAGATAGGATGGTGAGAGAGGGAAGAACTCTTAAAGGATGTAAGACTAGAGACCTAAGTGAAAGAATAAATCATTCAAATAATATCAGTGGGAAGAATGGACCAAGTAGAAGAAACAGCCAACCATCAAGGCCCAGAGAAGGAAATGTACTGCGTGCATTCAAGGCAGACAGGTGAGTAGGCATTCCATTAACTGGATAGTTTCCACTAAGCCATTTCACCTTTCTAAGCCTTATTTTCCCCATCTACAAAATCTGAAGTCCATTACACTTAAACCCACAGTTGTAGCCCAGGTATTTTACTAAATGACTTTGCTATTTCTGTACTTCCTACCACAACTCAGCTTGGTACAATCAGATGGTTCATCAAGTAGATGCACTTTCTGAAACACATGGAGTCACACACCCTGACTCACTTTCTCATGAATTTAATACAAACATAGTGGCTTATCTGACACTTCGATGGATTACACCAATTGGGCTGTACATGTTCTGGCATGTAACAAAGTTCAGGCATTCCAAATAGTCTGTTAATCAGATCAGGATTTAGAAGGCTCACAGTTGTATTTTACTCTAGCGAAAGTCAGGGCCAAATTACAGTTCCATCAAGTAGGGGTCTAAGTCTCTAATTCAAGTTTTAAATTTGGCTATGGAGAATCCTAGTATGCTTATATTGCTTACTGCTGACCTGTATTTTTAAAAATGACAAATTAATCAACACACCCTGGGAGCTAAGGGTGGACAGCCATCATCCAGAACAGTGCCCAGAACATGGTAGAAATTTAAATAAAAACTAATGAGTACATGGATAAACGGCTGACCAGTTGGGAACTAATGAATCACAAGTGCCTATCTAAAGGACTATGGTATCAACTTTTCTAGGCTCCAGATCTTCCTACAGTACCTACTTCATGAACAGTGCTACAGTGTCTATTTAAAATAAAACTATCTATAATATTTATCTAACTAAAGTATATTCCATTGGTTAGGAACACAACATGTCCTCTATATAGAGGACTACATAGAACAGCAATAAAAATTACAATTGAAGTAGCAGCTATCAATAACTGACATCCTTGTATATACTATGCTAGCTGAAATCTAAACTCATTTAATCATCAAAGCAAACTATCTGGTAATCTTTAACTCTATTATATAGTTGAGAAGACACACACCAGTTAGGTGACATTGCTAACATCACACAAAGGTGGCTGGTTGTGGAGCTACTATACAAAATCCAGGTTGGATTTCTGTGCTCAATTCCTACAGAGGAATTGTGAAGATAAACAGACAATGTCTTAGTCCATTTTGTGTTGCTTTAACAGAATACCTGAGACTGGGTAATACATAAAGTAAAGTTTATTGGGCTTGTGATTCTGGAGGCTGGGAAATCTGCGATTTGGGAACCCCTTCTGGTGAGGGTCTCATGCTGCTTCAACTCATGGTAGGGAAACAGAAGAGGAAGCAGGCACATGCAAAGAAACCAAACAAGAAAGGAACACCACACTCTTGCAGTAACCCAGTTCCAAGACAAAATGAACTCACTCCTGGAGAAAGGCATTAATATATTGATAAGGAATCCACCCCCACAGACCAAATATCTCCCACTCCCTACCACCCAACACTGCAACATTGGGAATCAAATTTCAACATGAGTTTTGGAGAGGACAAACCACATCCAAACCATACACACAACAGGTAGAAGGTTTCTGCATTAATTGAACCAGAGTCACATAAATGCAATATAGAGTGACTATACAGTCAGTTGTAATTTAGAAATATTTTATACTGATAAGAATATTTCTACATTTCTAATCATTTTAGCAATTTGCCATTTAGTTCACTCCCCACACGCAAACCTGTTACCCAGCCCTAAAAACCAAGTTTATTGGACCACAAGATAGGAAAACTGTTCATTCCTTTCGCTTTCAATATGTGGACAGATTCAGCTCAGGAGAGCACGTCCTTCAATAAATCAGGATAATTTTGAAAAGCCATCTTGTTCACAACTAAGAAAAGGTGTTAAGTGTGTATACCAGTGTAAAAGACAGTAAAGCTCAAACAGTGGCTATTTTAAAAACTTTTAAAAACTTTGTAGAACACAGGGATGTGGGAGAATGTGTGTCAGCAGATCATGACATCATAGCTGACAAGACAAGGAGTGACAGGTAACTGTCACCCTGTTGGAAGAACTGATATTAAATCCCAGCTCTATCATTTGCTAGTTACTGGGAAAGTAACACATTCTCATATTCTTTAAAGCTGTATTTCCTACATATAAGGTAGGAATAACAATAGTATCTATTTGACAGGACTGACATAAGAATGAAATTAATGAATACATATAAAGAACAAAAGACAAATGTAAAACACATGTCTAGCACTTATCAAATACTTAATGCAAAAATCATTATTCCGTAAAACAACAGTTGAGAGACAGTTACCTTCCAAAGTAGGTTTTAGTGCAAATAGATTGTTTTGAAGTAGATGTTTCTGGAAATTTTATTTAATGAGTTTCTAAATACATATTATGTCATTTTAATATTTTCTCCTACATAGTTCAGACATCCACATTTACAGAATCCTTCCTGGGTTTTAGACACTAAACTAAAAAGCACTTTTTTCCTCATCTCATCTTTACAACTGTGAGGTCGATGTTACTATTCCTATTTTAAAGGTGAGAACACATTTCAGAAGTTAAAGAAACTGCCCATGAAGATAAGTGATAGAGCTGGGATTCAAACCCCAGGTCTGTTTGGTTCCAAAGGCTATGCTTTGAAATAATATGCTACCCTATCCCCTTATTTCCTCAGAGACCATCGTTGTGCCAACCATAGTGTTGTCTAGGAATGTTAAGCTTCTCGGTTGGAGAGGGATTACTGTGTGACTGTTTCTAAAATGAAAAGTCAATAGTTGAAAGGCATTCAAACACATGCAGTTAGACCAACAAAGGCCCTAATTCTGCTCAGCTGGCACACCCTTTGTGCCTTTCTCTCATTCCCTGTGACCGACCCATAGATCATGTGTAAATAATTTTAGTAACTGTAAATTAGTCATTTGTTGATATTCCAAATAATCTAATTCCGAGTACCTTTAGTAAAATATGAGAATAGAAGCTATTACTAATTTGAAGAACTTCCAAATTTTCAGTCGTGCATTAGATTGGAGTTAAAAAGGGTAAAAGAAAGTGTTTTATAGTAGAACGTAGATGATCTGCATTGAAAAATTGAGCTTCTAGAATCCTGGGATCCTAACTATGACACGGATCTGCTGCCTCTTGTTTGTTATTTCACTAGAGAGACAACAAGCCTATATTCCTTTTTGTTCCCAATTCTAGAAAAAATAAGTGATATCAGGAGGCAGAGATGGTTAAAGTGAGTTTCTGGTCTTATATATAGCTTTTAGTATCATCTGCAGCCAGTTGTCAATCACAAAATAAAAAAGTAAAATGTGGTGATGAAAGCCAAACTTTCCCCTTAATAAAGTAAAGTTTAAAGCAGACACCTTCAAGTTACTTTAATCATGGACTAGACCAAGTGAGATAAGCATCCAACATATGTTAGCCATAGAAAAACAGTTGATCTTGGTGAGCCCAAATTTCCTACCTTCATTTGATCTTCATTTCCTAATTGCCACTTTCGAATGGTAGTAAAAGTGAAGGTAACGTATTTAGTTACCCATATCAGAAATATGCAACAAAGTCATATATAAATCTAAGCAAAATCATCCTGTTAGAAAACAAGAATTTTAAAATATTCCTACTTTGTTTCAAAACTGATTTAGGACATTTCTAAAATTAAATATGGGAGGCAAATAGCTGACTGCTTAATCTTAAGGTCCAGAAATCTGAAAGGCTTTAGAAATGCCATGTTACCTTACTCACTGATCATCCAGTAGCGATCTTTAAAACAGTATCAAAGAGGATTCTGACTTTTTAAACTGAAAACAAAATGCCTAAAAAGGAATCAAAATAAATGTTTTCAATATTGCAGAGATATAAAATTCATGCTATTTTTAAAATACTTCTTCAATGTGAAGAAAATCATACTGTAGATAATTAGATAAGTAATAGCTCCTCTGGAAGCCATATGCTTAGGTTTATAAGCAAATATTTTCTCTTTTATGTCTTGTATTTCAGTAATGAACAGCCCAAAGACCCCATGTGTAGAAAGCCACAAGAGAGCATGGAAGATACATTTTATACTAAAAAGAAAACACAAATGAAGAATGACAGCCAAGTTTCAAAGCACATAGCTTAAGATGGAAAATGTAGATAACCTGAAAGACAGCATATGCTGCTAAGTGCCATTATCAGTAAAAAAAAAAAAAAGGTCACAGCTGTCAGATCTATATTTCTAGATCAAAACAAGGCTGCCATTCAAATAGTACTGTCAAATTGGGTCTACATTTAACGTGAGATACAGACCACAAGAGTTTCAGAGAATCAAGTGAGTGAGTAAGACAACTGTAAGTAATGTGACTTTCTGCTTTTTTACTAGCACTGCCCTCAAGACAATAGCCTAGTTTATGATTATCAGATAAGACGACTCTTAGTTTGTATTCTTTCGCCAGCACATGGTTTTAAAATTCACAATTAAAAATTAGACTCCAAATTTCACCCTCCCCTTTGGATAGAGCTCTGGCAACATTTCTGTTCACTCCAAACTCCTAACAGGGTAAAGCTTTCCATATCTTGGGAAAGGCATACATGGATCCACAACTTGCAGGGACACAATTCTGAGGACTCACTGAGCCCTCCAGGCACAGAATCCCTACATTCCTTCATTCCACCTCTTTGTGTTCATTCAAACATGTCACCTACATCCCCAATTCTTCACCCCAACATAGCCTCTTCCTCCTCTAAATCACGCTATACACAGAAGACAAGTGTTTGGAAATGTTATTCATCCATTTGCTAAAAGTCATTTTCTCAAGTCTCTTAGATCAAATAAAAACTAAAAATGTCCTAATTATATATTTCAAAATGGAAGTGGATTAAATACTTTCACCTGTTTTTCAGGGGCAATATGGGATCGTGCAAAAGGCATGGGCTTCAGGGTGAGACAGACACAGGTTTGAATCTGCCAGTTGTTGACTGTGTAACCTTGGACATGTGATTTAAATTCTCTGAGGTTCCATTCTTAACCCCCTAAACGAGGACAGTAATAAAAATCACAAACAGCTGCTGTGAGGGTTAAACTATAATTGTCATGATTTTCATTACAGCTAATATTTATTGAGCACTTTCTATAGGTCAAGTATTATTCTCAGCATTTTACATGTATTAACTCAATCCACACAACCACCCATAAGATATGAAGTACTAGCTCTGTTTTACAAATAGGGAACCTGACAAACAGGTTAAGCAACTCCCAAGAACAACAACTATAATGTAGGGAACAAGAATTAGAACCAGGTCTGACTGAAGAACTCAACCCTCAGGACACCTTGCCTCACCTAAATAAGAATTCTGTGTGTACACTCTGTTTATGCAGTGACAGCCATACAATGCTCATTTCTTTTCCTTCTTTCCTACCCCCATTCTCTACCCACCCTATATCATGCAAATCATGAAACCACTGTAGTAAGTAGGAAAGGAATACAATACTGTTATAGAAAAAAAGTATAGAAAATATGAGGGACTAAGAGATCCTCTAATTATTGTTATTATTTATTTTTTATTTTTGGAAAACCTCACTTTAAAGAATACAGTGAGAAGGATCACTTTCCACCTTAGCCAGTGACAAAGTAACCTCCTTAGAGGGGAATTTACACATAACACAGCATCTGCTGCAGCTCACAAGGGTCCCCGGCCCCACTCACCTGAACTCATACTTATGGGAGAATAAGATAGTTCTGTTTCATCTGATGAACAGAGTATAACATGGAAGAGACAAGAAAGACACTGTTTCCTCTTCAAATTAGTGCCCAGTACAGCTTGGGTGGAGCAAATGCAGAGATCAATTATTCAGAGGGCTTTAAAGAACAAGGCCCAGCTTCTGCATGCTCAGGATCTAAAGATGCCCGCATCGTAGATGGTGGCACCCACAGGGCAGACGTGGACAGCAACCATGCCACCCCCATGAGGCAGAAGCATCAGCAGGTGCAGTGGGAGCTGCTGCAGGGCATGCAAGCAGGTTCCAGACAACTAGGACAAAAGGGCTTTAAGGTGTCAAGTGATAAAGCAGGTCTCAGCAAAAAGCCAGGAAGCCAGGAAAAATTATCAGTGCTCCATAAGCCTTTACTCAGGCACTTTCAGATACACTCGGTGACTGGAGGCTGCCAGAAATTCTGAAACTGTGGATAGGGCAAGTTTTATCCTGCTGCAGAGTTAGAAACATGGGCTTTTTGAAAAATGCCCATGCTGAGGCTGAACTTCAGGAATTAATTTAATTGGTCTGGGGCAGGGCCTAGATATTATGGAATTTTCAAAGCTCCCTAGGGAAACGCAACCTGCAGTAGGAGTTGACAGTCACAGCCTTCGGCTGCTAAGGTCCAGAGAAACATTGCTTAAAATACTTTATCATATGGATGTTGAAAGTCATTGAAGGATTTATAATGTTTTGTAAAGGGATTAGACTAATCTTTCAGAGAGAACACTCTGGTAGCAATGAGGAAGAGGAAAATACCAGGCTATGGATGTTACTACAATGTAAGCCATGGTTACCACTATAATGAAGACGATGGGTGCTACTATAATGTAGGCTTTGAGTAGTCTGTTCACCCATGCATCCATCCTATCACCCAACAAATATCTACTGAGTCTCTATTTAGGAGGCACATTGAATAAGATGAATAAGGCATATGATTTTTCCTCTCAAGAAATTCCCAATGGAGAAAGCAGCAAGGAAATTGATTGAAACAATGTTCAATAAGTAGAATATAAATGTAAAAGATACAATGGGAGTAGAAAGGAAAGACACCTAAAATCAGTGTGAATAGCCACAGTATTGTAAAACACTCCCAATGTGAAGTGGATTCCACACCAAAGAGGGAAGGTGTGGTCACCAAGAAAACAAGGCAGAGGATCATTCTAGGCTGTGAGGACTCCATATCGTGTTTCTGTAAAGTTAAGTGATGCAGTAAGGCTAAAAAAGAGAAACTGTGGAGACCTGACAACAGTCTAAGCTGGAAATAACACAGAAAAAGAGTTTCAGCTTCACAGTGAAGGTAAGGTGACACCATCATTTAACTTTAACAATTGAACTGGCATGATCAGATTTTGTTAGGGAGAGAAAATCAGGTAGGGGACAACTTAGGAGACAGTTCCAACAGACTAATGTGAGGAATAGTGAGGAACAGTAGAGGAAATGGATAGAGGAAGAGATTTCATATATTCAGTGTTAGAACTGGCTTTGAGCTGATACACTTGACATGGAGGAGTGAAAGAAAATAAAGTTTAGAATTCAGTTGGAATGCTAATGTAATACTTCTAAGGTGAGAACTGAAGAACAGAGGTAGGGTTTGAATAGCCTATAAAAACCTCTGCATATTGTGATTACACTAAATATTTGAAAGATTAAAAGTGAATCAATTATATTAAAATAAGTATCCACTAAGATTATCATATTTCTTCAAGAATGGTTCATAGCAAAAATATGATTAACATATCACTTCCATAGTCCAAATATTTTGAAACCATAAACTTATCTTAATACATGCCAAATAAATAGCATTCCTAACAGATGAAAAATTAATGACAATCCCACTGAAAGCTAGACCAAAATTTTAAAATGCCACTTTACTTTTAGATATTACATTCCATCAGAAAATCAGAATGAACTGAGTAATTATTTGCCAATAAGGGAGTCTGATAAATTCAATAGATCAGTTAAATTTGCAAAAAATCAACAGCTTGCCTGTATAGTTAGAAGAATTGTTTAAGGTAACAGAAAAATCCACTGGCAAAAGCATTCACAACCAAAATAAAAAAAAAAAAAGGCTCAAAGATTCTATATAAAGAAAACAAATCTTTACTGAGATTTAAAGGATGGCTTAAAAATTGGAGAGACATACCATATGTTTCTAGATGGGAAGCTGATATCAGTTCTCAAATTCACATGCACAGTTATTGCAGATCCAGTAACTACAACAGACTACCCCTGGATATGATACTTAAGCCATATAAAGTTACAAGAAAATAAAGGTAAAAAATCTAAGCTCTTGACAGAGAAGGACTTGCCAGGCAAAGGAGATGACAAAAATTCAACAATTTTAAATAGACAAAACGTCTGTTTATCAAAATAGATTCTAAAGAAAATTGAAAAGCAAACGAATGGGAAGAAAACGGCACCACATGAAATGAGCAAAAAGTTAATAACTTCATTGGAGTTAGATCTCAGTATAATGAAGGTCAGAAAACATGAACAATTCACGAATTGGTAAATTATTTTAAATGTCCAATTGTTCTAGTAATGAAAAGAAAGCACATTAAAGTAGGTTATTTTTATTGATTAAATTAACAATGATTTGAAAATTATAGTATTAAATGCTGGAAAGGACATGGTTATATGGAAACTCAGATCTTACTGGTGAACAGGAAAACTGGTAGAGTATTTCTGAAAAACTCGTTGGCCAAAGGCCTAAAGACGGTTTATACTGCTGAAATCAGTAACTCCTTTTATATAATAAATCAATCTTTACAAGGTAATTAATAGCCGTGTTTATTTACTTAATGCTATTAATTACAGCACTAAATTATCAGCACTAAACTGCTGATGATACGAAAATGGAGACGTTGTTTAAACTTTAAAGATACCTACGGAAAAGATAGAAAGGATAAACAGATCACTTTAATACTGTGCATTAAACACTATGAAAGAATGAAGAGGGTGTCTTGGCACAAAAGGAAGGAAATAACCCATACCAGAAGTTCAGAAAAGGCTTCCTAAAAGAGCTGAAGGATTCATACGAACTATTTTTATGTGTTTACATACATCCTTTATGTTGTGCAGTGGACAAGTATTGCTTTTCAGGCATTGCTTTAACCACAGAAAAGAGTCGACATAAAAGTACCTTTTAAAACCTTCTTTTCTACTTGTAGCAAACTACTTTTCCATAACTGTACTTCAAATTATCATCCCAGTTTTCTTGCAAAGCTTTCCTTAAATTACCTTTCACATTTTAAAGAAATGAAGACAGCTAGCTCTTACTAGTTTTGCTCTCTGATGTTTGGCATTCACATTGTCTTTCACCTTGTTTGTTCTGACAATAGACAGATTATAAATTTATGTCTGCTTAGTTTTCTGTCTTGCATAAACTTTATATATTATGGGTCAAAGTTCTTATTAATAGGCTACAAAAAATGACAAATAGCTGGAAAATCAATGTAGTTCAGAGACACTAAAGTCTTGCAAGCATTTTAAATTTTAAAATACAAAAGAGAAAGAATAACTTTTCAATTACATTTTCAATTTCAATTACTATTGCCATATATATTAATCTCTAAAAGTAGGTCTAAATTACTGAAAGTTGGTTTTGAAGTTAAAAATTAATTTGCTAAAATTTATTCAAGTCTTTTCTACAACATATATATATATGCACACACACACACACAAACACACACAGACGCGACAGAGGAACACAAACGAACTGACAAAAGAAAACTCATCTCAAACTAATTTATTTCCTTTAAAGGTGTAAAGAGCTGTATTTTTTTCTTTTCTAAAATGGAACAACGTGTTAACACAGGCTTATATTTAGCCATGAGAACCAGAACCATTTCCAAGAAAAAGTTAGTTAAGACAGTTTTCTAGGCCTGAATTCTTCCTTCATTTATTTTGGGATCAGTTTGTTTAATAAAAGCATAGGTTATAAGTTTTTTACCAATTATGATTTGTCCAATTACCATAATCTTTGCTATAGAGTACATTTGTTATCAGTTCTGCAGTCTAATTTCAAATCTGATATCCTCTCTGATCCTCAAGTTATTTAGAAGTATGTTTAGTTTCTGTTAGATGAGAATTTTTAGTTATTCTGAATTTCTAGTTTAAATAGATGTAGGAAAGCAAATAAAGACTGAATTATTTATACTCTTGAGAATTTATTAACTTTCCTTTGAGGCCTACAATATATACTTAATGTTTCTAACTGTTTCATGGGCACCTAATTTACATTACCTTTTTAATAAGATGGTATGTGTCTGTGTGCATATCTATATCCACAAATAATTAATATATACCCATTCAAGTTTTTTGAGGGTGATGGCCAAATTTCCTAAAATTACTTACTTTTGCTCATTTTGTCTGTTAAATTCTCAAAGAATTGTGTTAGTCTCTCAACTATGTGTGGTTTTTTTTTTTTTTAAATACAAAATTAACCTACTTTTAGAAGCTTTCATTTTATATATTCAGTTGCTAGGTTGTTTTGTGTTATAAAAGTTTTATGGAAATTATATTCATTCTGAGTACACTGAGTCTTTTATCCAACAGTAATATTAAAAACATTTAACAAACAGTGCAGCACAATGTTTGTGAAGAGTCTAAGAGTCTAAGTCTAAGACTAAAGCCTTAGACTATTTGCAAGATAACAGATTAGTCTGCCATAGCATCATAGATGCTGACACAATTCATGAGACTCCTGGGTCACAGATAAAGGATATTACTGTTCACAACACAGAAGGCAGCATTAGCTTCATCTTCTCATGGACTCTCTTTGCTGCCAGGTTCCAAAGGGTGATTCAAGGTAGCCCAGGGGGATGTTGCACCTAAAGTGCATCTGTGTCACACTTGAGAAAACTCAGAGTTCAGGAAATACTGATTATTTTAAAGGGGCTACTAGCAAATCTACCCAAACTTTGCCCAAGAGAAAGGCAACAAATTCACCCTCTGTGCCATATTTCTTTTGTACTACTGGTTACCTTTAATTTTGCATATCTGAACCTATATTTGATTATCACCATCGAGAATTAAGACTACATATGATCTCTCCCCCTAATAAAATATGACCATAAACATGGTTTTAATTTCCTATCCCTGTCACCTTCCTGGATTGTATTGATGTTAGATTTTCCATTTTTTTTATTAGCAGTACAGCTCTTGAATTTTGAAAATCTTTTCCTAACAAGTGCATTAAGTTTCACAACTTTCTTAGGAAGTCATTCAAATTTAATCACAAGTTGTGCTAGTTTCAATGTTTGCTGTGATTCCTTCCATTCCACTCCTTTCTCTGTTCCTTATTATAAATTGTTTTCATTTGGTATGGTATTTATTCAAGTTCAAATTTTTTTTTTTTCTAGAGAAGTTAGATGGGCATATACTTTCTTAGGTCTGTATAATAACAACAAAAAGGAGGGTTTTTTAAATATTGTTTCATTCACCTATTGCTATATACCAACTGATAGGGTTTGGCTGTGTCCCCACCCAAATCTCATCTTGAATTGTAGCTCCCATAATCCCCACTGTCATGAGAGGGACCTGGAGCAAGGTAATCAAATCATGGGGGGCAGGTTTTTCCCATGCTGTTCTCATGATAGTGAATAAGTCTCATGAGAACTGATGGTTTTATAAAGGGCAGTTCCCCTGCACATGCTCTCTTGCATGCTGCCATGTAAGACATGCCTTTGCTCTTCCTTCACCTTCTGCCATGATTGTGAGGGCTCCACAGCCATATGGAACTATCAGTCCATTAAACCTCTTTTTCTTTATAAATTAACTACAATAGTATAGGTAATGTCTTCATAGCAGTATGAAAACGGACTAATACAGTAAATTAGTACTGGTAGAGTGGGGTACAGCTATAAGGATACCAAAAAATGTGGAAGTGACTTTGGAACTGAGGAACAGGCAGACTGGAACAGTTTGGAAGGTTCAGAAATAAATAAATAAATAAATAAATAAATAAATAAACAAACAAACAAACAAACAAACCAAAAAAAATGTGGGAAAGTTTGGAACATCCTAGAGGCTTAGATTGCTCAGAAGACAGGAAGATGTGGGAAAGTTTAGAATTTCCTAAAGACTTGTTGAATGGCTTTGACCAAAATGCTGATAGTAATATGGTCAATGAAGTCCAGGCTGAGGTGGTCTCAGATGGAGATGAGGATTGTTGGAACCTGGAGTAAAACTCACTATTGCTATACAAAGAGACTGGTGGCACCTTGCATGTAACTCTAGCAACAATAATAACAAGAAAGCCGGGAACAGTGGCTCATGCCTGTAATACCAGCACTTTGGGAGGTAGAGGCAGGAGGACTGCTTGAGCCCAGGTAAAGGAGACCATCCTGGGCAATATAGTGTAACCCCATCTCTACAAAAAGTTTGAAAATTAGCCAAGCATGGTGGCGTGTGCCTATAGTTCCAGCTACTCACGAGGCTGAGGCAGAAGGATTGCTTGAGCCTAGGAGATTGAGACTGCTGTGAACTGTGATTATGCACTGCACTCCAGCCGAGACAACACAATGAGATCCTATCTAAAAAAAAATAATTAAAACAATAACAAGAAAAATAACAATATCTTAAGTAAAATAGCTTATTTCTCTCATAAAAGGAACCAAAAAGTGGACAGTCCAGGGAAGGGATGGCAGCTCCATTGTCATCAGGTTTTTTGTACCTTGCTGCCACCAAATCCTTAGCAGACTGATTCAAGATCCAGTATGGCTACTGGAGCTCCAGCTCTCATACCCACATTCCAGGCAACAACAGAAAAAATGGACACCTTGTAACTTTATTCATTATGTATGCTTACATATTGGCCAGAACTTGACCACAAGTAATTGCAAAGGAGTCTGGAAAATTTCATCTCTTAAATGGGCTACAAGGTGACTGATACAGTGTGGCTATGTCCCCACCCAAATGTCATCTTGAACTGTAGTTCTTACAATTCCCATGTGTCATGGGAGGGAACTGGTGGGAGGTAATTGAATCATGGGGGTGGTTACTTCCATGTTCTCATGATAGTGAGTTCTCATGAGATCTGATGGTTTTATAAGAGGCTTTCCACCACTTCACTCTGCACTTCTCCTTGCAGCCACCTTGAGAAGAAGGGCATGTTTGCTTCCCCTTCCACCATGCTTGTAAGTTTTCTGAGGCCTCCTAGCCCTGTGGAACTGTGAATCAATTAAACCTCTCTCCTTTATAAATTACCCAGTCTCGGGTATGTCTTTATTAGCAGCGTGAGAATGGACTAATACAGTAAACTGGTACCCATAGAGTGGGGTGCTGCTATAACGATACCCAAAAATGTGAACTCGACTTTGGAACTGGGTAACAGGCAGAAGTTGGAACAGTTTGGAGGGGTCAGAAGAAGACAGGAAAATGTGGGAAAGTTTGGAACTTCCTAGAGAATTGGGGGGCTCAGAAGACAAGAAAATTTAGAAAAGTCTGGAACTTCCTAGAGACTTGTTGAATGTCTTTGACCAAAATGCTGATAGTGATATGGACAATAAAGTCCAGGCTTAGGTGGTCTCAGATGGAGATGAGGAACTTGTTGGAATCTGGAGTAAAGGTCACTCTTGCTATACAAAGAAACTGGTGGCATTTTGCCTCTGCCCTAGAGATCTGTGGAACTTTGAACTTGAGAGAGATGATTTAGGGTATCTGTGGAAGAAATCTCTAAGCAGCAAAGTGTTCAAGAGGAAGCAGAGCATAAAAGTTTGGAAAACTAGCTGCCTGATGATACAATATAAAAGAAAAAGAAAAGACAAATCAATTTTCTGGGGAGAAAGTCAAGCCTAAACTGCAAAAATTTGCACAGGTAACATGGAGCCCAATGTTAGTCACCAAGACAATGAGGAAAATGTCTCCAGGGCATATCAGATACCTTCCCAGCAGTCCCTACTATCACAGGCCCAGAGGCCTAGAAGGAAAAAATGATTTTGTGGGCCTGGCCCAGGGACCCTTTGCTGTGTGCAGCCTAGGGACTTGGTGCCGTGTGTCCCAGCTGCTCCAGCCATGGCTAAGGGGCCAAGGTATAGCATGGGTTGTGGCTTCAGGGGGTGCAAGCCCCCAACCTTGGCAGCTTCTGTGTGGTGTTGAGCCTGTGGGTACACAGAAGTCAATAATTGAGGTTTGGGACTTTCGAATTAATGCTGAAATGAGTTAAGACTTTGGGGACTGCTGGGAAGGCATGATTGGTTTTAAAATGTGAGGACATGAAACTTGGGAGGGGCCGGGGTGGAATGATACAGTTTGGCTGTGTCCCCCTCCAATCTCATCTTGAATTGTAGATCCTGTAATCCCCACGTGTCATGGGAGGGACCTGGTAGGAAGTTTTTCCCATGCTCTTCTTGGGACAGTGAATTAAGTCTCACAAGATCTGATGGTTTAAGGGCAGTCCCCCACTGCACGCACTCTTATCTGCCACCATGTAAGATGTACCTTTGCTTCTGCTGTGATTGTGAGGCCTCTCCAGTCATGTGGAACTGTGAGTCCATTAAACCTATTTTTCTTTATAAATTATCCAGTCTTGGCTATTTCCTTACACAGTACGAAAATGGACTAATATACTTACCAACCACAGAATCTCAGTGCACACAACAATAAGCCTTTGTTCCCACACTTTAGGTGGGACAGTTCTACTTCAGGCTTCAGGCCAACTAGGGTGACTATTCTACTGGTCTCATTTTAGATCAGGTGCAAACAGTGGAAGCTAGCAAGACATTTTTTTTGTGGTGGAGGTCAGCAGCTCTCAGGGAACCAAGCCCAATCATATAGCACATTTCGAGCCTCTGCTCACATCATACCCACAAACATTTCACTGGATAAAGCAAGTCAAAGGGCCAAGCTCAAATCTGCCCTCTCAAAAAGGGCAGAAAAGTAAATTCTGCCCAGAGTGGACAAGAAAGAGAGTGAGCATTTGCTGAACAATAATCTAAACTACAATGCTCATCCATAATATAGAACTGAGTATAGACTTCTTGGTTCACAAACTTTATTTCCCCCTCTGTAATAGTATTTCAATGTCTTCAAAATTTGAACATCACAGCAAGCAAAGCCCATTGCAGGAAATCAGGATTCCTGCAGGTAGAATCCATTGATGAGTCTTCCAAAGGACTTCATTTTGTTGTCCTATGCTCTGTCCTCCCCCTCTCTCTTATGCTCCAATATCTTGCTACTCTATACCTATGGACCTATTTACTTTTGTGTGAATCCCATCCATTGACTTCCTAGGTAGCCATTTCTTGCCTGTGTTGAATCCAAGACCAGTCAGCTCTGATGGGCATTTCTCTTATTCTCTCTGTTGCAGAAATGCCAAAAAATTCTTACAGTCTCAGGCTACTTGGTGACATCCTTCCATGTTGCCATTTTCTAATTTTTATGTAATTTTTGGTTCTTTCCATATTTTAGGAGAAAAGAGGCTCAAGTAGGCTCAACTTATCCTGAAATCAGAAGTCCAAAAGAGAAACTATATATTTTAAATCTTATACAATTTTATGTACATATGTGTATGTATGTACATAAAATTGTATGTACACATACAATTTTACATAAAAATATAACTAAAATCACAATCATGATTCTTTACCCATGTGCACTTTTTTCTTTTCTGCTTGATTCCACTGAAGGTCCTTTACTGACCTGTGTACTGAGTCTTCTAACTAACCCAGAGCAACATCCCCCTCTCTGCAACTGCTAACAACTGATGATACAGCTTTGAATATTTTGCTCCATACTCATAATTCTAGAGATACAAATATGCATCCAATTATATAAACTACAACAAAAGAATTTTTAATCATAGCTACTGTTTTTAAAAAGATGGGAAGTTATCCTGCGTTTGTTAGACTATACATCTAACATACCTCCAGGAACCACCACCACCACCACCTTGCCCCATCAATAATCTGATTTAGCCCTGACCCATTCTGGGTTTGTTTGTTTGAAGATGGGGTCTTGCTCTATCTGGAGTGCAGCCTTGACCTCCAGGGCTTAAGCCTCAGCCTCACAAATAGCTGAGAGTACATGTGCGTGTCTCCACACCACTAATTTTTTTTATTTTTTACTTTTTTAGAGAGAGAGTCTCACTATGCTGCCCAGCTAGTCTCTAACTCCTGGGCACAAGCAATTCTTCCACCTCAGCCTCCCAAATGTTAGCCATTCTTTTAAGGGCTGTATAATAGCACATGGTATGTGGCTGCACCACGATTTACATACCATTCCCTCTGACAGCGTTTATATTGGTTTTGGTTTTATGTGACTAGATACAATGTACCAAAAATCACTCTTATACATGTATTCTTACTTAAGGCTGCTTTTATTCTACGGGATTAAGTTTCATATGTGGGAATGCTGAGTCAAAGTGTAGAGGTGTTTAATTTCAATAGATTTTGACAAATCACTTTGTAGAAAATCACGTATAAGAATGCCTTCTTACCACACTCATGACAAAATATTATTAATCTGGTGGATAGAAAGTAACCTTTGTTGTTACTTTAATTTGAATATTTTCATAAACTTGTTCATTTCAATTTGTTGTCCTTTGAACTATTTTTGGTTTTTACCCATTATCCTATTAAAACATCTTTTCCTTATTATAAGAGGATTTTCCATGCAATTGCTATACTTTGCCATCTACATTACATATACAAGGGGGTTATTATTGTCTTAGCCTACTGACCTTGTTTATAGTCTCTTCTGCCATTCAAAAGACTTATTTGACAAACTCAAATATTTTCTCTTTTAAGTTTATGTTTCTACTAGCCCCTAAATCCAGGATTCTGTTTTATTTTTCAATTTGTCTTATCCCATTTGTACTTCACTGTAATACATAAGAGAATTCACATTTATTTCCTTCAACTGCTAACAACTGATGATACAATTTTGAATATTTTGTTCCATACTCATAATTCTAGAGATTCAAATATGCAACACTTATAATTTATCCTTTCTTTATCTGTCCTTTTCCTAATCAATTATCACCATTGTGTTCAGTCCTATTATATATAAGAATTTATTTCTAAATTTTATTCCACTAATCTACTTATTTTTAATATTGTATTGATTGTAATGAATTTATACTGTTTTATTTAGAAAATCTGATTTGAGTAACCAATTTTATCCCTCAGTAAATTTTCTTTCTTAGGCATTTAATCTTCCATATAACCTTTATAAGTTTTCCATCCTATTTCAGAAATAACCATGGTGAAATATGAAATAAAAAGACTTTAAATCTGTCTATTTATTTTGAGTGTCTTGACATTTACACACTACTGAATCTTTCATCTAAGGACAAGAAATGTCAATCCATTTGTTCAGATTTTATGACAGAAAAATTTTAGTTTTCATCACATAAGTCTTATGCTTATCTTGCTGAATTTCTCACTATTTTGCAGCTGTATCATATAATTCTAAATAATTATTTACATTTTCATTTCTAAATGCTCAGTGTGAGAAGAAAAGCTATTGATATTGTGTATTTACCTTGTATCTAGCAACCTTAGCAAATTCCCATAATTCTACTTTTTTAAAAATATTAGACTCCTTGGGGTTTTCAGGGACAAAATAACACATTAATAAGAGAGGATGCCAGATCTTCGTGGTTATTTTGCTAATCCATTTGCTGAAATCTTCATAGAATTGTTAAATAACAGTGTAGTTCAGTATCTTGCTCATTACTAAAACAACAGCAGTAGCAAATCTTTATTCTAAATGTTAAAGATTGGCTTTCAATCCTGGGCAACATGGTGAAACCCTGTCTCTACAACAACAACAACAAAAATTAGCAAGGTGTGGTGATGCATGTATGTGGTTCTAGCTACTCAGGTTGCTAAGGTGGGAGAATCATTTGAACCAGGGATGTTGAGGCTGCAGTGAGGCGTGTTCATGGCACTGCACTCCACCCTGGGTGACAGAGTGAGACCCTGTCTCAAAAAAAAAAATTGATTTTTAATTTCCTTCTTTGCTTAGTCTTCATTGGAAATGATAGATGAAATTATAGCATATCAATAGATACTAAGAAAGTATTTGGTCATCTGAACCAAATGTACTGATATATGGATTTTCTGTTTTAGTCACATTTTATTTTTTTTTAATATTTTAGCTGATATGTTTGGTACATCCATGTTTTAAACTCATCTTTAAAGTAAATTTGCCTTTTAGTTCTACTCAATATTCCTTTTACACTATTTCTCCTTTTCTTATATTGACTCTATTTTGGTCATTTTGCATTGACCAAAATGAATGACTCATTTTGCATTTCCCAGTATTATTTATATGCACTTCTGTATTTCAAACGTTCTTATAAACTCACTAATGAGAAAACAATAAACAGCATATAGCTAGGTTTACTTTTGTAACCCAGTCTGATATCTGGCTTGTAATTTTGTTTTTCAATCTGTTTGTATTTAATATAATAACTATTGTGGCTGATTTTATTCCTTCCATCTTACTTTGTGTTTATTAGTCATTTTATATTGTTTCTTGTTCCTATTCCTTATGTTTGAGGGGCTGATCAAGTTACTATTTTTCCTGCAGCAGCGTTCCTGACATGAGGCACCAACTGTGGTAGCTAGCGCTCCTCTCACGGGGGCACCAGCTGTGGGGGGGTCTGTCCCTTGCAGACCCCTGACCTGGTGACGGTTGAATAACAGACACTGACACACAGATATTCTGCTTTGCCAGTCCAGTTGGGGGTGTTCACGCTGCTTACAGACTCCCTGCTGAGTGCTGTAAACAATTGCCACCAAGGCCCAATCAGCTAGTGAGACTCACATTTATTCAGTAATAGTAATTAACAAAGGCTTGAGTCAACACCATTAGAGGATAATTGACATTGTGGACTTGCCCAGTAAAAAACACTTAAGCAACACCCGTGGTACATCAAAGGTAGTCTTAAGACCACATGAGTAAACAAGATAGCTAGGTAAACTACTCTGCCTTCCTTTGTACCCACTTTAAGCTATTTACTCAAGGTAAGGATTAGGTTGCCTTCAACCATATCTATTACTGAAGTTATGCAAACTCTCAGGCCTTCCAAGAGGGCTTGTGGCTATTACTATAACTATCTTTAATATTTTTCCCACTAGATTGAACCCGAACATTTTCCCTCACTAAATTGAAAATTTCGTGTACTCTTTCATTCCATTAGTAGTCACGTCTATTTCATTCTTCTTAAAATTAGATGGTATGACTCCATTCTTTGAAAATAAGATTATAACTTCCATTAAAATTATTTTTCCCACCATGACCCACTATTTATCATCTTCTATCCCCTAATAAGCTCAGTTTTTTTGATATTTTTTATTTTCACTATCTCATCCTCCTCCCTAAGATCTTTTTCGAATGTTTCTACTTCTCTATGTACCATTCTCAACTTTTAGGTCATTGGGTACTGTTTACTTTTAGATTTTTCTGAGGAAGTTTAATATATCCTTATTTTGCATTTAAATTACAAATCCCAAAACAGCTATCGCCATCCAGTTAATTTCTAAATATGTATGCACTCATGTGTTAAGATTTACTGTGCTTATTTCCTCTTCATGTTTTCCCACCTTGAAATCCCTGTTCTGGTTCATTTACTGTTTAACATCTACTCTTGGATACAATATGTGGGTGATACTCTCTGAATGGTTACATACCTCTAAAGTCCTTTTCTTAACCTAGGCAGGAAAATGATATAAGTTGAAAGTAAGATTCTTGGATTGTGGTCTATTTCTCTCAGTAGTGTGTGGGTGCCCCATCTTCCTAACTTGCAGATGAGAAAACCAGTGCCAGGTTGGTTCCCACACTTCATCCTTTTCTTAAGGTAACTTAATTATAATTTTCCTGGAGCCATCTGTATATATCATTAAAGAATTTGAGAATTTTATCAGAATGTGTCTGGACATGGGTCTTTTCTCATCAGGTGAGTGTAGACCTTACTAAGCCTTTTTACTTTGCAGGCCAAAATCTTTCTTTAGCTCAGGTCAAGAATATTGTCTATTATATAATTATTACCTTTCCTGTTTCCTATTTGTGATCCTTTTTCACCTTGTTGAACTCCCAATTATTTTCATTTCAGGTCCCTGGAATCAAATCTCCAAGACTCTTATTTTTCCCCTCAAGATTTCTAACTTTCAATCATATTTTCATATTTATGCTCTGGGATTTCAGATGTGTTTTACATTTGATCAACCAGAACAGTAAATCAGGTCTCAGCAGCCACCCTTTTTCCCTTGTGTTACTTAATTAGGAATCACGTTTAAAATTTCGTATGTGCTACAGTTGAAACTCCCTAGGTATGATACTTTTATTTTTAACTCTTTCAAATGTTCACATGTCTCCTCCAACATTGCAACTTCACATCACACTTGTTCCGACTGCCTGGTATTTCTCTCTGCCTGCAGGACTTCTTATGTAGATTGTCATTTTGTCAGGGCTAAAGTCTGATTGTTGGTTCTCTAATTTGGCTTCACATTAGAATCACCTGGAGAGTTGTTTTGTGGTTTATTTCATTTTTAACTGATAATGCCCAGAACCAGTTCGATAAGAGTCTCTGAAGGAGGTACCCAGGCATTAGTACTTATGTAAATACCCCAGGTGAATTTTGAACTAGAGCCCTAAAGGGTCTGAATCTTACTTGTGAGAGATGTGTAAAAACAAGAAGCTATTTCCCCTTCAGAAATAGCAGGGTAAAGTCTTTTTGCTCTCAGGTCTCCGTGCCCTCCTCTTGGGCTCAAGGGCATGGATATTCCTATCTATCCACTGAGTTCCTTTCTTGGGTTTTGTGGGGGTTACGGAGACTCTCATATCCCTACCCCTAGGAATCTTCTGATCTTTGAAGATGAGGCTCTAGAATCTACCTCTCTGGACCTCTTTATCCTGAGGTTCAAACACTATTCTCTCACTAGGGCCTAGACCATTTAGAGAAAGCCCTCCCACCTCAACCCCCACACACCATTTCCTTTCCCCAAAGCCCACACAACACAAGGGTTCCCTGAGATCAGTTGCCTATAGGTCTTCTGGCTCAGAAGATGCAGGTAATGTGGTTCTAGAAGAAGAAATAAACCACATTCAGATCTTCAAACTATAACTTCTAGAAGGGATAATATGGACTTTTCTTATTTCCAGTCTTTATAGTAAACATCTAAATACAATTTCATGTAAATGAAATGCTCATGTAAATGGCAAATTAGCATCATCGGGAAGATGGGTAAGAAGCCAGGAAGAATGGCTGTTCTCCTTATAATGAGCATTAGAATGTAAATAGCAAGATTCAAAGGAGAGGAGGCAGGATTAAGCACAGTCAAGAGACTGGGATAAAGGACTGATCAAATAACGTCTGGAGCAAAGTCAGAATAATTTATAGATATAAACAAATACATAAGCAGTACATTTATAAATTATAGATGTTCAGCTGGAGGAGGGTGAATAGGGAGTGACATCCTTCTTTCTCTTCTACCATTGGTCAATGTTAGGAAACATGACCTGTAAGAATTTATCAAGAACTTTGATATTATGAATTTAACATTCAGTGTGTTGTACCCATTGGTGAGATAAATATATGGCACAACTTTTGTGGATAATTTAGACTTTCAATTTTGAGATGTAAATGTTTTTACTACTGTTATGAGTTTCGTGTTTAAGACAGGATTACAACTACTACATTCAGAGCCATCTCCATTATGTGAGAACTGAGTCAAGGACAATAAAGCAGCACCATATCCCCATTCTTTTTTCTACGAGAGTGGTTTTCGGACTTACTCGGTCATGCTTTGTTCAAAAGAGAGCTTAACTAAACGTTCACACTGGAAAAAAAGATGAGTGTGGAACTGAACCTGCTTGTGACCCCATCCTCCCAGCCCTAAGCATCTTCCCACTAGAAACCAGGTTCCATGAGAACAGGTCATGGATGTGGCATTTCTCAAAGCTATATCCTCAGTGCTAGAAAATGTCAGGCAGGTAGTAGGCCTTGCTCAACATTTAAGAAACGAATCCTGTTAACAGTATCCAGGACTGTTGGGAAACCACTATTTTCAACCCTTTTATTTAAATATTATCTAGAGAAGCCACTCCAGAAGGAATACAAACTTTAAGCAATGAGGAACAGCTAATGTGCATATATCAGCTGAGTGTTTTGAGTCTAGATATCTAAACACCCTGCACCTCAATCTCATGAGGGTTTTATAAAGTGCCTCTATACACGCCAACCCCAAGAAAAAGCTGAAAGTTTTATCACTTGTGTTTTATGTCATTTAACAGCAATGTAAATGTATCATGAACTTGTGCATATATATGTATTTCCTTGGAGAATTCAGAAAGGACCACTGAAACCATAGATCTACTAGCTAGTTACTTGTCATCAATTAGAAAACTTTCTGGATGATGCTCTCATTCTATCTTTCTCTTCAAGTCCAGATATATTTCACTACAAAGCCCAAATTCCAGATGACTGAAGAATTATTCAACTTCAAAGGGAAGTTAGGAATGGGCAGTTAGCCAACAGAGTTTATTTACCTTTATTCTCATACTACAGTACACTGCAATCATTTGCTTCCATATCCATCTCCCCCAACAGACAGTTGGTTCCTGGAAGATGAAAACCACATTGTATTCACCTTAGTAATTAATCTAAGTGCCTAGTGCAATGCAAAGCACATTGTAGGCTCCCAATTCTGAGTGTGGGCCAGGGACAAGGGAGAATTCAAACGTAACAAAGTAACTGAATTCTAAAATACTTGGTATTAGCTGTTAGAGTAGCCTTCAGGAACACCTTTCTTTACTCACAGAAGTCCACCACACTCAGGAAGTGAAGCAGAGTATTATCAAACATCTGATCCCTCATCCTCATTAAATATCTCCCAAGGTCCTGCCACCAGCTTAAAAAACTGGAAAGGTTTTTAGGCAGTATTACATAGTCCAACTAGAGAGAGGAAAGGAAGATCCTGACAGACAGAACTCAAAGACTAGCTGACAATAAACATCCCCGCTGTGAGAATAAGAGCACACTATGGGAGACTGAGAAAGTAGAAGTTGACTCCGACAAAGAACGTAAAAATCTGACCAGCCATTCATCAGGCTGGAGAATAACAGAAACAGAGCCAGCTTCAGGGTTAATAGGAAACAATACTTTTCTCAAGGACATTCTGCTACTATAAAGTGTCATAACAACCCCTTTCTTTGAGTGGCTACTAGTAGTTTTCTGACTCACTGAGAAACTCTGTGCTCTAAAATCATAGACTATCAGAAACTCTGCTGTTTAAAATTATAGTACTCAGAATGAAGCATTTCATTTTTGTCTGGAGGATCTAAGATACTTTGACACAAAGAAATGGCCTCAGTTTATGACCTAGAGCTTTAGAAAAGGGGGTTCTGGACATGGCATTTCACATCACTCTTAACTTTGTAGTTTGAAAGGAAACAGGACCCTGGTCCACACTGCAGTGATACTGACACAAATTGTGTGACCCATTGACACGCAAGCCCTACTTTGCCTTAAACTTACCAAAAGTTGCTTCATTTGTATTTCAATTAAACTCTACCCTTCTCAAAAATCCTATGACTCTTTTCTTTTGATTAGTGAGCAGCTCTATAAGTGGTTTATCTGGTGTAGAGTCTACCTCATTGCCATAAGTCAACAATTCTGCCTTTGTTGGACTATAGCTTTGAACCTGATGGTTTTAGGCTGATTGCACTATGCCAAGACTTAAATCTTGGTATCCACCTTTCCATGATTGAGTTTAGATTCAAGCAAAGCTTTATACAATAAAACTGGTCTCCCGGAGGTCACAGAGCTCCACTTTGTTCCTCGTGTTCATTTGGGCCTAAGTGAACTTGTCCTCCTCGGGGCTTAAGTCCCCAACTAGTCACCAGCATTGAGGAAAGGCCTGCTTCAGCAATGAAAACAGTTCATCATTTCCCTTTTACTAACCCTTGATTTCAACACTTAGAACACTTTGGCTCTTGTTGGATGCTGACCACAGGAGGAAGCAGTACTTGCCCTCTGTAACTCTTGGTCCCAGAATTTAAGATGCTCAGAGTCCTTATGTCCTCAGTGATGGGTGGCAGAGGAAATGGTAATGGTTTTTCTTGGTCCTTAGCTTGGCTGCACTGACTACCCCTGGGAGGCAGGAGCATGAAGAGGTGAAGGGAATGTCAGCAGAGGAACAGATTTCATTTATCAGAAAATCATGCAAACTAGGGAGGTGCAGAATGCCAACTACAGCAGCCCAGAATAGTCTATTCAGGGCTCAGTGTTTTTATACTCATCAGAAAGGAACGCTTAGTGCTTTCCTAGCCTACCTCCCCCAAGGCCGGCACATTGCAAGGAAGGGTTGGCCTTTAACTGCTTCATTTACCACAAAGGCCTGGTAATTAGTAGTAAGCGCTGCTATTTAATTCCCTCAACGGCTTTGTCTTGCTTTGAAAAGCATTCAGAAGAGCAAGAGTCTTGCAAGGGATATCTGTCAAGGAATATAAAAAGCTCAGCCATTCACGATAAGCATTACACTCTAACCTCAAAACATCTTTAGTTCCCAAACCCAGAGGACACAAATACAAATTTTCCCCCTCCCACACACACTAACAAAATAACCACGATATGCTTTAAGAAATTAACTTATGGATAAAAAATATCTACAGATAAATATGTACATTTAACAAATGCTTTCAAAAGTTATTTGCAGATAAATCCCAGATGCCAAAAGGGAAACACTAATAATTTGACTACATAAAACTTTAAAACTTGTTTACAGAAACCAAAAACTAAACAACACACTGTTTAGAAAGGTAAAAACTATGTGTAGAAAAAATCTGCCATGCTGAGATGAAGAGCTAGTTTCTTAAACATGGGAGCAATGCTGATCAGGGACATAAATAAGCTTGCCATAGAAAATGAAATAAAAATACCCCTCATCCATTTTCTTAGAAAAACGAACTGTAAAGACAGTACTAAGGGAAAGAAACATAAATTCTACATGTTCACATAAGAATAAGCGAACAAATATTAGGCAAGTTTTTTTTTTCTTTGAAAAGAGAAACAGAGGTCTTTGTATCAAAGTTTGCAAAGATAAGATTGTGAATTAAAAATAGAAAAAGGCCAGGAGCAATGGCTCATGCCTGTAATCCCAGCAATTTGGTAGGCCAAGGCAGGAGGATTGCTTGAAGCCAAGAGTTTGAGGACAGTCTGGGCAACAAAAGGAATCCCTGCGTCTACAGAAAAATTTTAAAAATTAGCCAAGGGCAATGATGTGCACCTGTATTCCTAGCTACTCAGGAGGCTAAGGCAGGAGGATCCCCTGGGCCCATTCACAGCTGCAATGAGCTATGACTGTGCCACTGCATGCCAGCTGAAGGGACAGAGTCAGACACCCTTTCTAAAAAAAAACAAAAACAAAAAAACAAAAGAAAAGAATAAGTTTCTGAGTGGATGAGTTTTACTTCAGTGGGATTTTATTAATGTTCTTATAATCCAAGAAAATGTTTCTAACCACCACCCACCCCTGGCCAATTTAATTGTTGAAAATAAAGACTGTATAGTAATAAATTTAAAACACAGTAACTATAGGACTTAAAAATATCAAGGCATATAAAGATCAAACCAGCTCTTATGAATAAAACATCCAACTTAATCCATATGAAATTGTTTTTTTCTTCAAAATGCCTAAATCTAGTACTCATAGCCTCAGTCACTCTTCAAATTATAGCTCATGAACACCATCCAGGTCTAAAATTTGTTTCAAGATAGCTCTTAAAGATACTGCAATGCATGACTAGTTCTGCCTAATTGATCTACCACTTGAAAATTCAGTCATAAAATCCAAGTTTCTGTACAGCCAAGCTCTCCCAAGAGCCCATCATTATAATTTTTCCTAGCCACCAAGTCTCAACACTAATGGATGTAGGAATATTAATTATAATCAGGTACATAAAGAAATGGTAGCACCCAAAATATGAAAGCAAAGGGACATACCATTTTTAACTCAGATTTCAATATGCGGTATGCCCATAGAGTATGCACAGGCACATCAATTCCCCTAGCTGTCTGAATGTCTGTTCTTAAATGTTGTGGGCCATGCTGACTTCCAGAACAAAATAAAGTTATGTACGATTGTATCAACAGGGTGAGGAAAAGTACAATAAAACTATTTGTAATGTATGAAATTCAGATGCTGAAATTCTCATTTAGACATCACAGTCTTATATAATAAATTATTCTCCCTCTTAGGTATGAAATAATATTGTTTAATGTTCAGATTTTAAACTACAGAAAGAAATACTAAGGAAACCACAGATGGTATGAGATGAAGCTCTTTTGAAAGATACACACTCACACTTCTTAAACCTTGCTATTCTTGTTTTTTCTTTCAAATATTCTAATCTTCCATGGGTCATTTTCTTTGATTCTCAATATAAACTAAATATTGACTTTTTTTTTCCCTGAACTGAGCAAAGGATAAGAAAGTCAAGCATACTGAAACATACCAGCACAGCAACTGAGAACAGCTGCCCATTAACAGCAATTTTTCAAACGCAATCTGGAGAAAGACTATATAGGATGCCATCAACAAGTGTATTGTGATTTAATCACTTTATCAACATATTTATTTCATTGCTATTTAATAACACTAACCATGCCAACACAGGATAAAAGAATTTTACAAAACAGCCTATCTTAAAAGTTTTCAATTTGAGTGAGCTTAAAATTTTAAAGAATGAACTTCATCTAATTATAAACCACAATTTAAAATGTTGGTTCAAAATTAAAGGCTTATCAGAAATTACTAATAAAAAGGGTTGACTAAATCACAAATAAATACATTTTATCTCAATTATCTCATCTACATAACCATTAAAAACAGTCTGATTTGTAGAAATCCAATTATTTTGAAAAACCATCATTGGTAGAGAAAATACATTTTATATTAATTTTTGATGCCCTAAGGGAACCAAGTTAAATGGCTAAATCAGTTTGTAGACAACAGACCAATTCCCAGATACCCCATTTGCTTTCTCATGAATACAGTAATGGAAGGAATCTCAAAGGCAAACTCAATATTGCTAATCAAGCCATAACCTTGTACCAAGCAAAATGTGTTGTGAAATGCTCCCTTTGGTAAACAGAGGAGACCACAATTATTCTGGTAACATCCTGAGAAAAGTTAATCCATAAAACATTTCATTTTAAACTCCCTGCAATAGTCTGAATGTTTGTGTCCTCCCCCAAAATTCATGTGTTGAAATCCTAACCCCCAAAGTGATGGTATTTGGAGGTGGGTTCTTAAGAGGTGATTAGTTTATGAGTGGAGCACTAACGAATGGGATTAGTACCCTTATAAAGGAGGCCCTAGGTCCTAGAGAGACCTGCACCCTCTTTCAGCGGTGTGAGGTTATACTGAAATAACAGCCACCTATAAACCAGGAAGCAGGGCCTCATGAGAGGTGAAATCTTCAGCACCTTAACCTTGGACCTTCCATTCTCCAAAACTGTTAGAAATAAAGTTATGTTATTTATAAGCTACTCAGGTTATGGTATCTTGTTGTTGCAGCTTGAACAGACTAAGACACTATTTTTAAAAATGCAGCAGACTTTAGAGATGCACCTATAAGATTAACAAAGTTATTTAGCCTTATGGCATTATAGATTTCAAGTAAATTAGATTTGGTGATCTTTCCAACAGTGTATTTTCGTTATAAAGCAAAGCAAATAAATTTAACCAATTATAAGATATTCACTGTTAAACATGAATACAGCAAACAAAGAAAGGTAGACTGCTCACCCTAGGCCAAGAAACAGCTAACAGCAAAGCATCTGGTCTCTCCAGATTAACTGCTCACCTAATAGCAGTATGCTCCTGGCAACTTCTAGTTCAATACATACTGAATAGGATTTATGCAACTCTAATTTAATTCACCATCAACTACATATTTGTACAAATTAAAGCATTCATATTGGATCTTTGTTCAAAGAGTCCTGAGTGCAAATGAAAAATTAAAATCCTGTACCTTTCAGCCATATCATTATATGCACTAAAAGCCTTTCTAAAAGAAACACTGATTTGTTATATCAAATATGTAAAAGGACCATTCAGGCCCTCCTTTACTGTTCTTTCTCTTCATTTTTAATTTCCATTGATTGAAACTCCTTGGTCCATCCCTCCAGCCCCTATTTTGAACATAATTCCCTTTTGAAGCTCAGACCCCAAATTTTCATTATAATATCTTAAGAAATGTTTACAATTGTGTGGGAGTCTAACTCTCTTGAAAAATTCTAAGAACTCGTTTTATGAATCTGGGTGCCGCTGTGCCGGGTGCATATATATTTAGGATAGTGAGAGCTTCATGCTGAATTGAGCCCTTTAACAATTATGTAATGCCCTTCTTTATATTTTTAAATCTTTGTTGGTTTAAAGTCTGTTTTGTCTGAAACTAGGATCACAATCCCTGCTTATTTCTGTTTTCCATTTGCCTGGTAGATTTACCTCCATCCTTTTATATTGAGCTTATGTGTGTCACTGCATGTGAGATGGGCCCCTTAAAGACAGCATATCAATGGGTCTTGCTTTTTTATCCAGCTTAACATGGCATGTCTTTTAATTGGGACATTTAATCCATTTACATTCAAGGTTAGTACTGATATGTGTGACCTATCCCCATGATGTTAGCTGGTTATTTTGCAGACTTGTTTATGTGGTTGCTTCACAGCATCAATTGTCTATGTACTTCAGTGTGTTTATGTAGTGGCTGGTAATGATCTTTCCCTTCCAGACTTAGTGTTTCCTTCAGGAGCTCTTGTAAGGGCACGTCTGGTGGTAATGGATTCCCTTAGCATTTGCCTTTCTGAAAAGGATCTTATTTCCCCTTCATTTATGAGGCTTACATTGCCTGAAAAAAAATTCTAGGTTGGAATTTCTTTTCTTAAGAATGTTGAATATTGACCCACAATCTCTTCTGGTTTGTAGGGTTTCTGCTGAGAGGTCCGCTATTAGTCTGATGAGCTTCTCTTTGTAGGCGTCCTGACCTTTCTAGCTGTCATTACATTTTTTCTTTCATTTCAACCTAGAGAATCTGATGATTACATGTCTTGTGGATCATCTTCTTGCTTCACTTCCTAAACCTGAATGTTGGCCACTCTAGCTAGATTGGGGAAGTTCTCATGGATGATATCCTGAAATATGTTTGCCAAGTTGATACCATTCTCCCTATCTCTTTTGTGGACACCAATGAGTCATAGGTTTGGTCTCTTTATATAATCCCATATTTCTCAGAGGTTCTTTTCATTTCCTTCTCATTTTTTTCTGCACTCTTGTGTAATTGTCTTATTTCAGAAAGCCATACTTCAAGCTCTGAGATTCTTTCCTCCACCTGGTCTATCTTGATATTAATATTTGTAATTGCATTATAAAATTCTTGTAGTGTGTTTTTCAGCTCTATCAAGTTGTTTATGTTCTTTTCTATACTGGCTATTTTGTCTATCAGACTTCAATTCCCACACAATAATAGTGGGAGAGCTTGACACCCCACTGACAATATTAGATCATCAAGACAGAAAACTAACAAAGATATTCAGGACCTGAGCTCAGTACTGGATCAAAGAGACCTGATAGATATCTACAGAACTCTCAACCCCAAAACAACACAATATACGTTGTTCGCATCGCCACATGGCACATCCTCTAAAATCAGTCATATAATCAGAAGTAAAACACTCTTCAGCAAAAGCAAAAGAACCGAAATCATTTAAAAAAAAAACCTTTTCTGACAACAGCATAGTCAAATTGGAAATCAAGACTAAGAAATTCACTCAAAACCACACAATTACATGGAAATTAAATCACCTGCTCCTTAATAAATTTGGGTAAATAATGAAATTAAGGCACATATCAAGAAGTTCTTTGAAACTAATGAGAACAAAGATGCAACATACCAGAATCTCTGGGACACAGATAAGGCAGGGTTAAGAGGGAAATTTGTAGCACTAAATGCCCACATCAGAAAGTTACAAAGATCTCAAATTAACAACCTCATATCACAACTAAAAGAACTAGAGAACCAAGAGCAAACAAATCCCAAAGCTAGCAGAAGAGAAGAAGTAACCAAAATCACATCTGAACTGAAGGAGATTGAGACACTAAAAAAATTCAAAAGATCAACAAATCCAGGAGCCAATTCTTTGAAAAAAATTAATAGACCACTAGCTAGACTAATAAAGAAGAATAGAGAAGATCCAAATAAACACAATCAGGAACAACAAGGGAGGGATATTACCACTGACCCCATAGAAATACAAACCATCATTAGAGAATATTATTAACACTTCTATGCACATAAACTAGAAAATCTAGAAGAAATGGATAAATTCCTGGACACATACACCCTCCCAAGACTCAACCAGGAAAATCTGAACCCCTGAACAGACCAATAATGAGCTCTAAAATTGAGCCCGTAATAAACAGCCTACCAACGAAAAAAAGCAAACTGAATCCAGCAGCACTTCAAGAAGCTTATCCACCATGATCAAGTCAGATTTTTCCCTGGGATGCAAAGTTGGTTCAACATACACAAATTAATAAATGTGATGTATCACAAACAGAACTAAAGACAAAAGCCACATGAGTATCTCAATCTATGTAGAAAAGACTTTCAATAAAATTCAACACCTATTCATGTTAAAAACTCAATAAACCAGATATTGAAGAAATATACCTCAAAATAAGAGCAATCTATGAGATACCCATAGCCAACATCATACTGAATGGGCAAAAGCTGGAAGCATTACCCTTGAAAACCAGCAAAAAACAAGGATGCCCTCTCTCACCACTCCTATTCAACACAGTATGGGAAGTCCTGGCCAGGGCTGTCACGCAAGAAAAAGCAATGTAGGGCATCCAAATAGGAAGAGAGAAAGTCAGACTATCCTTGTTTGCAGACAACATGATCCTATATCTAGAAAATCCCAATCTATATGAGAAAATCTAGTCTCAGCCCATAAGCTCCTTAAGTTGATAAGCAACTTCAGTAAAGTCTCAGGATACAAAATCAATGAGAAAAAATCACTAACATTCCTATACGCCAACAACAGCTACGCTGAGAGCCAAATCAAAAACACAATCCCATTCACAATTGCCACAAAAAGAACAAAATACCTAGGAATACAGCTGGCCAGGGAGGTAAAATATCTCTACAAGGAGAACTACAAAACTGCTCGAAGCTAACAGATTAAACATATAGGAAAACATTCCATGCTCATGTATAGGAAGACTCAATATTGTTAAATTGGCCATACTGCCCAAAGCAATTGATAGATTCAATGCTCTTCCATTAAACTTCCATTGACATTCTTCAAATAACTTGAAAAAAAACTATTTTAAAATTCATATGGAACCCAAATAGCCAAGGCAACCTTAAGCAAAAAGAACAAAGGTGGAGGCAGCACACTACTCAACTTCAAACTATACTACAGGGCTACAGTAATCAAAACAGCATGGTGCTGGTATAAAAACAGATACATAAACCAATGGAACAGCATACAGAGCCCAGAAATAAGGCTGCGTGCCTACAACTATCAGATCTTCAACAAACCTGACAAAATAAGTAAGGAGGAAAGGATTCCCTATTCAACAAATGGTGCTGGTATTACTGGCTACCAGCAGAAGACTGAAACTGGACCCCTTCCTTATACCATATACAAAAATTAACTCAAGATGGAAAAAAGACTTACATGTAAAATCCAAAACTTAAAAAAAAAAAAAAAAAAAACGTGGAAGACAATCAGGCAATACCATTCTGGAGAGAGCAATGGGTAATGATTTCATGATGAAGACACCAAAAGCAATTGCAACAAAAATAAAAATTGACAAATGGGATCTAACTAAACTAAACAGCCTCTGCACAGCAAAGAAAATTATCAACAGAGTGAACAGACAACCTACAAAATAGGAGACAATTTTTGCAAACTATGCATCTGACAAAAGTCTAACATCCAGCATCTATAAATAACTTAAATTTACAAGAAAAAACAAACCCATTAAAAAGCAAGCAAAGGACATAAACAGACACTTTTCAAAAGAAGATATACATGTGGCTAACAATCATATGAAAAAAAGAGCTCAACATCACCTATCATTAGAGAAACGCAAATCAAACCACAATGAGATACTATCTTATATTAGTCAAAATGGCTATTACTAAAAACTCAAATAACAGATGACGGTGACGTTGTAGAGAAAAAGGAATGCTTATACAGTGTTAATGGGAGTGTAAACTGGTTCAACCATTGTTGGAACACAGTGTGGCAATTCCTCAAAGACCTAAAAACAAAACTATCATTTTACCCAGCAACCCCATTACCAGGTATATACCCAAAGGAATATAAATCATTCTATTATAGAGACACATGCATGTGTGTGTTCACTGCAGCACTATTCACAATAACAAAGATATGGAATCAAACTAAATGTCCATCAATGGTGGACTGGATAGAGAAAATGTGGTACATATACACCTGGAATAGTATGCAGCCATAAAAAATAATGAGATCATGTTCTTTGCAGGGACATTAGATGGAGCTGGAGGCCATTGTCCTTAGCAAACTAATGCAGGAATGGAAAACTAAATACCACAATGTTATCATTTATAAGTGGGAGCTAAATGATGAGAACACATGGACACATAGAGGGAAATGATGAACATGTAGAGGGGAACAACAGACACCAGGGCTTATTGCAGGGTGGAGGCGGGGATGAGGCAGAGGATAAGGAAAAATAAGTAATAGGTACTAGGCATAATACCCGGTTTGACAAAATAATCTGTAGAACAAACCTCCATGACACAAGGTTACCTATATAACAAACCTGCTCATGTACCCCTGAACATAAAAGTTAAATTAAAAAATAAAAACATTTCATCGTATGAACGTATTATTAACTCATTCTTTAATAGACATTTGCATTATTTTGACTGGTTATACATGTTTAATATTTGTGTCAATTTTTTGTGCAGGTTTTTTTTTTAATATTATATATCTAGGAGTAAAATTGCTTTGTCACAGAGCAAGTTCAATTTTATGCGAAACTGAATAACAGTTTTCCAATGCAGTTGTTGCATTAAAAAAAAAAAAAAAAAAACCTCTATAAAACATTCTAACACCACAGTACAATTCTTATAAATGAGATTTCCCTTTGTTTCCCTAACTCCTTATTCTATCAAAAGAAAAAAAATAAGACAGGAAAAGGTGCTGTGATTCTCCCTAAACACATCCTCCTCCTTGACCCAAACTTCAATACTTGCCCAGGATTGCAGTTCACCCAGCCCCTAGACCAAGGTAAAATGCCGCTCTCCCTAATGAATGTTCAAAATAAATGTATAAACTTCACCACAGTCTAACCAGGCCATCTAAAGTGTAAAGTATTAACTGAAACAATATTAAGCTCTCTATTTAAACCAGAACCAGGACTACCCAGAGGACATTTGTTTATAGCCTCCACATCTACATCAACGTATATAGATGTCCTATATTTTCCCAAATGCTACAAAGCCAACCAAAGGTTAGTTTTGCAAGGCTTACTTTTGGTTTACTCTTGATATGTAATATTACAAGGAAAATCTTTCTAACAAAAGTCTCAATGAGGGCCCCTTACTGAAATCACTGTAGGAAACTCTACCATTGCCTCCATTCCAAGCATTTTTTTTGTAGACTTAATTATATTGAAACTCTAGAGAAACTTCTGTTTTACTGTAAACTCTACTTCATCAAGAACTTGTTCCAGAAGGAAAATAAAACAGTTACACTATGAAAGTAATGTTTGAGTTTTCCTGGGCTCACAGAAAATGCTTATGTACACTTGCCTCAACTTCTGCTTGATTTTTGCAAGACAGGGAATAAGGAGGAGAAGAAATCTCCCTTTGTAGAAGGCTCTCGTTCAAACAGTTACGTTGGACAGCTAGATGTTCACCTGATAAAAGACAGCCTTATCCCTGTGACAAGGAGGACAAGTGCAATCATTTGTTCAGGTGTGCCTCCCATTTAGAGAAATGGTCTTCCAATTGTAAAAATGCTATCACATTTTCATGCAGTCACAAGATAAATAGGAAAGTGCCTTATAAACAAATATTAAATAAAGTTTGTAATCTTTGCACCATTCAAAAATATTGCCATTTCCTTTAAATACCAGCTCTCACATTTGGCCAATTGCGCCTTGGCAATAAAATTACCTGAAAATGTAGTCACTAATGCAAGAAACAACAGAACACAGACACAGTATTATTCTTTTCTTCCTGGATTGAGAAAAGAGAGAAGCATATTTTTAAGAAGTATAGATACGTAGTGCCAGGTGTAGTGGCTCACGCCTGTAGTCCCAGCACTTTGGGACGCCAAGATGGGCGGATCACGAGGTCAGGAGATCAAGACCATCCTGGCTGATAACAGTGAACCCCATCTCTACTAAAAATACAAAAACAAAATTGGCCAGGTGTGGTGGCGGGTGCCCGTAGTCCCAGCTACTCGGGAGGCTGAGGTGGGAGAATGGCGTGAATCCGGGAGGCAGAGCTTGCAGTGAACAGAGATCACGCCACTGCACTCCAGCCTGGGTGACAGAGCAAGACTCCATCTACAAAAAATTTTTTAAAAGGTATAGCTAGGGTGCGCCCAAGATGGCCGAATAGGAACAGCTCCAGCCTCCAGCTCCCAGTGTGAGCGACACAGAAGACAGGTGATTTCTGCATTTTCAACTGAGGTACCGGGTTCATCTCACTGGGGCGTGTCGGACAGTTGGTGCCCGTCAGCAGGTGCAGCCCGAACAGTGAGAGCTGAAGCAGGGTGAGGCATCGCCTCACCTGGGAAGCGCAAGGGGGAAGGGAATTCCCTTTCCTAGCCAAAGGAAAGTGAGATACACAACACCTGGAAAACTGGGTAACTCCTACCCTAATACTGCTCTTTACCAAGGGTCTTAGCAAACAGCACACCAGGAGATTATATCCCACACCTGGCCCAGTGGGTCCCACACCCACTGAGTCTCCCTCATTGCTAGCACAGCAGTCTGAGATCTAACTGCAAGGTGGCAGCGAGGCTGGGGGAGGGGCACCCGCCATTGCTGAGGCTTAAGTAGGTAAACAAAGTCTCCAGGAAGCTCGAATTGGGTGGAGCCCACCACTGCTCAAGGAGGCCAACCTGCCTCTGTAGACTCCTCCTCTGGGGACAAGGCATAGCTAAACAAAAAGTAGCAGAAACCTCGGCAGAGGTAAATGCCCCTGTCTGACAGCTTTGAAGAGAGCAGTGGATCTCCCAGCATGGAGGTTGAGATCTGAGAATGGACAGACTGCCTGCTCAAGTGGGTCCCTGACCCCTGAGTAGCCTAACTGGGAGACATCGCCCACTAGGTGCAGACCAACACCTCACACCTCACACAATGGGGTACACCCCTGAGACGAAGCTTCCAGAGCAAGAATCAGACAGTAACACTTGCTGTTCAGCAGTATTCTATCTACTGCAGCCTCTGCTGCTGATACCTAGGCAAACAGGGTCTGGAGTGGACCTCAAGCAAACTCCAACAGACCTACAGCTGAGGGTCCTGACTGTTAGAAGGAAAACTAACAAACAGAAAGGACACCCACACCAAAACCCCATCAGTACGTCACCATCATCAAAAACCAAAGGCAGATAAAACCACAAAGATAGGGAAAAAGCAGGGCAGAAAAGCTGGAAATTCAAAAAATGAGAGTGCACCTCCCCCTCCAAAAGAAAGCAGCTCATCGCCAGCAACAGAACAAAGCTGGATGGAGAATGACTTTGACAAGTTGAGAGAAGAAGGCTTCAGTTGACCAACTTCTCAGAGCTAAAGGAGGAACTATGGAACCAGAGCAAAGAAACTAAAAACCTTGAAAAAAGAATGGATGAATGGATAACTAAAATAATCAATGCAGAGAAATCCTTAAAAGAACTGATAGAGATGAAAACCATAACAAGAGAACCACGTGACAAATGTACAAGCTTCAGAAACCAACTCAATCAACTGGAAGAAAGAGTATCAGCAATTGAAGATCAAATGAATGAAATGAAGTGAAAAGAGAAGAGTAGAGAAAAAAGAGTAAAAAGAAATGAACAAAGCCTCCAAGAAGTATGGGATTATGTGAAATCTACATCTGATTAGTGTGCCTGAAAGTGACGGGGAAAATGGAACCAAGTTGGAAAACACTCTGCAGGATATCATCCAGGAGAACTTCCCCAACCTAGTAAGGCAGGCCAACATTCAAATTCAGGAAATACAGAGAACGCCACAAAGATACTCCTCGAGAAGAGCAACTCTAAGACACATAATTGTAAGATTTACCAAAGTTGAAATGAAGGAAAAAATGTTAAGGGCAGCCAGAGAGAAAGGTCGGGTTACACACAAAGGGAAGCCCATCAGACTAACAGCAGATCTCTCCACAGAAACTCTCCAAGCCAGAAGAGAGTGGGGGCCAATATTCAACATTTTTAAAGAAAAGAATTTTAAACCTAGAATTTCATATCCAGCCAAACGAAGTTTCGTAAGTGAAGGAGAAATAAAATCCTTTA
>NW_016816076.1:1388616-1391884 GCF_001698545.2 Rhinopithecus bieti
CTACTCATCTGACAAAGGGCTAATATCCAGAATCTACAAAGAACTCAAACAAATATACAAGAAAAAAACAAACAACCCCATCAAAAAGTGGGGAAAGGATATGAACAGACATTTCTCAAAAGAAGACATTCATACAGCCAACAGACACATGAAAAAATGCTCATCATCACTCACCATCAGAGAAATGCAAATCAAAACCACAATGAGATACCATCTCACACCAGTTAGAATGGCAATCATTAAAAAATCAGGAAACAACAGGTGCTGGAGAGGATGTGGAGAAATAGGAACACTTTTACATTGCTGGTGGGACTGTAAACTAGTTCAACCATTGTGGAAAACAGTGTGGCAATTCCTCAGGGATCTAGAACTAGAAATACCATTTGACCCAGCCATCCCATTACTGGGAATATACCCAAAGGATTATAAGTCATGCTGCTATAAAGACGCATGCACATGTATGTTCATTGTGGCACTATTCACAATAGCAAAGACTTGGAATCGATCCACATATCCATCAGTGACAGACTGGATTAAGAAAATGTGGCACATATACACCATGGAATACTATGCAGCCATAAAAAAGGATGAGTTCGTGTCCTTTGTAGGGACGTGGATGCAGGTGGAAACCATCATTCTCAGCAAACTATCGCAAGAACAAAAACCAAATACCACATGTTCTCACTCACAGGTGGGAATTGAACAATGAGAACACTTGGATACAGGAAGGGGATCATCACACACTGGGTCCTATTGTGGGGGGGCAGGAATAGCATTAGGAAATATACCTAATGTAAATGACGAGTTAACGGATGCAGCACACCAACATGGCACATGTATACATATGTAACAAACCTGCACGTTGTGCACATGTACCCTAGAACTTAAAATATAATTAAAAAAAAAAAAACAGTACAGCTATGTGCAATATATAATAGGCAATTAACCTAAATAATTTAAATGGAATCAAATGCAAGATTATAATCTATGTAAGTTTCAAAAGGAGTCTGAACAAGGAGATTAAAATGTTAACACTGGCACTCATATTAGTCAAAATACACCTAGCAATTAAAAGTTTTTAAATGTTCAACTGTTCACTTTCTATCATAGAGGGTTTGTTCAGTGTCTCATATCCATATTTCTTTCAGTCAATACATCTATCAGCATTGATGAAAGGCCACTGAAACTCAAATCAGGGGGTGTGAATTTACACTCTCACTTGGCCACTTACAAGCTATGTGACTGTAGAAAGCCTGCCTCTGGCAGCTCCTCAGAAAATCAGATGTGAAATCCCTATTACTCGGTTATCCTGGGTAGAAAACCACATCATATGCAAACACTGCATTTGGCATTTAAATGGCATAAATTGTATTTAAGAAGCAGAAAAGTAGCATTTACACAAAAAATATTATTTTAATATCTAGTAGCTAGTTCAGTGCCCGTAATATACTACAGATTCAACAAAATAGCATGCAAAAACATCCAGGGTTATAATACTAGTTTTATTCCTACTCAACATTTATTGGTTCACAATATAAAATTTATGAGAAATATTCTGATATATGTAGAATCGTGCTGGAAAATGTAATATCTCTCTCAAATTTCTCAAAATAAAAAGCACATAGAGTGTTCAGCACAACAGCTTGCCAAAATACATTATTAGAGAGAAAATTTTACCTCATAAACAGATATGCTTTTAAAATAAAAACACTGTTGTCATCTATAAGCTTTACAAAAACTGATCAAGTCACAGAGCAGTGACTTCTAAACATTAAAATTCATAGGAATACCCTGGGACCTTCTTAAAATTGAGGTTCTAAAGTAGTAGATGTAGGATGGGGGCTGATAATTTGCTTTAATGCTGTCAAACTGACTGGGAACTACATTTTGAATAGTAGGGTCCTAGATCATGAAGAAAAAAAAAAAACACATACGAGGCTTCAATCATACAGCTAGTATAGTAAAATAAGAATTTACAACTAAAGGAGAAAAGAGCAAACAAAATCTGTAATCCCAGTTACTTGGGAGGCTGAGGCAGGAGAAACACTTGAACCCGGGAAGCAGAGGTGGTGAGCCAAGATCGTGCCGCTGCACCCCAGCCTTGGTGACAGAGCGAGACTCTGTCTCAAAAAAAAAAAAAAAAAAAAAATTCAAGTGAACTTCTTACCTTGGGGTAATTAAGAAAAACACTATTTGGGCTAAAGAGAAAATTAAAATGAAAACTGCACATAAAAACTGGGCAAAGAAAGCACTACATTTAAAACTAGAAATGTGGCCGGGTGCGGTGCCTCACACCTGTAATCCCAGCACTTTGGGAGGCCGAGGCAGGCAGATCACGAGGTCAGGAGATCGAGACCATACTGGCTAATACGGAGAAACCCTATCTCTACTAAATGTACAAAAAATTAGCTGGGCGTGGTGGTGGGCGCCTACAGGCTACTCTAGTCCCAGCTACTCAGGAGGCTGAGGCAGGAGAATGGCATGAACCCGGGAGGCAGAGCTTGCAGTGAGCTGAGATTGAGCCACTGCACTCCAGCCTAGATGACAGAGCAAGACTGCAACTCAAAAAACAAAAAGCAAACAAACAACAACAAAAACTAGAAATGCTATAAGCCAAAGCAGTATTGAAAAATATGTATATACAGGGAAAGATAGAGACCAAAACAGAATATTCAACTGTAAGACTAACATAATCCACTAACCAAAACCAGACAAAGACAGCACCAAAGGCCAATGTACATTATAAGAAATGCTGCAAAAATCCTAAACCTACTAATGTTTATACCAAATATGCTTAAGTGATCCAATATGTATTTTAAAAAAAACCTAAAGAAATCTGTTACATTAACAGATTAAAGGACAAAACCCATGTGATCATATCAATAAGTGCTTGAAAGATTTTGATTTAAGTAATTCATCACTTTGCTAACAAAATGTATTAGCAAGCAAGGAACAGTATTCAAGGTCTTTCATTTAATAAAGGGTATTAAAAATATGTAGCACAAATTGCACATGTAATAGTGAAGAAATATTACACATGTTCCCATTAGATCAGGAAAAAGACGAAGAGACCTATTATCATTGCTACTACAAAGTTACATAATGGAACTTTCAGTAAATGCAATGAGAAAAGAAAATGTTAACCAAAAAGAAGCAGACGCAGGAAAGAAAAAAATGTAAAAATTGTCTTTCCTGAAAAAATTATATAACTACATGAGAAAGCCAAGAGAATTTTTTGGGGTTTTTTTTTTTTTTTTTTTTTTTTTTT
>NW_016816076.1:1392992-1420599 GCF_001698545.2 Rhinopithecus bieti
AAAAATCTCTAATAGAAAAGCTATACGATGTCTAGTGTCACAGCATGTACAAAATCTATTTATAAAAGCAAATTATTGAAGGACATAAAAAAACTCAAGTAAAGTAAGAATTTTCATATTTCTATTTTGGAGGACTCTATACTGTAAATTTGTGAAATATCCCCGATTACCCTACAAATGCACCCACAAAAGCTCAGTTCTTAAAAACTGACATGCATTTACAATTCATTTTCAATGAGAAAAAAAGAAATACCCGAGATCCTACAATTTTTCCCCTTCTTAGAACAAGCTGTGCCGTTTCCTGCCTCAGGGCCTGCCTAATGTACTTCCTGTTCCCTTTGCGTCACATGCTGTGTACCTCCACTCTTCGGTAATCTCTGGTCAGTCTCACTCATTGGATCTCAGCCCTCAAAAATCCCTTATTGGACTTCTTTATTTAAGGTAGGCCAGCACATACAGGCCAATATACACCTCAGGTATGATCTATCCAGTCATACATCTCAAACCATGACCATCTCATCTACAAGATGTTTATCCTCTAAACAACTAAACAATGCTTATCCTCTAGCACTCCCATCAGAACTATGTTCCAAGAACTCAGAAATCATGTCTCTCTTGTCATTTCCAGATACCTGGTATCATAATGCCTGACACATGAGCTTGTTGTTCTTAAAATTTTTAAAGTATGTGTCTACTTTCACCAATATCAACAATCTAAAAGTCTACGGGGCCAAAGAATTACATATAAATACAATGGACTAATATACAGCCATTAAAATGATGTTGCTGAAGAATAATTAGGGACAGGTATTAAAGCTGTAGAGCACAATTCCATTTTTGTAATCATATTTATATGCACAAAAGACATATATGGACGCACATAATACAACAATTACCTCTACTCATATTTTAAGTGACTTTCTCTATTTGTGTTTAATGTTTTATTTTCACATTTTCTAAAAAAATGAATTATATTTAAAGGAAGAAAAATTCAATATAGGTTTGTTGTTATCGTATGCATAGGTATGTGTTTTAAGAAAATAGGCCTCTTCACTTCCTCCAACTCCCTTATTACCTTTGTCACAACATATATAAACTCAGAAAAAAAACATTCAAAATTATACCCTTGAACTCAACAAGCCACACTGGAAATACACTCATTGCTGCTCATAGAAACCCACTTAATCCCTGTCCTGCTGCTTTAAAAAACGCAAAATCTTAAGTGAAAAAAGGTAAATATTGCCAGTATTTGTTCTGTGAAGGGAAATCACAATTCAGAAAGACTCATTTTTTCCCTTTGAAGTTAGGAACAAGAACAAGACCTCCCAAAATTCTCACCCTGCTGCTGTAAGAGGAAGAACAGAAGAGAGAATGTTCTGTGATGGAATCTCATTTTGGAGTCTGAAAGAACGCTACATTGCTGCCTCTGTGACATAGAGCTTGCCATTTTCTATGGTGTTTTCTATCAGAATCACATATGAAAATGTGACATAAGCCATAAATCACAGGAAACTTTCACCACTAGATGGTGAGCTTGTGGCTTGGCAGCTCATGCCTCCGATCATTGGTCTCTTCAACCAAAAACATCCGAGAAATCAGATATCCACTCGATTCGTTTTAAAAATGTAATGAAGAAAACAAGTACTTTGCAACTAAGCATTATACGAGTCAAATGCAGATAGCTATCGAAACATTTTTTTTAATAACCAAAGTGATTACATTTAAGTCCTGTTAAGTCCTGGTTTTCCTAATACACATCTTAGATTCAAATTTCTCTAGGGGATGGGTTAGTTAATAAAGTGAGAATTCCTGTACTTAGGATCCCTAGTTTTGACCTCCTACTTATCCTGTCTTTATAAAATCAGTTTGACTGCAGAAAAAAAAAAAAAAAAAACACTGCAAAGTACACTCTGAAGCTTTTGCTTAAGGGACAGCTCTACTTTGGCCAGTTCACTGTGGTCACTCATTTCCAGCTACTACACTGCTCTCGTATCGTTGGTTCCTGACTGACCTGCACTCTAGTTTGTTCAGAAAAGTCAAGAGGGGACGCTTTAATCCTAGTCCACATAGTTTCCTTTCCCCGCATCAGTGCCAGAGCATTAGCAGAACCACTATTTCTCCATAAGGGAAAACTAATGAATTTATTTTTAACCAACTTCTCATAAGCCAAGACAAGGCATTCGCTATCAGTCATGACTTCAAATAAATACAACTGCAGAGGACTAGCATGTTGCATTTTTCCAACCACAGGTATAACCTGTGTATTTAGGTTATTTTTTTCTTTCGGGAAAATGCTCAATATAATTAAACATCTGCTTTCTAACATCCTATACAAATGAATGGCTGATGATTTTAAAATCACTGACAGTTTGGTTTAAAGGCAGAAGCTCATTTAATTTATTGTTTTTAATAGAATATTTCTTAAATGACATTTTAAGGAAATGCCAAGAATGTTGGTAGAACTAGAGTGTATAGTGTAAGGAAAAGATGCAAAATTTAAGCCTTTCTTAAACTGCAGAATTATCTTGTGAATGGCAATTATTACTCAATATTGTGATATAGAGACAGTTCAGGACCCAATGCATCATAAAGGGTCAGTGTTCCTCTATCAAATGATGCTAGATTGCCATCCTTTTCAAATTCTTATATGCTTTGTAAGATTTCCTAGGTCTTGCCTTGAAGTCAACTGTCATTTTTCATGCTAATTCACTATGCTGCCTATGGAAATTCTTATCCTCATTTGTTTGCTATTTCTAATACCATATACTTAAAAATTAAATAGGCTTACTAAAATTGTACATAGAACAATTAATAAGCTCTGGGGATTGGTAAATAGAATTCTTATCTATCACAAGCTTGTGTACTTCGGTGAGAGAACTCTGTTATACTCATTTAGAGATATGTTATTTAATAATAATTGTGTATGTATCTGGTCTTCCTTTATTAACTACAAGTTTCTTAAGAACAAGAGCTACATGAATCCTCTTTGTAACCCCATAGCTAACCCCCAGCAAAGTACCCTGATAAATGCTGAAAGCATTTTCAATTATTGATATTATTATTATTACTGAGATGGAGTCTTGCTCTGCTGCCAGGCTGGAGTGCAATGGCACTATCTCGGCTCACTGCAACCTCTGCCTCCCGGGTTCAAGTGATTCTCCTGACTTAGCCTCCTGAGTAGCTGGGACTATAGGCACTTGCCACAATGCCCAGCTAATTTTTGAATTTTTAGTAGAGATGGGTTTTCAGCATGTTGGCCAGGATGGTCTCAATCTCCTGACCTCATGATCCCCCTGCCTCAGCCTCCCAAAGTGCTGGGATTACAGGCGTGAGCCACTGCACCCGGCCTTCAATTACTTTTATCGTTTACTTCCTTTATATTTTAGATAGTTTAGGTCCAGATGAGTAATGTTTAGTAATTTTAACAGTGGAACCAAAGATCAAAACTCTCTATACTTATCAGCTTACAACCTAAGTTGTGGTCCTTCCAAAATTACCATCTCTTTTATTCAGACATGTCACATAATCACCATTCCTGATTACGACTCAAGCAACCAGGTATCAGGAGAAGCCATAGCAGAGGGTCTCTGAATGTCAGAGGCTGGTGAAAGGCCAGTGCTGGTAGTATACACAAAGTCACCAGTTAGATACCAGGAAATATGTGCCCTAAAACTCACAAGAGAGACTTCTCTCCCAAAAGGAAGAAAAAAATGCACATGGATACCTTTAATTTGCTACAGCCCAATGAATGTTTACATTTGGATAGGGCAGCAAAATGAGGCACACACCTATAACATTAGCTCTTCACAGATGTTTTAAATTTTTTTTATTGTATTTTAAGTTCTAGGTACATGTGCACAACGTGCAGGTTTGTTACATATGTATACATGCCCCATGTTGGTGTGCTGCACCCATTAACTCGTCATTTACATTAGGTATATCTCCTAATGCTATCCCTCCCCACTCCCCGCTCCCCACAAGGACCCGGTATGTGATGTTCCCCTTCCTGTGTCCAAGTGATCTCATTGTAGTTTCTTTTGCTGTGCAGAAGCTCTTTAGTTTAATTAGATCCCATATGTCAATTTTGGCTTTTGTTGCTATTGCTTTTGGTGTTTTAGACATGAAGTCCTTGCCCATGCCTATCTCCTAAATGGTATTACCTAGGTTTTCTTCTAGGGTTTTTATGGTTTTAGGTCTAACATTTAAGTCTCTAATCCATCTTGAATTAATTTTCGTATAAGGAGTAAGGAAGGATCCAGTTTCAGCTTTCTACTTATGGCTAGTCAATTTTCCCAGCACCATTTTAAATAGGGAATTCTTTCCCCATTTCTGTTTTCTCAGGTTTGTCAAAGATCAGATGGCTGTAGATGTGTGGTATTATTTCTGAGGGCTCCTGTTCTGTCCCATTGGTCTATATCTCCTTCCTGTTTTTGGTAACAGTAACCGATGCTGTTTTTGTGGTTTACTATAGCCTTGGTAAATACAGTTTGAAGTTCAGGTAGCCGATGATGCCTTCAGATTTGTTCTTTTGGCTTAGGATTGTCTTGGCAATGCAGGGTCTTTTTTGGTTCCATATGAACTTTAAAGCAGTTTTTCCAATTCTGTGAAGAAAGTCATTGGTAGCTTAATGGGGATGGCATTGAATCTATAAATTACCTTGGCATATGGCCATTTTCACATATTGATTACTTCCTATCCATGAGAATGGTACGTTCCTTCATTTGTTTGTGTCTCTTTTATTTCACTGAGTCAGTGGTTTGTGTTCTCCCTTGAAGAGGTCCTTTACATCCCTTGTAAGTTGGTTCCTAGGTATTTTATTCTCTTTGAAGCTATTGTGGTGGGGAGTTCATTCATGATTGTCCTGTCCTGTTTTTCTGTTGTTATGGTGTAAGAATGCTTGTAGGCCGGGCGCAGTGGCCAAGCCTGTAATCCCAGCACTTGGAGGCTGACAGGTGGAGTCACGAGGTCAGGAGTCGAGACCAGCCTGGCAACACGTGAAACCGCCGTCTCTACTTAAAAAAATACAAAAACTAGCTGGGCGAGGTAGCGGTGCGCCTAATAGTCCCCAGCTAGTGGGAGGCTGAGCAGGAAAAATTGGCATAAACCCCGGGAGGCGAGCTGGCAGTGAGCTGAGATCCGGCCACTGCACTCCGCCCCTGGGGCACAGAGCGAGACTCCCTAAAAAAAAAAAAAAAAAAAAAAAAAAAAAAAAGAATGCTTGTGACCTTTGCACATTGATTTTGTATCCCTGAGACTTTGCTGAAGTTGCATTATCAGCTTAATGGAGATTTGAGCTGAGATGATGGGGTTTTCTAAATATAGTTGATCATGTCATCTGCAAACAGGGACAATTTGACTCTTTTCCTAACTGAATACCCTTTATTTATTTCTTCTTGCCGCTGACTGCCCTAGCCCAACTTCCAACACTATGTTGAATAGGAGTGGTGAGAGAGGGCATCCCTGTCTTGTGCCAGTTTTCAAAAGGGATGCTCCAGTTTTTGCCCATTCATGTAATATATTGGCTGTGGGTTTGTCATAAATTGCTCTTATTATTTTGAGATACATTCCATCAAGTACGAATTTATTGAGAGTTTTTAGCATGAGGGCTGTTGAATTTTGTCAAAGGCCTTTTCTGCATCTATTGGAGGATATTACGTGGTTTTTGTCTTTGGTTCTGTCTATATGCTGGATTACGTTTATTGATTTGCACATGTTGAACCAGCCTTAAATATTTTTAAACGTAACAAAATAGCACTTTGTAAGTAGGAGGTATGGATTTTTATATGTATTAATACTTATATTAGAGCACTGAAGGTGCAAACCTTTGTTTTATTATCTTTTCTGAAAACAGAAATAAGAAGTACTAGCCCCGATTTCTTGAGGTTTTTTGGATTTTCTTAATGTGGCAGTCACAATAGATGAGACTTATGTTGTTAGAAGCTATTCGTAAGTAATTTACAAGATTATAAATTCAAGTTAGGAAAGTTGAGTCCCTAAATGTTTCCTTATCTCTGAGGATGTGGAAGATTAGTGTTCACTTTAGAATGAATAAATCAGTACTGTGATGATCTCAGTTCTACAATGAAATAAAAGTGTTTAGAACTGCTAATAATCATAATTTGACCTATGTCATTTTTTTTCTACTACTGCACCCACAGAACTAAAAACAAATCTAACGAAATGTGCTGATTGGGAAATAAGAGCCAGAATCTAGAAGTTATTGCCCAATTAATTATCTCTTTAGTTACTTTACTATATTGGCATGGACAATTACTGAGTTTAGAACACCAATGCTGGTTTAACACTGACTTAAATATCTTAAGGTGTCTAAAAAAGCAAATTGATCGTCAGAGTCCTGCCATCTATTAACAACAGCCCTAATGATTTTATCTCTCATAGCTTAACATTAATGCAGTCCATGAAATATTCTAACATAGTAATTGCAATGAATAATACAGATTATTTTAACCATGAGTGATTAAGTTAGTGCTCAGAATTTCCCCCAGAGCTAACACTTAGGTAATCGTTTCTTCTATGATTACTTAATAATATTCAAATATAGAAATCTATTAGATTATCTAAGGACAGATGATATTAAAACTAAAATAAGTTGTTGCAAAATTTGTTTTTGCTTTATGATTTCCAAAGAGCCTTAAAGATGGTGTTAATTTATGGGACAGGGGAGAATACATGTGACAACTATCAATCTATTGCGTCTTAGCACCAAATCCACTGTTTATTTTCTGTTTCTAAAAAGAGAGCTGAACACTAGAAGTAAGAATTCCTTCTTTGTAGTGAACATGATTTTAAGCTTTGTCATTAGGGGATACTGTAGGGACACAGCAGGAGGAAGGGGCTTTCTTTCCTCGTTCCAGCATATTTGTATTTGCTTTTTATGCTCCTGCCATAGCAGTGCATGCAGGGAGCATATGGTGGCAGCTGCATGCCCCAAACCACAGACCCTTGATTAGTTCACAGCCAGCTCGAATCTGACCCAGTGAACATGTCACCATGACCCTCCCAACACAGACACTGCAGGCTCCAAGACTCACATCACTTAGCCAGTGATCATATCCCCAGTGCCTGAATCCCGCCATGTGTCTATCTACCAGGCTGGGCCCACCAGAACCTGTGAGAGGTTCCAGTCCTGCCAGCCTCAAGTTGCCTATAATCTGGAGAGAAATTTTCTGCTCCCCTGGAAACTATGGACCAACTCTGGCCTGGAGAATTCAGCAAACTTCTCTGACATCCAATAGGCCACAATCATAATATCTACAATGAGGTCTGAAACCCAGCCTCCGGAGGGGGCTCCCCTTCCAAGTTTGTTCCCTTTGGGGTTGCTATTAATGTAACAAAATGCCACAGACAGGGTGGCTTAAGCAACAGAAATTTATTTCCTCACAGTTGTAGAAGCTGGAAGTCCAAGATCAAGATGTTGGCAGGTCCAGTTTCTTCTGCGGCCTCCTCCATTGACTTGTAAATGGATACCCTCTTGCTATGTCCTCACATGGCCTTTCCTCTGTGTGCACATACAACCTTGGCATGGCAGGGAGCCGGGGGGAGGTGATCTGTTTCCCAAGTTTCCTTTTCTTAGAAGGACACCAGTGAGACCAGATTAGGGATCACCTAAAAGTCCTCATTTTAATGTAATCACCTCTGTAAAGACCTTATCTCCAAATACAGTTACATTATGAGGTACTGGGGGTTAAGACTTCAACAAATGATGTAGATATAAAGTTTTCACTGTAGATGTAAAAATCCAGTTCAGATAGCTCTAAAGAGAAACACAGTACCCTTCCAACATTTTCTGAAGTGTCAGCACTTGCCATGATAACATTCTACTTCGATACAACTAATATACTGAATAAATTTATGGAAAGCAGTATTTCAGAACCTCAGTCTTGGTACTAGGAGTGCTCATGATTACTGGATTGGTTATTGCTTCTATGTGTCTTCTGTAGGAAAAAAAAGCTAGGAAACATCGGCTTTCTGATATGTATTAATGGTTCAGTCATGTTGTTAAACTGCTTCCCTGCCAACATTCTATGTTCATGTTTTTACAACTTTAGTATTTCTGCAGTTTGTACCCTTCTGATTTAGAATTAAGTAAAATATGGTTTTACAATATTAAAGTATAGCCCAGTTACATTCTCTGCCACTTCTTAATCTTAACTACAGTGACAACTTTGTTGATCAAGAGCATGAAGTTCTGTGGTATAACATTAACAAACAAGATAACAGTGTCATTACCTTCTTTCTGCTAGAGTTATAAAACATAAACCACCTGCTTGGTATAAGACAGTGCACGCCGACACTTAAAAGTGTTGCTTTGAGGCAAGGAAGTTAGACATCAAACTGTCTACTTCTTAGACAGAAATTGAAGTTTTCCTTGTAAATGTAAAACAAACCTAGTTCAGACACCTCTGAACAGAGGTATAGTACCCTTATGGCTTTTTCTGAAATCCTAGCAGTTGCCACAATAATGTTCTGCTTCAGTACAACTAAGATATTGTATGAATTTCTGGAAAGCCTTATTTCAGGACTTTTATCTTGGTCCTAGGAATGCTTACTATCACCAGATTGGTTATTGTTTCTACGGATTTTCAGTAGAAAAAGAAAAGATCTAGGAAATATAAGCTTATTTATCTTTCATTTTATATATGTATGGTAAATATGCATGATATATGTATGTATATATATAAAAGTTCAGATTGTCATACTAATAATTTTCATTAAATGTAGGACTATATGTTGCTTATATTCTTAACAAGAGAGGACACTTGCAGGCTCCTGGAGTACTTGGCAAGGCTCTGTATCACCTTGTTACCAAAACAAGGATGTTTGCCTTTAGTAACTCATTATGCTTCATATCTGCTTCATGTGGTTTTCTGTACGTATATTGTATAAATATTGTTTCATATATCAATGTTTTAAAATACTAAAATGGTAAAGTTAAAAATATGGCAAGGGTCTAAGACAAAAGCGTGCTCCCTCACCTCCTAGTGTGAATCAGCTTTGTGATATGCTATCTTTATAAATCTATAATTATCCATTTAAAAGATTGCCTCGGCAGGGCACAGTGGCTCACGCCTGTCATCCCAGCACTTTGGGAGGCCGAGGTGAGTGGATCATGAGATCAGGAGTTCAAGACCAACCTGGCCAAGATGGTGAAACCTCATCTCTACTAAAAAAAAAAAAAAAAAGAAAGAAAAGAAAAGAAAAAAATACAAAAATTAGCCAGACGTGGTGGTGGGCACATGTAATCCCAGCTACTCAGGAGGCTAAGGCAGAGAATTGCTTGAACCTGGGAAGTGGACGTTGCAGTGAGCTGAGATTGTGCCACTGCACTCCAGCCTGGGCAACAGAGCGAGACTCTGTCTCAAAGAAAAAAAAAAAGGACTGCCTCATACTAGGAATTCAAGATGATGTTCCCCAGTTAAATATTTTGGTCTAATTTGGCAATTTTATAATGGCCCAGGGAAACACTAATTATAAGAAGTCAAACACTAACAACTCCTAAGGGAAATAATGTCTCCTCCTGCCTTATTATTCTCGGGATATACGGAACCTGGAATGTATAAGTTCGTGCAAGTGTCCAATCCACCCTCCTAGGGTAAGAGCTTGTTGCCTATATATACAACTCTAAAGATAACAGATTCTCTACTTTTGTCTTTCCATGTGTCAACCTCTAAGCCAGAATTTCCAAAATTTCAGTCATTCAAAGGTACTAATGTCAGGTGCCAATGGGTATTACACACAGATACATATACACACACATGTTCTATGTCAAATGAGCTGGAAAATAGTTAATGGTATATCCTACTTGAAGACCCAAGCTCTGAGATCTCAGCTATACCTTGCAGTACAGGAACCTGATGAAATTTGTTTAGCTTTTGCCCAAGTATGTTTATATCTAACATCCGTCTGTCCTTGAAACTAGGTTTGGAAAATGTTGTACTAAGTAATGGTTTTGCTTCACCTCTAAAAATAATTTAGAAAGAAGCATATTATTATTTCTTCCATCCTCAGAACTCTTCAGACTCCCTAGTAAGTGGGAAGGTAAGTAAGAAGGTACGTAAAGAAGCTTGTGGCTCCTGTTGACCTACTTCCACCACTTGGAAGACCCATTTGCATTTAGTGTACACAGTATTTGTCCTGGTCTCAGACCAGAAGGTGAAATTGGTGTATGTCTTCCAGGTCATATGTATGATTTTTATATTGCTCATAGCACAACTTGTCATTTCTCTAAGAAATTCTCGAAAAACCAGTTGTTCCTAAATTGAGGAATTTTGGAGACCACAGTAATTAGGGATTCTCAAACTTTAAAGTAAAAATAATCACCCTAAGTCCTATTTAAAATGTAGATTCCAGGAGCTGATTCCCAGCAGGCTATGTAATAATGCTAAAAAAAAGCAATATAACCATTTATATATATGCAGGGTTTTATCCATATTGTTAAGATAGGTCTGGGGCTCAGGAATTTGCTTTTTTAGCTAACATCCCAGGAGATTCCGAGCAAGTGTCCCACCACAGATCATGCTCTGAAAAATAGTTTTTCTTTTTTTTCTTTTGAGACAGACTGGAGTGCGGTGGTACAATCATGTCTCAATGCTGCCTTGACCTTCTGTACTCAAGTGATCCTCCTGCCTCAGCTTCATGAGTAGCTAGGACTACAGGCACACACCACCATGCCTGGCTAATTTTTAAAAATTTTTTGAGGCCGGGTGCGGTGGCTCAAGCCTGTAATCCCAGCACTTTGGGAGGCCGAGACAGGCGGATCACGAGGTCAGGAGATCGAGACCATACTGGCTAACACGGTGAAACCCCGTCTCTACTAAAAATACAAAAAAATACAAAAAAACTAGCCGGGCGAGGTGGCAGGCGCCTGTAGTCCCAGCCACTCGGGAGGCTGAGGCAAGAGAATGGCGTAAACCCGGGAGGCGGAGCTTGCAGTGAGCTGAGGTCCGGCCACTGCACTCCAGCCTGGGCGACAGAGAGAGACTCCGTCTCAAAAAAAAAAAAAATTTTTTTTGATAGAGATGAGGTCTCACTATGTTGCCTAGGCTGGTATCAAACTCCTGGCCTCAAGTGATTCTCCTGCGCTGGCCTCCCAAAGTTCTGGGATTATAGGAATGAGCCACCATGCCCAGCCTTAAAAAATATTGCTTAATACTGATTTAGCTGTTCCTACCCAGCTTGCCTCCTACTTCTGTTAATGCACTAGATGTTGGCAACTAATATATTCTAGTGTTTGTACAAACTACATATGAAAACCAGATCCCTTCGGTAGAGTATGTCACGTTCTGATAAACACATGGAATGAGGGAAGAAAAGCATTTTCTAATAAATAATAGCTATTTTTAACTTTGACAGGATAGGCAAATGAACCACCTTTTTCTGAATATATGCTGTCCACAGGCAATGTGCTATCCATATAATCTCATTTAATTCTTCCAGTAACACCCTGTAAATGACTGTTGTCCTATTTAGCTGATGAGAAAAGTAAGGACAAATAAATTACAAAAGTCCTTTAGTTAAGTAGCATATGGCTGCCTTCCAAGTTAATCTGGAAGGGTGATTAACTTTTCTGTCCCTATTTCCTAATCAGCAAAATAACATGGCTATAAAATTATCTTTGGATATGTTGATGAATATCTAGCATGATTTTCTGGAGTCCAAAATGTAGCAGCTTCTAGTAAATTGAGTATCTGGATAATTTTGGACTTTCAAAATAATTTTCATGTTTTACATATTATGTCATTTATTTTAAAGTAATTAAACTATTTGCACTTTAGTGTTTAACTAAGATTAAGATAACAAACCTGCCAGCAGAAAGGTTTTCAGTCACCAATATTTGAAAACCCATGTATCTATTATATAGCTATTAAATCTGAACATTTTAAAACAAAATAAAAAAAATGGATGACAGACTTGTATAATGGTAATTTTAAAAAACAAATTATGTTCTTTGGTGCACATGAGATAAAAGTACCGTGTTCTTTTATGCCATAGTTACCTAAGCACATCAACATGTTTCTTTGATATTCTTCCCAGATAAAAGTGGCTTTTTATAGACATGAAGACAAAAGAATCAATTTTTTTCAAGGTCATTTTATTACATGACACTGTGCTAAACAGAACTACTGATTACGCAGATAATTTGGTAAATGGAGGAAGTTTCTCTTTCATTTAATTATCCACTCAATCACTTATTTACTGTTCTCTTACTCTTTTTAGAATTTCAGTATTCTCAGTCCCCAGTTAATCTGGGAATTCACCTATTTTTTTTTAGTCCTCTATATTTCCTTTCATAGAATATAGCAGATAGAAGTCCCAAAGGACCAAAGATTCTACTTGTCCTAATGTCCTCCCCAGGGATTCCTGAAGCAAATCAATTCCCTATCTATAAGATGATAAATTAATATATTCATGGAAGTTATATATGTTGGTAAAGAAGTGTTCTAAAATAATTTCATGACCAATTGATAGACAATTGAAGTTAAAAAAAATACGTAGCACTTATTCTGGTTAGCTATAATGTTGTAAAACTTGGAACAAATGCTAAAAAGCTAAAAAGTCTATTAGATGATAAATGTAGAAAATAAATATAAAAAAGATTAAATGTCTTTTAAGGTGGAAATCATAACCATTAAAACACTTGTTTAAAAAAAAAAAAAAAGAAAATAAAAAGAGTAAGCAAAGGAAGAAAGACAAAAAGAAAGTAGAGGCTCTGGCCCAGCAGCTACTCCAGAACCTGTCATGAATTAGGTGGGAACAACTATAGGATAGAACAGAATTCCTAGGTAATGGCTTGAATTTTATTTTCAAAAATATGTACTGGAATTCATTTTTCTAATAATAATAAGGCTTCTATATTTTCCTCAAAATGTGTATATATTGGTGGGACAGGAGGAGAGGAGAGTTTGCTTTCTTTATGATAGGGCCAATGTCTTATTTATCTTTAGACTCTCCTCACAGTGCTCCCAACACATGATTGTTATTCATTCAACAAATAATACAGTCTCTACCACCTTCTAGGTATTATGGCAGACCAGATGCTAAAGATAAAACCTAGTTATATTGCTATCATTACAGCCATTTTTAAAGTAACTACAGTGCCCTAGTACAAACTTACTATACAGAACCAACATAACTGTTTAATGCACATTGAAAACATATCGGATGTTTTTAGTTGGTTCTCTATGGGCTGCTTGTCAATTGTGCCTTGGACCCCAAAATCTAGTAATCAGATTATTTGGTGGTATATCCAATATGGGACACAGCAGGAAAAGTCTCAGTAACAGGACTGAGGGCCTATCACTTCCCATTCTTCTTCCTCTATTCAATCAGATTTCAAAGCAGCACAGGCAGGAATAAAAACTTTTTAAAAAGTTGGTGTTATTATCCTAGAGAAAAGTGCAAGCTAATTATGTCCATCAGTACCAAGCTTCTTTGACCCTCCCTGCAAGATGTAAGTCAATACCTACGTTTTACATATTTTTCTTCTTTTCCCACTCCCAATTAAGAAAACATACTTAAAGCAAAATCAGGAAAAGGAACAAACACTTTAATTTTCTATACAAGTCCAATTTTTAGATTTAATTATATGAACAACCTACAGTAATTATATTGCTTCATTATGCTAGTTTGTAATAATTACATTTAAGCCTTTTTGCTAAAACATTACTGTGAAATTACATACCTCATCATTTCAAACTGTTTATTACCATCAATGGAGTGTTTACAGTTCTCTAGTCAAAAACCATTCAAAACTACTGTCACTCGTAAATTACCTTGCTTATTTATGCTAACAGTCTTTCAAATGCAGAAATGTTCTTAAAAGCAGAACTTCATTATCATCAAGTTGGACTTAAGTAAATGCCTGGAAATGTATGGAGGCTGCAAAGGGGCATTCTGAAATTTCATTGCATAAAAACTGCATTATTCTAAGGAACAGACTTATCACAATTATTTTTTAAGGCTTTATATGGTAACACCATTTTTAGTAGAGCACAATAAAAGACAGTGGATATTGGAAAATATTTAATGAATAGATTATATTTATTTTTAAATTATGTATGTACTAATTTCCCATTTTTTCAAATATCTTCCCTTAAATTAATGCCGAAAAAATAAATAAGTCCCATAAAATGTTAACCAGAGAGAAGTGAGGTCTGAGTAGAAGTTTTAAGGTAATATTGATTATCCATTCTAGATTTTATTCTTTGATTTGAAAATTACTTCGTCAGTGTGTATACAAGGACATAAGGGCAAAGCTAGTCATGTTATCCCCATTTTATAGCTAAGTAAACTGAGTCGGAGAAAAATTTCAGTAACTTGGCCCAGATAGCATAGGTGGGTGTGTGAAAGCTGACTTCAAAGTCCTTAACTATGCCAAGCTATTCTGGTTCCTATATGATATCATGGTAAGAATTCTAAAGGGAAAAAAGAAATCAAGCAGTGGTTTTGATGGTAATAACGTGACTAGTAAAATCTTAGCAGAAATAACTAAATTAAGGAGACTTATACTAAGCAGATCACATAAGCAAAATGACATGATATCTTCTTAACTTAGTGAAGCTCAAAGCAAACAGATTTTTGATACATCAAATGGATTACTCAGAGAAGCATCTGAATCACACCACTAGATCCATAACATTGTTGGTAAAAAATAATAAACTCTATAATACTGGAGGTCAGCAAACTGGTTTTGTGTGATCTGAAAGCTAAGAATATCTTCACATGTTTAAATGGCTAAAAAGAAATAAAATAATTATTCATGATATGTCAAAATTATAAGAAATTAAAATTTGTAGTGTCTATAAACAAAGTTTTATTGGAACACAGCCATACCCATTCATTTGTACACAATTTATTGCTGCTTTTGTGCTATAACAGCAGAGTTGAACTGTCAAGATAGAGACAATCTGGTCCACAAAGCATAAAATATTTACCATGTGGCCTTTTACAAAGATTTGCTAATCCCTACTCTAACACATACATCAAATTGAATCCGTTATGTTTTCATTACATGGAATTGAAAATAAACAGCATTTCACTATTTTATTGTGAAGAATTACTATGAATCAAGAAACTATGATGTCAACCATCAAATGGAATGTACATTGTTTCATTAAATTTGCCTCATTCTGGGTAAGTAGAAACTTCTTTTAGACAATTTGGATTCAGGCTCTGTTTACTATAACAAGCTGTGTGGAATTATTCCTAGGTCGGCCCCAGAACTTTTGCACAAAGAACCCAAGTTAGAAGGCAGAAAGACGAAAAACAAAAACAAGCAGCAGCATGCAGTTTTATATGCAAATGCCAAGGAGTTAAGATCCAAAGAAAAGAGGTTTAACAAAACAGAGAGACTTCCATATAGACTGCAACATAACTACAATAAAGAAAGTGGTTTGAGCGTGTTACTCCTGCACATCATTAAAATTTCATTCTACACGTGACGTAAGGTTTGTTTCCTCTAGTTAAATTGTTAATAGTCAGTCTGCAAAGCTCATCTACTAGAGATGCACTCCTAACCAAAACAAAAATGTTGGCTAATTTGTTTCTGGCAAGAAATGTGCTCTAGGTCCCAAGGAACACTCAAGAGCTATAAAGTTATTCAAATGATAATGCTTTTATCCTACATCTGGAAAAGCTGTTAACAGCTAATTTCACAAAGCCTTATCTCAGAAAAGTTCCTCCACAATTCCTAACAAAAGATCAAAACATTAACTCTCATTTAGAAGTCAATGAAAACAAGTATAAGTTTTCCCTGTCTCACTCAAGAAGGAAGATATGTTCTAAGAGGGAAAAACAGAAACACAACAGCAATAGACTTGGAGAAAAAAAAAAATCCATGGGTAATAACGAAATATAAAAAAATCATAATATATCACAGCAAAACATTAGACATCGACAAAGCTGATACAGCATAAATCCATACAAATTTCTACATCATTATAAAGTTATAAAGCCACATCAATTATTGCCACTAAGCTTGCAGTCAGTGAAAAAAAAAAACACGTTGATTTCTTTTTACTCTCAGAAAGCAGCTCCAACTGAAATCATTTTGCTAAAGAATTAACCAAGTTAGACTGGGTGCGGTGGCTCATGCCTGTAATCCCAGCACTTTGGGAGGCCAAGGCGGGCGGATCACGAGGTCAGGAGATCGAGACCATCCTGGCTAACAGAGTGAAACCCCATCCCTACTAAAAATACAAAAAATTAGCTGGGTGTGGTAGCAGGCGCCTGTAGTCCCAGCTACCAGGGAGGCTGAGGCAGGAGAATGGTGTGAACCCGGGATGTGGAGCTTGCAGTGAGTGGAGATCTTGCCACCACACTCCAGCCTGGGCGACTGAGTGGGACTCCGTCTCAAAAAAAAAAGAATTAACCAAGTTAGTGGAAAGAAAAGACGACTAAGTTCTGCTTTCTCAAAGGTCAATTTTTAAAAAAAAAATTAAAAGTTTTATTGATACCTAATAGTTGTACATATTAAGGGGTACATGTGAAATTTTGATATAAGCATACAACGTGTAATTATCAAATCAGGGTAATTGGGATATTCATCATCTCAGGTATTTATCATTTTTTGTGCTATGAATATTCCAGTTCCACTCTTTTAGTTATGCTGAAATATACAATAAATTATTATTAACTACAGTCACCTTATTGTGCTACTGAACACTAGATCTTATCCTTTCTTCCTAACTGTATTTTTGTAACCACTAACCAACTCCTCTTTATCTTTCCCCACCCCACCCACCCCTATCCACTATCCTTCCCAGCCTCTTCTAACCGTTATTCTACTCTCTATCTCCATGAAATCAATTTTTTTTTTTTTTTTTTAGCTCCCACACATGAGAACACGCAAAATTTGTCTTTCTGTGTCTGGCTTATTTCACTCAACATAATATCTTCCAGTTCCATCTGTGTTGTTGCAAATGACAGGATTTCATTCTTGTTTATGGCTGAATAATATCCCTGTGGGTACATGTGCCACATTTTCTTTGTCCATTTATCAGTGAACATTTAGGTTGATTCCGTATTTTGGCTATTGTGAATAGTGCTGCAATAAACCTGAAAGTGCAGGTAGCTCTTAGATATTCTGATCTCCTTTCTTTTGGTCATACAGCAGTGGAATTGCTAGATCATATAGTTCTATTTCTAGTTTTTTGAGGAACCTCCTTACTGTTTTCCATAGTAGCTCTGTGAATGCACATTCTCAGTTACACTGTAGGAAGAGTTCTCCTTTCTCCATGTCCTCGGCAGCATCCGTTATTGCCTATATTTTTTGTAAAAGTCATTTTCACTGGCCGAGATGATATCTCATTATAGTTTTGATTTGTATTTCTCTGATAATTAGTGATGTTGAACATTTTTTCATATGCCTCTGGGCCATTTGCATGTCTTCTAAGAAAAGTCTATTCAGATCTTTTGCACATTTTTAATCTGATTATCTGTAACAGAATTATAGCAAGGAGTATGCTCCAAAAAATTCAATCTTTATAATTAAAGAAACATCTAATGGTCATCTCATAGTAATTTCTCAATTGCACAATGCCATTCTATTTTAGGGGAAAAAAAATCTTCCTTTTGCCTTGGTTTCCTCCTCTATGAAATGTATAGATCTGAGCCTATCTCCTAAACGTAAGATATTTAGTGCATAATATGTATACAGTGTTTAACATAAGTGAATCTCTCTCTTCCTGCTCCCCTCCCCCTTGTTTACTTCACCCGCTTCCCCCAGACAGGTTTACTATAAGAGTACTGGCTATGAAATGCCTCTCATATGATTTAATGTGCATATAAGTTTCTTGGAGAGCTTGCTTATGGGCAGATTCTAATTCAGTAGGCTTGGGGGTAGAACTAGATAATCTGAATTTCTAACAATCTTTGGTAAAGCTGAACTTGCCTGTCGGTAGACTTTCAGTAGCAAGGCTCTATAATTAACTATGAATGGAGAACAGATGCAATTAGAAGGAATATTTTCATTGCAAGTAACAGAGACTTCACTGAGAGTTAACTCAGAAAATTTTAAAAAGTATACGACTTGGAATAGACCTAACTCCGAAACCAAGTATCTGGAAGTCTCTCTCCTGCACTTGGCACCTGTTCACCCTTCTCTTCTGCCCAGATTCCTCACTGTCTATTCCAGCAGGTAAGCATCAGCCTCAGGGGTTGTGCAGGAGGGTGTTCCTTGTTCTGGAAAAAAGCTCACTGGGGGTTCTTCTGTACCTCCTCAGTAGAGAGCCCCATTTTAACACTCCAATCTTCTAAGCCCAGTAACTTACATATGCAAAAGACATCTGCTTGTACTTTCCCAGTCTCAGACTCAAAATATCATTTTGTCCTTTTGATCTGCAGTTAATGGCTTACTCTGAATTTCCTAATCCCTTAAAAATTATCACCCAACATTTAAAGGAAATAAAGTCGAAAAAATATAGATAATACAGTAAACTGAGTGTTTGCTTATATCATTAGATTCTCACGGCAATCACCCAAGAAAAATATTTTTATGATTGCCCATTTCATTGATGAAAAGACTAAAACTGAGGAAGGATAAGGATCTTGTGCAAGGTCACATGGCTAGTAAAAGCTAAGGTCCATCTCAATATAAGGTCTATGCTTTTAACCATTACACCCTGACACAACTCTTATATAGGCACTGGTGAATTTGAACTCATAGGCACTGTCTGAAAGTATTTGTTTTCTTGAAGCTTTGCCAGCAACAAATATTATTAAACTTTTGGATTCTTGGCAATCTTATATCTCATTACAGTTTAATTTTTTTGAAGATTGAGTATATTTTCATATGATTAAGGGGCATTCATATTTAGTTTTCTTTGAACTGTCTGTTCATATCTTTTGCTCTTTATTTGGTTATTACATCTTCCTTTTCAATTTTTTGAAGTTCTTTACAAATAAATACTTTTAGTCCTTTAGCTATGATAGGCTGCATTTTTTTCCAAAAATTGTCAGAGTATTTTAACCTTGCTTACAAGGTTTTCTGCCATGTCAGTGTATTAAGATTTTTTAATTGTTTCTCAGTTTTGAATCATATATAGGAGAGTTTCCACACTCCTGAGTGCTTGCACGATTTTATTTTTCATATTTAGAATTTACTCAGAGTTTGGAATTTGTTCTGATATATCATGTGAGGAACACATCTAGTTTTATCTTTCTCCATATGTCTATCTGGTTGTTCCAACACTATTTATTAAAAGTCCATCTTTTCTCACTGATCTGACTGAGATGCTATCATTTTCATATATTAAATTTTGGTCAAGGAAACAAAAAAAGTAACAGAGACATTATCCAATAGCCAAAACAAAACCAATCCAGATGTCCTTCAAAGGCTGAATAAAAGTTCAAGGTTGAAAATAAATAGCGAAAATAGCTAGAAAAGTGAAGTAACTGGATGAGGAGGAAGGCTGTCTAGCCCTAACAGATATTAAATGTTATAAAGTCTCTACAATTAAAAATTGTGGCAAAGTTACAAATATGTTTACTGTTGATTCAGAAATCCCATCTGTAGTATTTCCCAAAATACACTTTGTAAAATAGAAAATAATCCAAGCATGAGGACATCATGCCATCAATTGTAAAAGCAAATAAACTGTGGTTCATCCATTCAAGCCAATGAGGAAAAGCTCTATAATACAGAGTGATCTCAAGGAAAACTACTAAATGAAAAAGCATGGTGCAAGTAATGTTCCAATATAATACCTTCCTTATGAATGGGAGGGAGAGATAAAATTTAAATGGGAAAAAAAAAAAAAAAGATTGCCAAAAGAAACAATAGAAAGATTGACCAAAAATGGTTAATATGATTACTTACAGAATCAGAGAAAGAGCAAGGTAAAGGAAACAGGGCTGAAAGATTTTTGTGAATATATCTTATAATATATAGTTTTGACTCTGAAAACAAACATTTTCCTTAAGTTTTATCTTTAAATTCTTTAACTTCTTTTAAATTAAAATTTTTACTGAGATAATTGCAGAATAACATGCAGTTGTAAGAAATAACACAAAGACATTCAATGTCAGCATGCCCCAATGTTAATGTTTTGCAATACTACAGTATAATATTACAACCAGTATATTGACTTTGATACAATCCATATAGCTAACACAAATTTGCCCACGTCCCCTCCAGGCCAGCCAAGGTCAAGTGGGAGCCTACAATTCTGCTCTGGAGAGAATTTTTAAAAGGTGCCTAACATTAACACCAGGGTGGTGTAAGAGAATGCCAAGTAGCAAGCTACGACTACGGTGCACACTGGATAACAAGATCCTACCTCCTGTGTCCATGGAGACAACATGGGGAACTTAACTACAGCTCCCATACAGCAAGGCAGCACCCTCCCATTTCCACTGAAGTGGTGACAGAGTAGGCCTAGTGAAGAGTAGGGACTTTCATCATCACCCAGTGAGAATACCATGGCATCTGTAGACAGGAGACAGGCAGAAATCCCACCCCAACCCAGGAGTAATAAAGAGCTCCCATCCCCATGCCAACTAAGGCTGAGTGAGAAACCTGGACTTTCTCATGGAAAATGCTGCTGGAGCAGTATCCAAAACCACCAGTTAAAACACAAAGTTTAAACAACATCCCAAGTCTCATAACAATACAAAAATAGCTAGGTTTCAGCAGAAAATCACTTACCATAACCAAAACCAAGAAGATCTCAAACTAAATGAAAAGCGATAATCAAGAGAAATGACAGAAATGTTAGATTTATCTGACAAAGATTTTAAGGTGGCCATAATAAAAAATAAACAATTAAAAATATGCTTAAAATAAATGACTAAAATAGAAAGTCTCAGCAAAGGAACAGAAAGTCTCAGCAAGGAAACAGAATTTATAAAAAAAAAAAAAAATTAGAAATTATAGAAATGCAGTATACAATAACCAAAATAAAAATGCATTGGTTGGACTCAGTGGCAGAATAGATGGGACAGGGGAAAAGATCACTGAAATGGAAAATAGGACAGGAGAAAATCCCAGCACACTAAAACTTTAAACACACAAGTTTAAAACATTACTGAAAGGAAAATTTGTAGCATTAAATGCATAGATTAGAAAAAAAATGTCTACAATAACCTAATCTCTCACCTTAAGAACTTAGAAAAAGAATAAATTCAAAGCAAGCAAAAGGAAGGAAATAATAAACATGAGAACAGAAATCAACAAAATTAAAAATAGGAAAACAACAAAGGAAAATCAATCAAACAAAAGTTGGATCTTGGGGGAGAAAAACAATTGGTAAATCTCCAACAACAGTAACAAAAAAAGAGACAATAATAAGAAGACACAAACCACCAATGTCAAGAATGAGATGGGTGCTATCACTATAAATCTTATAGCCAATAAAATATGAGAGACTAATATGAACAACGTGATGCTCAAAAATATGACAGCTTACAGAAAAATGCACCAAGTCCTGAAGAAACACAATCTTCTACAGATCCCTCAATATAAAAAAGATAATTTCGATAGCCCTCTCACTACTAAAGAAATTGAAATTTAAAATTGTGATTTAAAAATATCCAGAAAAGAAATATCCAGCCCTAGATGGTTTCAAAGAAAAATCCCAGTAAATATTTAAAGAATTAGCTACAACTGGCCGGACACGGTGGCTTACGCATGTAATCCCAGCACTTTGGGAGGCTGAGGCAGGTGGATCAACTGAGGTTGGGAGTTTGCAACCAGCCTGACCAACATGGAGAAACCCTTTCTCTACTAAAAATAAAAAATTAACCAGGCCTGGTAGTGCATGCCTATAATCCCAGCTACTCAGGAGGCTGAGGCAGGAGAATTGCTTGAACCCGGGAGGCGGAGGTTGTGGTGAGCCAAGATCGTGGCATTGCACTCCAGCCTAGGCAACAACAGCTAAACTCCGTCTCAAAAGGGAAGGGAAAGGGAAGGGAAGGGAAGGGAAGGAAGGGAGGGGAAGGGAGGGGAGGGAGGGGAGGGGAGGGGAGGGGAAGGGGAGGGAGGGAGGGGAAGGGGAGGGGAAGGGGAGGGGAAGGGGAAGGAAAGAAGGAAGGAAAGAAGGAAAGAAGGAAAGCAGGAAACAGAAGCAAGAAAAAAGCAAGCAAGCAAGAGAAAGAAAGAAAGAAAAGAAAGAAAGAAAAGAAAGAAAAGAAAGAAAGAAAAAAGAAGAAAGAAAGAAGAGAAGAAAGAAAAAGAAAGAAAGAAGAAGAAAGAAAGAAAGAAGGAAGAAAGAAGAAAAGAAAAGAAAAAAGAAAAGAAAAGAAAAAAGAAAAGAAAAAAAAGAAAAGAAAATTAGCTACAATTCTAAACAATTTTCCAGGATAAAAGTAGGAGGGAATACTTCCTAACTCATTTTATGAAGGTGGCATTATCCTGATATCAACATCAGACAAAAACAGTACAAAAAAAAAAAAGTACAGACAAGTATCACTCATGTCTAAAACTGCAAAACTCCTTAACAAGGTATCAACAAAAAGAATTCAGCAACACATAAAAAGAATTCTACAATATAGTCAAGTGGATTTCAGCAAGGCTGGTTCAATATTCAATGGTGGTTTGTGTTGTTTACATTTTCTATGACCTTGCTGATTTCTGTCTAGTAGTTCTATCAATGCTGGCTTAAGAGGGGAATGCTTAAGTCCCTGCCAATAATTGTGGACGTCTGATTTTCCTTTCAGATCTATTAACGTTTGCCTCATTTTGAGGCACTGTTGTTTGATACATATCCATTTAAGATCATCATGTCTCTCTGGTAGGTTTACCCTGTCATCTTATGTTGCCTCTAATAACTTCTTGTCTAGAACTAGTATCTCTAATAATTTTATTTTCTTTGAAGCCTAAATTATCAGGTGTTGATACAGCCATTTCTACTATTTTTTATCATTTACATGGTATAATTATTCTCTTCTACTTTCAACTTACCTGTCATTGAATTTGAAGTGAGTTTTCTGTAAGCAACATGTAATTGGTTCTTTTTTTTTTCTTATCCACTCTATCTCTGTCTTTTGTAAGCTTAGAACTTTCATTTTTAAGATAATTATTGAGATGTTAGTATTAAGTCTGTGATGTGTATTTTCTACTTGTTTCCTCTGGAAATGTCACTTTCACTTAGTTCTCTTTGCCTTCATTGTCTTGAATATTATATGGCACTACAATTTTTGTTTCAATAAATCAAATATAATTTATAAAAGTCATGGAGACTAGTTTAGCCTATTGTATATACTCATTTAAGTTATTGGTTCCTAGTTTCTTCCTGGTTCCCTAAGATTTATTCTATGATTTCCTTTCTTTTGAAGTTCTTTTGAAGAACTTTAGCCAACTTTTAAGCAAAAGTCTGTTAGCAACAAGTTCTTTGTCTTCCTTCATCTGAGACTGTTTTACCTCTTTTACTTTCCTGGATAATAGTTTTACTGGATACAACACCTGCAGCTGATAGCTCTGTTCTTCTAGCACTTGATAACATTCTAAGCCATGGGTCAAGAAATGCCAGGTCAGGGTGGACTTCTGTTGAGTGGGGGAACAGAATGTATCCCACAACTGTGCTGTACCAAGCTGCCTCATCTTCTTACCACATTTTAGACTTCTTCTTTGGTTATCTCCTAATCCATCTTTTCTGGACCTAATGTGTACAAATGTCTTAAAACATTTTAAAAACATTATATATTTAAAAATTTCATCTCTAAATGAATATCCTAAAATATAAAATCAGACACAAAAAATATGATGATGTTATTCTGTTTTTCCTTAAGAAGGAACAGGTCCATTATTGTCAGGATGTGCTCAGCCTGAGGTCAGTAATAACAGAACCTACGTATTATCTTCATCATCAAAAAGCACTGTCGACCACTCTCACCAACTTTCTACTCACCACATTTTAAAGTAATATATAAAATTTATACTACTGGCACTAATAAATTCAAACATGCCATATTTTTCCTTCGACACTATGATGAAGCAGAGAATCCAAAAGGATTAGAAATGCTCTCCCCTTCACGCTTTGAAGGAAAAGTCACTGGATCAATTTAGTTCACAAATGTGTTTTACAAGGAGAAATCAGTCTTATACATAGGTAATTACAAGACCAGCTCCTCAGATTCCTACCCTTGTGTGCAAAATCCACACTGAATCAACTTTTATTTATCCTATGGAAAAAAAAGAAAAATGTTAAACTAAATTTAAACTATCTTAAAATATCATATGTGAAAATGCATACAAAAGCTTGTGACATAGTTCAAGAGTTACATGGTCTACTTCACTTTTAACTTTAAGCCATCAGCTTCCATCATTTCATGTATTAAATGTGTTTTAGAACCACTGTAAAAATATAACTTGAAAGGCGTCTTTTAAGAAAACATTCGGAAATTAAAAAAAAAAAAACCTGTATGTTATAAAATTTATTTTTAGAAATCTTCATTAATTACAATAGCCTTCTATGATGCCTCAAAGATGGTGTTGTATCTCAAAAGTCACCAAATTATTTATGGAAGCCAAGTTAATTCAAAATAGCAAAAGAGCAGCCACTTTTCCAAACACTGTGATGTCCAGTAAGAAGAGCAAGAGAACAAGATACCTATTTATGTGTAAAATGAGGTGTACTACATAACTATTCATTATGCTTTATAGCACAATATCACATTTTAAATGAACAGCACAAGTAGGGACCACTATCACTATTTCAAGGAGAGAAAACTTTGGACACAGAAAGGTTAACTGACTTGCCCAAGGTGACACGGCAAGTAACAGGCAGAACCGCTTTTCAAACCCGGACAGTCTGTCTCCAAGGTCTCTGATCTTAACCAAACACCACACTGCAGAGAGATTTCAGCCCTAGGAAATCACCAAAGGAGTACATGTGAAAGGCAAAATGTCAAATCTTTAAAACAAGGATTCTATTTTAAAAGAAATAAGTACAAAACAAATGGCATTCCATTCATTGACACTGCAACAAATACAGCACAAAATCAATTAAATATTCTTATTCTGACACTGTTAAAAAAAAAATCAAAGGATGCAAATCTCACTGATCTCAAAAGGTCTGAAAAGAAGTGAAATACTCCTGAATAACACGCAACAATTTTAAAATAAGCAAATAGTAGGTACCAAAATAAACTAAAAGGAAATTTAATTGCTCCCATATATAACGCATTAGCAAAGGATAATGAATATTTTTCAACAATTTGCATATTTCAATTTGTAACAACTGCAAAAATATTGGATTTCAATGCTGAGGTGTCTTCAATTTTCTATCTCATAGGTTATTCTGAGAACAAACATGAAAAGCAAAAAGTCTCATCATAAAGCAAACAATCTGTAGACTGCAAAATTAAAAGAAGGTTTAAGATAGTTTCAAGTCCAATAACAAAATATCTCTTTTAGCTATTAAATGATCTCATTATATTTAATAAAAAGAATCACCTGATGCTTTCCATCTGCAAATCTCTGGTATAAAACCATGACACTACCAATAAGGTACTTATAAAATGTCATCATTATAAAAAAGCAATCAGAACTGTCACCACTCAGAACTTAAAACAAATAGAAAACTAGGGGATTTGAGTGGAAACAGGAATAAAAAAAGTCCAACATCAGAATATTGTTTTTTTAAATGTAATGGAGAAATTAAAATTTAGGGGCCCTACTATTAGGCTATAAAAGAGAAAGAGAAGTTTAGAAGTTGTGCTAGAAGAACTACCATGCAAAACTCAATGACCTACAAGAAAGTCAGCCTCCTTTTCCTTCTTTCTCTTGAACATAATCAACTGGGGTTAATATTATTCAACTCCTATCCTTACTGTAAAAGGGAAACCAAGTCCAGCATTACACTATCAAGAAAGGGTTAAGCAACTAGTCCCATATTTCACCACTATCTCAAGCAACAAAATGACTGTTCATTACTGGTGCTGTCATTTGGCTTTTTTCGCTCAAATGGAAATGCAACCCTCTGTCATTTGTACCATAAAAAAGAAAAACATTCTAGTCTTCAAAAACCATCAGCATCTTCAATCATGGAAATTCCCATCAGAATTTATAATCACATTTGTATTTCAATTGGAGACATGTAAATAAAACTCATTTTTAAAGTAAAAGGACCTGAATTATATCCCCAATGGGGAAGTACTTCAACAATTTCTTCTGGAGAGAGAGACAGAATTGTTGTTTTACATTAAGTCCTTGGAACTTCTGCCAATAGAATTTCAACCACCTGAACCTCACTTCTAGCTTTCCATCTCGGCAAAGGCCAAAGACTTTACTTGTGAAGAACTCATCACTCTCCCAATAAAGCTATTTTGCCAAAAAGTGTCGATCCCTTCTTACTCTGAGTACTGGAGGAAGAAGTTGATAAGAGGGGACCATACAGAAGAAAGGCATACACTAAGATGGCTACTACAGCCCCACTCTCCAATATAACAATGAGAAACTGGTTTGTGATAAATTATAATATTCTTCCCTCACTAGAAAACTAATGAAAGTCTGTCTTTAAAAAGGGAAGTACCAATCTAGAGAGCAAAAACTATATTTCAGTACTCCAAAGAGAAAAGGTAAATGCTGTCATCCTGGTTATACGAATGCAACATAAATTATGCTATAACATATTCACACTTTAGGTGTATAGTTATGGTTTAAGTACACATATATATTTCACTCTAAAACCATTCAAAAATATCTAATGATTACCAATTATGTACCAAGCATTGTCAAGATACATGGATGAAAAATCAGTTCTGCCCTTAATGAAATTCTAGTCTCATGGTGAACAAACATTTACATAAATACTGTAATCCCCTCAAAACCATCAGCAGGTTACTTTCTTTAAAGTATTTTGACAAAATCAGTTTTCAAAACCAAGGTCTTAGGTAAAACAGAAAAAAAAAAATTGGAGACAGACAAATATAAAAAGTGTGTAAAAAAACCCACCCATGTGTGCACACACACAATAGTAAACAAACCTTTTTTTGTAATACTTTATGTTCTGGGGTACATGTGCACAACGTGCAGGTTTGTTACATATTTATACATGTGCCATGTTGGTGTGCTGCACCCATTAACTCATCACTTACATTAGGTAGATCTCCTAATGCTATCCCTCCCCTCTCCCTCTACCCCACAACAGGCCCCGGTGTGTGATGTTCCCCTTCCTGTGTCCAAGTGATCTCCTTGTTCAGTTCCCACCTATAAGTGAGAACATGCGGTGTTTGGTTTACTGTTCTTGAGATAGTTTGCTGAGAATGATGGTTTCCAGCTGCATCCATGTCCCTACAAAGGACATGAACTCATCCTTTATGGCTGCATAGTATTCCATGATGTATATGTGCTACATTTTCTTTATCATTTTTTTATTATTATCATTATTATTATTATTATACTTTAAGTTCTAGGGTACATGTGCATAACGTGCAGGTTACATATGTATACTTGTGCCATGTTGGTGTGCTGCACCCATCAACTCGTCAGCACCCATCAACTCGTCATTTACATCAGGTATAACTCCCAATGCAATCCCTCCCCCCTCCCCACTCCCCCTTCCCCATGATAGGCCCCAGTGTGTGATGTTCCCCTTCCCGAGTCCAAGTGATCTCATTGTTCAGTTCCCACCTATGAGTGAGAACATGC
>NW_016816076.1:1421759-1458498 GCF_001698545.2 Rhinopithecus bieti
AGAAAAAGAGGGAATCCTCCCTAACTCATTTTATGAGGCCAACATCATCCTGATACCAAAGCCTGGCAGAGACACAACAAAAAAAAGAGAATTTTAGACCAATATCCCTGATGAACATCGATGCAAAAATCCTCAGTAAAATACTGGCAAATCTGTCCAGCAGCGCATCAAAAAGCTTATTCACCATGATCAAGTGGGCTTCATCCCTGGGATGTAAGGCTGATTCAACATACACAAATCAATAAACGTAATCCAGCATATAAACAGAACCAAAGACAAAAACCACATGATTATCTCAATAGATGCAGAAAATTCAACAGCCCTTCATGCAAAAACTCTCAATAAACTTGGTATTGATGGAATGTATCTCAAAATAATAAGAGCTATTTATCACAAACCCACAGCCAACATTATACTGAGTGGGCAAAAACTGGAAGTATTCCCCTTAAAAACTGTCACCAGACAGGGATGCCCTCTCTCACCACTCCTATTCAACACAGTGTTGGAAGTTCCGGCCAGGGCAATCAGGCAAGAGAAAGAAATAAAGGGTATTCAATTAGGAAAAGAAGAAGTCAAATTGTCCCTGTTTGTAGATGACATGACTATGTATTTAGAAAACCCCATCGTCTCAACTCAAAATCTCAAGCTGATAAGCAACTTCGGCAAAGTCTCAGGATACAAAATCAATGTGCAAAAATCACAAGCATTCCTATACACCAATAACAGACAAAGAGAGAGCCAAATCATGAATGAATGTCCATTCACAATTGCTTCAAAGAGAATAAAATACCTAGGACCCCAACTTACAAGGGATGTGTAGGACCTCTTCAAGGAGAACTACAAACCACTGCTCAGTGAAATCAAAGAGGACACAAACAAATGAAAGAACATTCCATGCTCATGGATAGGAAGAATCAATATCATGAAAATGGCCATACTGCCCAAAGTAAACAAAACTTTTAAAAAGTGTGAGCTTAGAGACCTGGTCTTGTAAGTGACCCTTTTCTTATATCAACTGTGCAAGAAAAATGTGGTGGCATTCAAAATGCCTAAGTTAATCTTATGCAGCCATCTCTGTCCAGCAGTCATTTGGAGACATTCGTGCATATTTCCCTGGGTCTCGTCTTCCATCTGCATTAAATAATGGTAGAATACAACTAGACCTCCTCTGCCTGTGCTACCAGAGACCTACCAGCACATCTTTGGGAGTGGATGACAGTATTGTTGTCTGGCTTTACCACTGAAAGGTAACAAAACTAAATATCACATATGATAAACTGAGTATATGTTAAAATGCTGGTTACAAATATAAATGGAAGTAATTCAAAAACATGTCTGGCAAAACTGTAATAGTGGAGAAATCACAGTAAAATATGGCAACTGCCATAAGATAGTAAGATCCATGCAAGTATCACCCAAAGCCCCCTTTTTCCATGAAATGAAGCAATTTTTATACTGAGAATGAGAGACTGTTGGCTTTTTTTAAAAGACAGCTTAATTATAATGAAATAATGATTTCTCTTCACTTTTGTTTCCCTTCCCAGATTATGTGAATACATTTCTTGTCTTTAACTGCAGAACAGCAATATGGTATTCTAACATCTATTTCCTATGAAAAATTGTGAGAAACAATCATCTAGGGAGGAAAAAAGATAGTTTCACTATCCATGCACAACTACTACTAACATTTTCCTATTTCATTCCGGCCTTTGTTCTGTCTGTAACATGTTTGTTTTACCTAATTTTGATCACGAGACACTATTTTCATGGCAACATGACAGGTGATTACAGAATTAAAAATTTTGTCTAATATATGCAAATGATATCTAGGTGTTTGCGCTGTTTAAAGTACGACTAAAATTGACCATTTTCCACCATATTGTTATTGTAAATCAGTTCAAGAAAGAATAAATTGATATGTATCATGCTTTATTTATTTTATTTTTGAGATGGAGTCTCGCTCTATTGCCCAGGCTGGAGTACAGTGACACAATCTCAGCTCACTGCAACCTCCGCCTCCCGGGTTCAAGCGATTCTCTTGCCTCAGCCTCCCAAGTAGCTTGGATTGCAAGTGCCCCAACTCCACCACCACACCCAGCATGCATGTATGCATGTATGTATGTATGTATGTATGTATGTATGTATTTATTTGTAATTTTAGTACAGATGGGGTTTCACTATGTTGGCCAGGCTGGTCTCGAACTCCTGACCTCAAGTGATCCGCCTGTCTCGGCCTCCCAAAGTGCTGAGATTACAGGCATGAGCCACCACGCCTGGCTTTTATGTTTAAATACTATGGCTGAAGAAGGAGAAGTGGTTAAGTAACAAAATATTCTTAAAAGGTAAAAGATAAGAGGATATTTCTACTTCTCAATGTTTGACATGTACCCAAAGGCAGCACCCTTAAAAAATTCACCCCAATAGCGTTAAAGAATTTTTTAAAGCATAGTTTAAATTAACAATAAAAGTCCTTGATTAATTGGAACATGACATAACAACTGCTCTAAGAATTCAAAAAATATATATCAGATTGGACGGCCATGGAAAGGTTTTAGATGAGAAATAGATTTGAGCTGGTTCTTAAGCAAGGCTGCAGTCAGGGTGGAAAAAAAGAGACATCCAGAAACCAGAGAACAACTTAACAAAGAGGTTTGGTTAAAGTAAACTTACAAACTGCTCAGGAAGGTGTGCCCTTTAAGTTAACAACCAAGGTAGACCTGGAAGAGTGGAGATGACAGCTAACATGATGGTGGAAGGTAATATAGTAGAAGGTAAGAAAATAGCAAACTTCAATGGAAAATAACTAAAATTCAAAGCCTAACCTTTGAGAAGTTACCCTAAATATAGAGTTGAAGAAATCTGAAATGCTAAACAAGAAAAAGAAGAGCCATCAAATCAGCAAGAAAAAACTTAGGGTAGGCTGAATTAACAAAATGTAGTCAGGAGAGCCAGGCATGGTGGTGGGCACCTGTAGTACCAGGTACTCCAGAGACTGAGGCTGGAGGATATCCTGAGTACAGGAACTTGAGACCAGTCTGAGAAACACAAGGAGACGCTGTCTCATAAAAGAAGCCCACTACCACCATTAATATTCTTTTAAAAATTTTGAATGTGATATGAAATAGAGTGATAAATACTATAAATACTTTGCAGAAATAACAAGTATCTACAGAAAATCTATTCACAATGTTTAGTAAAGAAGCCATGTACATAATAAAAAATTGCATTCTCTTATACTAACAACTAGGTAAAAATTAATATAAGAAGAAAGCCCATAAGAACAACAAAAGTTATAAAATGCTTAAACTGAGCAACAGTTTATGTAACAAAATTATGTTACAATACTGTAATTTAACAAATTGATCAATCTAAGAAATCACTCAGATAAATGGAAGAAGAACATGTTTCCTTGTGAAATAGGTAAATATGGCAAAAATGTCAATTCCTTTTTAGTTAATGCCTGTATTTCTTGGAATATTAGTCAAACTATCAAATTTGTTGACAAAATAAATCAAAACTTAATCTGAAAGAGTATGGTGTCAAATACCCTAAAAAAGAAACATGGAAGAGGCAGCACGTTGTCGCCTTTCTTGTCATATTTATTACAAAGTACCAATCATTAAAGCCCTAGTGTACTATCATGAATTTAGAAAAGGAGATTGATGTAAAAAGTAGGAGTCCCAAAAAAAAAAAATCTAATTATATGTAGTTTAATGTATGCTATATTAGATATCACCAAGACAAAGGATTGAGAAGAATTACTTGAAAAATAATTAGGGATCACCATAGGATACTTTCAACTTAAACCTACACCTTATTGTATAAAATATGCTATTAGTAGTGATAAATTTTAAAACTAACTTATCAAAGTAGAGACAGAAATGAAAACTGAGCATTTATTAGGTTTCTGTAAAGATATCAATTTCCCTCAAGCTGTGCTGCAAGAGTAGGAGAAAACACAAAGCTGAAAAAGAGAAGATCCAAAGATCTGATCATGCAAAAAATGTAGAAACTCTCCACACACCATTAAATAACCAAAGAAAAGGAAGAGGTGCCTTAAATTTTCAACTGTTCTTTATAAAACCATTCTAAGAAGGAAGAACTGAAGACCATCAGCCTGAGCCAATACAATCAAAGTTTAGTACTGTATTTTTTTAAATTCTAATTCCTATTAGAGGTAGTATCCAGAATTTTCCACTCTAAGGAAAGTTCCAGCATGACCACTCAAGGTCCCAATAGGAAAGAGATGGGACACTCAAAATGGGAAAACGTGGAGGGTTTCTTTAAGGAAGGATGATTTATAAGGTGTGGGTGAAGAGGAACCATTAGGCCTGGGTTAGCAGCAGCGGAGCTGTTTCCACTCTAGGCTGGAAAAGAAGAGATGAGGAGCAGTTACTGAAACCCCAGAAATAATCACACATGTGGTTGCTTTATGGGGAGCATGAGCTTTGGTTTTTGGCTTTCCTAATATAATCACATAGTAGATGAAATTTCTCCTCAACAATATGTAAGGATGGAGATAGAAAGCTACAGGACCTAATTACACATATATCTGCCACCATGGAAATAAAGCTATCAAAAGAGCATCAAAATGGTAAGTTTAGGACGACTGACAGACCAAGTACTTTGACCTATGTGGTGTCACCGTCTCCTGTCAAAAAGCTATAACCAGCTGTTTGCATGAGGGAATATTTGAAACACATAGTGAGATCACAACTTGAGATGTACTAGAACTTAATTACAATGGACAGTAACCCCAGCACAGCGAACAATGCATATGTGAGTTCTCAAACAATGAATCCAGTTCCTTAGGAAGCTATGATATTATCGTGCCAGATTATGATTTGACAAAAGAAAGGTAATTTCATCATAAATCTGAGCAGTCTGACAAGAGAGACTGGGGAATGCTTGACTTGAAATTGCACACTGATGAGAGCACAAGAGCCAGAAAAAAGGAGTTGACTAATGAAGAGGTGGTAAAGAGGGCCATGGGTCTAGCAGCAGATCTGAAATGGGCAGATGAGTCTACACGATGAAAAGGCAGGCAGGGGTCAAGAGGAGGCAAAAGTTCAAAGTGAAGACAGGATCCAGGTGAGGACCAGCATGCTTAGAAGGCATCATGAGCAGACAGGCCCAACAAAACGGGAAGCAAAGAATTCAAGATGAGTACCCATTGAGTCTGAAAGGAAACTGGGATAACCAGCAGAGATGTGATCATAGATGAGTAAGACAGGAATCTGGTTTCCAGGCAACTGGGCACCAAGGTGAGCACAGGACCAAACACAAGCCCCAGCCAAAGTGAGTCCGTAGCCTTCTGCTTCCAGAAGCACCTCATATGGCCCCACTAGGGACAGGATAAGCCTCGCCTGGAGGTGAGACTGAAGTAACAGGTTGGGGTTAACTGTTACAAGTCAAGAGGCAAAGAACTAGGGGAACAGGAACACAATCCATATGTAACTAAGCTGGATCTCACATTTATATGAAAATTTATCCTTTAAAATTAATGGTAAACACACCCTTTCATAGTTTTAAAGTTAAACACCCTGCTTGCCCTTGACTCCAAATGAGATACTCAATGATATGTTAAAAATCAGGATTCTTTGTTCACTAATAAAACTCTCATTTCCAGGAGACGAATCACCTAAAGGACATATCTTTTCAATCACTTTTTTATTTCTAAGACTTTCCTTCTCAAAGAACATCTATAATATTCAACTGTGAGAGGAATTAAAAATATCATGGGATATCCTGTTTTATCACATTAATGCACAGGAAACATTTTAGAAGACTGGCACTCAAATATTAACACAGAAAACAATATTGCTTAACTAAATAGAAAAGTATTTTTAAAAATACATCTATAGTGATGTATCCTAAGTTACAGTTTATGCTCAGGGGCTCAGGTATAATGTATACAATCAAGAGTTTATCCAAAGTCACATCAGATAAAGGACAGGAAATCCAGGAAGTCTGATGTGATTAAAAAGGTCAGGTAAATATTTAAGTTTCAGAGACAAAGTGAGTGGGGAGGATTCACATAAGGCTCAAGAGACTGAGCAAAGCTCGGATGTAAAGATAGACATGTGGCCTAAAACAATATCAAAATGAAAAAAGGTAAAAAAAAAAAAAAAAAATCATTTTATTCTAAGGTTCCTTTTTTGCATTTTCCCCTAGTTTTATCATCCTATAAGCTTGTAGTACATGCAAGATCAAGATGCTTTTGAGAGACTTAAAACTTCAAATAAGGCTTCCTAGTCACTATTCCCTGCTGATACGCCAAATAAATAACCTACATTCTCTATCACAGATCCCAGAAATGAGGGAGAAAAGGGGTTATTGTCATCAATCAGAAGCAGGATAATGAACATAAAAGATCTGAGGTGATAAATACTTTTCTCTCATGTCCATGGAGTGGTGGCTCTGCACACTGACCCCATCCATCATCGGGCCCAGGTGTGTGTGTGCTAAGATGCGACCCCTGAAGAAGGGACCCAGGACTCATTCTAAGAGCAACCTCACACAAAGCAGCTTCTTGCCTAGCATGAGACGATCTCAAAAGAAAATGGGTAAAGGTTTGATGTCAGATAGAAACCAACCACAAGTGTAGCACTGCCAGCAACACAGAACCAGAGTTGGATGCTCCCATGAAGAAATCTTCCAAAAACAATCGCAATGAAAACTGGAAAACATCCACACAACAGAGTTAACTTTAAACTCTTGCCAACCCCAGAGTATGCCGATGCCACATGGCATCAGTCTTTCTTGAGCGTCACTGCCCTTTCTCCAATCTCCTCGCCACATCCCCTCAGGAGTCAGACACCAGGCCAGCAAGCTTGGGTTGAAAAGCCCTCCACATGAGCTATCCCACTGCAGGCTTCCAGCCTAGAGCAGGCTCACATGCACAGGGGAGAGTCTTCAACTTTAAATGGAGTTTGGGCTTTTAACTATGACATAGTACAGGACGTGAATTATTGAAATGAGTCTTTTGGGGGCTACAAGCAACAGAAGAACTTGATAAATTGTCCATGTTATTACCCAAGCAAAGTTACGGCACCAATCTGAGATTCCATCCAAAGGGAAAGGTTGATCAAAAAGTACTAAAAGGGATAGAGAGAAAAACACAAAATAAAGTTTTGATTGCACATCAACACTGTGGTCTCTCATTCAACACAATGGTTAAAATCACATCACAGAGGAAAACTGAAGCATGTATGTATTCTAAAAAATTCAGGAGTAAGAAAATAGGATGAGTTCTGGCTGTTTATCTATAAGATTCCACAGTTAAAATTCTAAAACATCTATTGTAATGCAGGGTACTAAATGGCAAACATTGCATCTTACATATTCCATTTAGCCATATTAAAATTAAAGTGCTGAGGATATTCAAATATTAAGTGATAAAGGTACTACAAAATCTAGTAAGCAAGGTTTATTCATCTCTACTCCAAGAAATAAAAGATATAAAACTGATTTAAAACCCAGTGCAAGAAAATACCTGGAAAGATTGTACACTAAATTGCAAACTAAAGCAAAAGGTATAAATCTCTGCTATAACAAGAAAATCATTGTAAATATTTTACAAATTTTGCAAGTTTTTATGAGTGTGCTTTGTACATTTCAAAAGTAAACTTTAGGTTGAGTGTGGTTAGCTACAAAAGTGGTGTTACACAGGCAAACTAAAGCCAAGAATGAGATGTTTGAAAGTAACCTCAGATTATTTAAATGAACTATATACATATTGAGATTCAGCACGCAAATTAATATACAGATAAAGGAATTGCAATATTAGTTATAAAGCAGAAGACTATGTTGTAGCAACTCTTTAAATATAGGAGCCAATAATTTTAAGGAAGAGGCTGCCCAGTTATTTCCATCTTGATAAGGAGCAAGGAAGAGTGAATAGGCTGAGCATGCAAAAATGAGGTCCCAGGAAACAAAACACAAAAGTACTAAAGCTGATCAAGTGGTAAGGACAATAACAGCTCTCTTTCGCTTCCTGAGATGATCTTCAACCTGGTACCACTCCCTTAAAGAAGTATGCCACGCTGTGCATGATCCTGCAGCAAATCTCTACCAAAAGTTTCTTAGTGTGGCCAGTAGCCAAAGCTGGAGTGCTTATTAAAATGCAGATTCCTATGCCTCATACCAAACCTACTGACCCAGTGTGCCTGGCAGCAGGTCCAAGAACATGTATTTTAAAGGACTCCACTGGTGACTTTACACACATTAGAGTTTGAAAGCCACTGCTCTAATTGCCTGAATTGTCTCCCTTCTGCATTATTCTTCATATTCATCCCTTCTTTTTTTTCTTTTTTGAGATGGAGTCTTGCTCTGTTGTCCAGGCTGGAGTGCAGTGACGCAATCTCAGCTCACTGCAACCTCCACCTCCTGGGTTCAAGCAATTCTCCTATCTCAGCCTCCCAAGTAGCTGGGACTACAGGCTCACGCCACCATATCCAGCTAATTTTTGTATTTTTAGTACAGACAGGGTTTTGCCATGTTGGCTATACTGGTCTAGAACTTCTGAGCTCAAGCGATCCTCCCTTCTCGGTCTCCCAGAGTGCTAGGATTGCAGGCGTGAGCCACCGTGCCCAGCCTGTATTCATCTCTTCTAATCTAGCTCAACAGTCACCTCCTGTTAGAAATCTTCTGTGATAAACTCCTTTCAATTCTGATGAGTCTTTTACTTTCTTCAGTAATTATGTGTTCATCTCTGTATCTTTGGCCATTTTATTGTATTATTCTCATACCATTTGTTTGTTTGTTACATAAAAATGACTAAAACATACAGAGCTTTTGCTGTATCTACTTAGATTTTTTTTTTCTTATAATCATTAACAACAGTTCTATGGGAAAGATACTAAGCTTATGGCCATGGGAAAACAGATTTTCCTAAGTAAATTTGCTTCAGCTCACATTTCTAGAAAATTGTGAAGTTTCAATGCAAACCCACATAGTCTTATTGGTTACTGCTCTGAACTCATACTTACTTAGATTTTAATCTCCTTAATGCAAATTGTTTCACATTTGGAAAGGAACAAAATATACAATAGGAGTAGTAGTGGTTAGAACGGTGATAGTATGTATTAAAGTACTTGTTAAAGGAACGTGGTTGAAAGCAATGTAGCAAAGTCAATAAAACATCATGCCTATATGAAAACAGCAATTTTAGGTGGGAACAAAAGAAAACTACTCTTCTAGAGCAACTGCATGGTGATTTGCCAGGACAGAAAGTTTGAACCCGATCTCATTAGAACACTGAACTCTTTGCCTATGGCTAAGTTCATCACCATACTCAATATTTTGACTATAGTTAAGGTCTTAATCTTACTAGAATACTCAACGTTTTGCCTTTAGCTATGGTCTTGTAGTTTTAGGAATGTCTCTGATAAAAGCAATGCTCTTTATCTCAAGCCCAGCAACCAGCACAACTAAGAGAGAAGTACCCAGTAAGGCAGTGTTGCAGGAAGACAAACCCTTCCTCTGTGACAGAGCCCACAGAGGTCACTGCTGGAACAATGGGGAAAGGAGAAACTGAATCTCTCCTCAATTGCAAAGGAAAGATTCAAGAGGAAAAAGGGCTCTCCCTAAATTGGCAAACACTTGCACAGCCTCCCAGGGAAGAGCCCATTTATCTACGGGCCACCATGGCCAGGTCTAGTCTGAGTGTTCTCACAGTGGAGGAGCCAGGACCCCCAAAGGCTCTAACATATTCAAAATCTGATGCTATCAGTATCTGTCTCTGGTTGGCGAAAAATAAAGAACTTTTATAAAGCTAAAAGAGATCAGATGCTAGAAAGAGGCAAAACTGAGATTAAAACATATGCCACAGCCTCAAATGCCTGTGTTTTTTCTCCATTATATTTTGTTTCATTCCCTCATTCAGAGGTTACTTCAGGTTAAAATAAGTATTTCCACGTTAATGGACTGTATTAATATCTTGCATCTGTTTGTAAAATGCCATGACGTATCTGACTTTTTCCCCAAGAGTTTCAGACACCTAAGTAACCGGCAGCTTCAAGCAACTTGCATGGAATAAGGAAGATGGGAAAGGGAGAGGAACTACATCTAGGAATCTGGGGATTTACACAGAAAAGCTATCTTTCTGAAGACTTTACTAAGAAAAAAAAAATGCTCCTGAAGTATTTTGGAACAGTTTTTCATATTCTAATAAGAGTTTTCATGCAAAGGCATGAAACCTGCTTTCCAAAGTCCCAGGCAGGTTAACGAACAATTACTAAACCTTTCAATCTTCTGAATCTAAAGTTTCCATTAGACTAAGGGCAAAATTCAATCTAAACTCAGTCTCCTTACTAAACTATACATGGACAACTCAGAAATTTGTATTTACGCTGGGCGCGGTGGCTCAAGCCTGTAATCCCAGCACTTTGGGAGGCCGAGATGGGCGGATCATGAGGTCAGGAGATCGAGACCATCCTGGCTAACACGGTGAAACCCCGTCTCTACTAAAATACAAAAGTTAGCCGGGCGAGGTGGCGGGTGCCTGTGGTCCCAGCTACTCAGGAGGCTGAGGCGGGAGAATGGCGTGAACCCGGGAGGCGGAGGTTGCAGTGAGCTGAGATCTGGCCACTGCGCTCCAGTCTGGGCGACAGAGCAAGACTCCGTCTCAAAAAAAAAAAGAAATTTGTATTTATATCAAATATTAGCTTAAGCATATTGGTTGCCCACTATTTTTCATAAACACAAACCTGATTGATGTTTATCAAACAATTTTAAGCTTTGTTTACAAAGAACATTGGAACATTCTAAAATTCTCCTCGATCTGTAAAATATCTGGAGGAAACTACTTTTTCACTTATATTTAATTTGCTTAGTCAAAAATCACCAAAAAAAATTTTAATTTGCATTTTACCAAGCCTCTTTTAAAATATACTTAGAGCATAGAAGAATTTTGAAAGCCTGGTTATTTGTACTCAGGACATCAGAAATGCTGCTGCCATAGACTTCCAAGGACGTTTCCTTGGTAAAGTCACAAAGTTCACAAACTCTGGAGCTTCTTAGTCTCTGCAGTCCCCAGCTGTCGGCAACATCTTTATCACCTACTCTTTCATTTTCCAAGCAAAGTGAAAATAGAGTCAGTGCATTAAGGAATGTTGATTTAACAAATTGTTATTAAGCATTTATATGTTTACTACTATAGCCAGCTGCTATGGCTGCTATAAAAGAGGCATTTGATTGGGTCTTTGCGTTCAAGGAGCTTTCAATTTAAAAAGTCAATACTATTTCTCAGTAGAAGCTCCAAAAATGGCCAGTAAAAACCCTGTTCCCAAGCCAGCTCCCAACCCTCTCCCTTTACATCATCCCTCAGCACCATCAACTATGATGAGTTTCCCACCATGGTGTTTCCTTCTGGGCAGATCTCAAGCCAGGCCTCAGCTTTGGCCCCAGCCCCTGTCCCAGCCATGGCATCAGCTCTGGCCCAGGCCCCAGCTCCTGGCCCAGTACTAGCCCCAGGCTCTCCTCAGGCTATGGGCCCACCTGCCCCCAAGCCTGCCCAGGATGGGGAAGGAACAGAAGGCCCTACTGCCTCTGCAGTTTGATGAAGACCTGGGGGCCTTGCTTGGCAATAGCACAGACCCAGCTGTGTTCACAGACCTGACATCCATCAACAACTCCAAGTTTCAGCAGCTGCTGAACCACGGTGTATCTATGGCTTCCCACACAACTGAGCCCATGCTGATAGAGTACCCTGAGACTATAACTCGCCTAGTAACAGGGGCCCAGAGGCCCCCTGACCCAGCTCCTGCTCCACTGGGGGCCCCAGGACTCTCCAACAGCCTCCTTTCAGGGGATGAAGACTTCTCCTCCAATGCAGACATGGACTTCTCAGCCCTGCTGTATCAGATCACCTCCTAAGGGGGTGATGCCTTCCCTCCCCAGAGCACTGGGTTGCAGTGGATTGAATTCCTCCCAAAGCACTTGTGGATTCTTTTGAGGTGTGCGCCAACTGCCCCCAGAATTGGCGATGTCTTCCTTGGGGCAGTTTGGGGGGCCACATTTTATTCTTTTATTGGCAATATCTGTATCTCTCCCTCTTTTTGGACGTGCTTAAGTAGAAGTATTAACTTCTCTGGAAAGCAGGGAACTAGGGAAACTCAACCTCTTTCTTCCCCTATCCTGATGGTCAGCTCCCTTCTCTGTAGGGAACTCTGGGGTCCCCCATCCCCATCCTCTAGCTTCTAATACTCTCCTAGAGAGAAGAGCAGGCTGGAGCTAAGGCCTTTGGGCCCACAAAGCCTTATTATCAAGTGTCTTCCATCATGGATTCATTACACCTTAATCAAAATAATGCCCCAGTTACCAGCTCCTCTATGGCACTGGCATTGTCCCTGTGGCTAACACCAGCATTTAAGGGGCTGGCCTTCTTGTCTTGCAACCCAGTTTGGTAGATGTTCTCTGTTCACCCTAGCAATATTCTTACCCTGCCCAGCATATGATAGCTGGTGAGCACTGGCCAAATATCTCTGCTCCCACTAAGACCAGCTAAGTTGTATGCCTATAATGAGAAAGTTGTGTCTCCCAACTCACACATGTCAGTTACTTATCGCTGTAATGAGTTATAATTACTAATATTTCAATATCATGTGCATTCATTTGGGTTGCCAAGAAGCAGACACCAACACAAAATTAAACATGCAAAAGACATCTTGCAGTAGGGAACAGGAGAAGGCAAGGAGCACTGTCAGAACAAGGTGAAGGTGTGATGCCTACAGAAGGAAAGAGAGAAGATATGAGGACTGGACTACAATGCAGTCCCCAGGGATGTTCAACTGGGTCACTGAGGAGTCCTTGAGCTTAAACTAACCCAATAGAGGACAGGAATGGGTCGAGCTCTCCTTTCTGTGCCCAATCACTGGCTCAGAGAAGTCCACAGAAAACATGGCCTCAGAGTGAAGGTGGACTCAGAGGAGCAGCAGTTCAGCTATCTATTATGCTTCCCACAGCAGGAGCCTGAGGAGTGTGTTCTTTCTTGTTGCAGCATGTAAACCAGTATTAAAATAATAGCTAAGACTTAATGAACCTGTATTAGTCTGTTCTCATGCTGCTAATGAAGACATACCCCAGACTGGGTAATTTATCAATAAGAAGAGGTTTAATGAACTCACAGTTCCATGTGGCTGGGGAGGCTACACAATCATGGCAGAAGATGAAGAAAGAGCAAAGGGACAACTTATATGGCAACAGGCAAGACAGCATGTGCAGGGAAACTCCTCTTTATAAAACCATCAGATCTCGTGAGACTTATTCACTATCATGAGAACAACATAGGAAAGACCCAACCCAGTGATTCAATTACCTCCCACCAGATCCCTTCCATGACACATGGGAATTATGGGAGCTACAACTCAAGATGAGATTTGGTAGGGAACACAGTCAAACCATATCAGAGCCCTTACTGTATTGACTATTTGAAGTATCTTTCATGCATCAGTGTAATACTCATAGCCACACAGACATGGGTACTATTATCACCCCTATATACAAACCAGGAAACTGAGTCATAAGCCATGGTCAAACAGCTAGTAAGTGGTAGAACTATAATTTGAATCCAGAAGTCTTTACTGATTCAAAACTTTCAGTGAAAAAGTTTTTTTTCTATTAAAATTAAGTTAAACATTTTGGAAAGACTCACTAAAAGCAAGTTGATAAATTTTTTCTGTCACATTAAATATAATTAACACAACTGAAAAAGATTAGGGGAAGGAAATCTTAAAAATCTAGGAACAACTCTACCTAGGAGATCTAGGAAGTCATTCAATGATGCCTGGATTCAACCATTCATTCAACTACAACATGTGCTAGACATTGTTCTATGTACAAAATTGACAGGAGAATTTTTAAAAATCCCTGCCCTCATGCAGCTTACATTTATGTGTGTGGAGGGGGAGGATAATGAATATGTTGTATAGTACATTAAGAGGTAATTAGTGCAAAACAGGGAAGAAAAGTAGAAAGCTTACAGATGGTTAGAAGTGTGTGTATGGTTGGAGGGGGGTAGCAACTTTAAATAGGGAGGCTAGGGAAAGTCTCATTGAGCTAATGGTTGAACAAAGGCAATGGAGGTGAAGGAGAGATGCCTGGGGAAGGAGCATTCAGGTACAGAGAACAGTAAGAACGAAGGCAGAGGTCGGAACATGCTTGGCAGTTCCATGAACAGCAAAGAGGCAAGTTTAGCTGGAGAAGAGACAGCAAGGGGGAGAGGTGGGAGGACAGATAATGTATGGTCTGGTGGGTCACCATAAATACTTACACTTTTACTGGGAATGAGATGGAACCCACTGGAGGTCCTGAACAGAGAAACAATCTGACTTCTGTTATAATGGAATCCCTCTGACTACATACAGAGAACAGATAAGGTTAGGGGTAGTAAGGATGGAAGCAGGAAAACAAATTTAGGAGGCTACTGCAGAATCCTACACGCAGATTGCTTTGCAATCTCCACTCCAAAAATCTACTATAAAAAAAATCTAAAATGGTAATGATAGAAAGTGCATTAGGGAAGTGACTTGCATTGGGACAATAATGCATTACTATAATCACAGGAACCATAGTTAAGGAAAAGGCCTTGTCCTCGGTGCCAGTCCTCTGTCTGTTTGGTCTCCCATCTATTCTCCTGCCTTCCACTTCATATGACTGAACCCTACAAACTACAGTCCTAGACAGCTGGCTTCTGATGTCAATAGACTAATGAGAGACTAGCAGGAGATCAGATAAACAAGGAAGAGAAAGGTCAGAGTATTTCTCTCCCTACCTCCTCTACTCCATGTGGCATTTGCAGAGTGGCCACATTCTTCATTATTCCAGCCCCCTGTGGGGTACACCCTCCACGGTTCCAATTACTCCTGGGTGGCCCAGATCCTGGGTTCTGCTCTCACCAAGCAGCTCCTGTGCTATAGCTGAGTTCCCACCAGTCAGCTCCCTTGTTGGCTCTGATGACAACTTCTCCCTTTGTTCCTTTAGCCCAAAGGGTGGTAATGGCTACCTGCAGTTGGTAACCTCTGAATTATATAACAGATCCCTATTTGCTCTTTCAGCTTTTTCATTACCTTTGTAATTAGCTCCCTATACCAAATCCCCCTATTGAACCACTTGGTGATGTTTTGTTTTTCTGACTAGATCCTGACGAATATACCCTTACATCAAGAGTCACAAATGAATGTACATGTATATAACTGTTTAAATCTTGAACATATGCATATATTGTTCTGTATGATCCATAATACTCACATCAAATTCTTCCCATGGGAATTAGGCTGGCAGAGTGGTGGGAGAGATGGAAGAAGAGAGGGGAAGCAGGAGTAAAAAGAGGATGTGGGGAAGGGAGCAGGAGAAAAGGTAGAGGGGCATGTAGTACACGCCAAAGCTTCAGTGCTTTGCAAGCATGCTCTTACTTGGTGCCCAAGACAAAGTCCCAGAAGCTCCTTTTACTGTGGGGAGTCACTGGTAGAAAATGCCAGCCCTGTTCTTCCTTCAAAGAGCCTACAGCCATCCCTTAACACCAACAGACTCCAGGCCATAGTATCTGCTGGAGCAATGTCCTCGGAGCCACCAGAAATGAAGGTCTTAGCCAGGCATGGTGGCTCATGCCTACATTCTCAACATTTGGGAGGCTGAGGCAGGTGGATCTCCTGAGGCCAGGAGTTTGAGACCAGCCTAGTTAACATGGCAAAACCTGTTCTCCACAAAAAATACAAAAATTAGCCAAGAGCGGTGGGTGACTTGTGCCTGTAGTGCCAGCTTCCCAGCTACTTGGGAAGCAAGATGAAGAATCACTTGAGCCCTGGAGGTTGAGGCTGCAGTGAGCCATGATCATGCCACTGCACTCCAGCCTGGGTGACAGTAAAATCCTGTCTCAGAAAAAAAAAAGAAATGAAGGTCTTGCGTTCACCTGCCCTCTGCTCACAGTATTCAATAATGAGAAAGTCAAAGAAGAGGAAGCAGATGAACAGAAAAGGCAGTAGAGAGAAACTTGAGCCATTGAGATGTCAACTCAAATATCAAATATTTAATTAATATCAAAAACACCACTCTCATTTACAATACAATATCACCAAACATCACACCAGGTATCATGTTGCTTAGCTGTGCCCGAACAAGGTGTGCTGCACACATGCAAGGACAAGAGAGGCTCCCATGAGCAACCTCGGGACTAATGCTTATTATTGTTGCAGATAAGTAATATGCATTAACAATCACAGACAATTTAGCTTCAAGTATGAGCAGACAGCAAAATCTTCCATACAAAAACACATAAGGTGATAGTCTTCCAAAAGTGTTTGGTATGAAGGAAATGCTGAATTGACCTGAGGAACAGGTACTCTCACTGACATGAAAACACTGTTTCAGCACTATAGCTGTTAGATACTACTTAGTTTAATTCAAAAAGGGATCACATCCTTCAAAATTATAGTATAAAGTGACATCACTATATTTGTGTAAGACCTAAAATATTAGATAATGTTTACTGATTTGTTAGATATGAAAATATAACCCATACAAATATAACCGATAAAAGGCTTCAAATTACTTAAAAGCCTTTCTCCCTGGAGAGGAAGTAGTTTGTGGCAGAGTCTGAAAGCTTTTTAAAGTGTGACTTTGATCCCCATCTGCTGTAGTCAGAGTGGGAGAAGAACACTGATGGGAGAAAAAGCAAGACCGTGGGAAAAGGGGTTGCTATTTTCCTGGAGGGATAATTTCTTTAGTATCAGTAGTACTATTCATTAGCAGTATTCTGCCTGGAAGCCAGTTCTTCCCATATCAAACTGTGGACACTAAGAAAGGAAGGGAGCAGTCACTGAAAGTAAGAAGTACTATACACACATTAATTTATTTATCCTAATAGCAATCCATTCCCTGATACAAAAATGTACATACAGAGAAAGGTTGAAAAATGTGGTTATTGTCATACCTCTAATAATACACTCTGGAATTCAACTTCCAAAACAAATAAAGTGTCCTTCCATTCACACTATAAGCACACCCAAGAAAATTCTGAGGGTAATTTAAAAAATAACAGTAGCAAATTTGACCAGGATGGTAGGATGTCATGGGGAGTCTGACCCTGTGACTGGTAGGGGCAAAGTATGGTCTTGAAAGAAGAATGTGAAATAAGACATAATGAATGAAATCTGGAAAACAAGAGAAGCCATGGAAACAGCAGGAAAAGCCTAGAAACAGGAATTTTTAAGTCCTTTAGACATACAACTGAATATGAAACGAATGCAGACTGCTTCTACATCTATCTCGAGCCCTGACAACTTCTTTTAAATTCTAGGCACTATTTTCCATTGCATAAGTCTCTTCCACAAACATGGTCAAAATTAAATTTATTATCTGCCTCCTTGTTTGCATATTTTTGGTGACTTAACTCTCATTCTAAATCCCTTCTCTCTTTTCCTCCAGGACAGAGACTGGTCATGCAAATATTAATATCCCTGTCTTCCTACTGCTACGGTTTGCCTGTAAGATGTAAAAAGAAATTGAGGTGGGGAGGGGTGCTCCCTGTCCATAAGAAAGTGTCTCCATGACAGAGCCCATGGCCCCTTCCCCCCCTTTCCTTCTGCCTGGAACATAGATACCTTTGCAGGCAGTTGCAATCATGAAAGCAAAAGCCTCATGCTAGGGATGGAAGAGCAGGAAAACAGGCAGAAGCTGCTTTATGATGGTGTCACTGAGCCAACATCCCACTCGCTGTGTTCTTGTGAAGTAAGCCCAGTGGTTTAAGTTACTATTAGACATGCTTTCTGAGAAGAGTCAACATAAGCCTCGTTGGAATATCCCCAAACCTTTTTATTCTCATGTGTTTCACATCTTGGTAATGGTATCCCCATCCGACCAGTGGCATCAACAAAATCCAAGGAATAATCTCTAAATCCTACTCATTCAGTCTTGCTTGCTTCACACTCTATTTCTGAAATGTCTCTTCCAGCCCTTCTCTTTCTTCTCTTCTTGTTCATCTTTACCTTCACCACCTCATTCATGCTCTAGTTCCCTACACTACTAAAATGCCACCAAACTTCTCTTCCTGCCACTAATCTTCGCAGAACGCACAAATCTCTACTTAAAGGTTTTCACACACCTCAAACCTTGAAGTCTTGGCTCCCAGCTTGCTTCACAAGAGCCTCACAATCCTGGGGCCCAGCAATGGCTAAATCAGCTGACTTGTTCCAGGGAATAAGTATTCAATATATGTTACAAGTCTCAAAAAGTATACACTCCTAATATAATATTTCCAGTCTAGAAATATTGTGAAATCCAGCCCTTCTCTCAAGGTTTTTGCAGATATTCATCATGGCACAAATTATGTATGCATGAGGAAAGAATACATAACCATTGAAACATTAGAGTTTTTGAACAGGAAAATACTCAGGATACAATGCTAAGGGAAAAGCAAGATATAAAATTGTTTTTATGGCATCATTAACTGCGGAAAATACACATGGAAACAATAATAATAAGGATGAACCACTCAGCACTCACTATGATGGCTGGTCATGTGACACATTTCTCCTCCTCTATTTCTTTTTTTATGTTTCTGTACTTTCCAAATACTTAGGCACATATTATTTCTGCATTCAGAAAAATATATGACAGGTCTGGAGATGTATGAGTAATAACGAAACAAAAAAAATAGTAAAAACTGAAAAAGTGAAAGAGAAATTCAGGTTGAGTTTATTAAATGATGGTAACTTGCCATACCAGATTCAATGTTACTTTGGGGAAAGGAGTCGGAAGCCCTGAGTATGCAGCCCCTAAGGTCAGGGACTTGCAATCAAGATCAATAACCACATCGCCATTTAGACAGAGTCTATTACAGCTTATATTAATTCAGAATTCTAATTATGAGGTCCCGACAGTTTACAATTTCCTATTCAAACAAGTTTCCCAAACAATCCTAAATAACTCCCTTTATAAACCCGCTGTGGAAGATGACAAAAATACTCAAGTTGCTGCATGTCAACCGTTAGCTGTGTGTATTAATGAGTCCAGAATTTCTTCCTTCTGGTGGGCTCGTGGTCTCACTGACTTCAAGAATGAAACCACAGACCTTCTCCGTCAGTGTTACAGTTCTTAAAGATGGTGTATCCGGAGTTTGTTCCTTCACATGTGTCTGGAGTTCTTCCTTTCAGTGAGTTCGTGGTCTCACTGACTTCAAGAATGAAGCCAACGACCTTAGATCTTCGCAGTGAGTGTTACGGCTCTTAAAGGTGGTGCAGACCCAAAGAGTGAGCAGTAGCAAGATTTATTGTGAAGAGCGAAAGAACAAAGTTTCCACAGCATGGAGGTGGACCCGAGTGGGTTGCCACAGCTGGCTGGGATTGCCAGCTTTCAGTACCCTATTTGTCCCTGCCCAAATATTTCTGATTGGTCCATTTTACAGAGTGCTGATTGGTGCATTTTACAATCCTCTTGTAAGACAGAAAAGTTCTCCAAGTCTCCACCCCACCCAGAAGTCCAGCTGGCTTCACCTCTCAATGCTTCAGTGGCCCAAGGTTTGTCCTGCAATATAGCCACAAACTCTCGAATTCAGTATAATCTAACAAAATGGTTTTAAATAGAGCTTTTATACAAGAAACAAAGTTCTTATTTTGCAATAAAAAAGAAAGACACTGAGAAACACCTGAGGTAAAGATCTAACGATTTAGAGGCACAAAAGCCTCAGTTCAAAATCAAACACCATCACTTATAAACTGTATGACCTTACTGAGATTGTTTACATTCTCTAAGCAAATACAGAAATAGAAAAAGATAAGCTCCAACTTCTAAGACTTCAAGTGTCAGTTAATCATACTCATTTCTTTTAAAAGCCCTATGTGTTTTATAGCTTGCTTTTAACCTTCATTCTCTAAAGAACAACATCTCAGAACCTGATAAAAGCATTAATATTTGAAACACATTATATATAGTTGACATTTTAAATTATATATTTTCATGATATTATAGAGACTGTTCTGCTGTGTGGCCACTGGACAGCAATATGTAATTCTAAAATAAATGAAAACACTGGGGGCATACTGAGGTCCCTGGTGAGAACAAGTAAAAAGTGTGGTGTTTAAGCAAATATGCTACATACAGCTATCTTTAATGAGAAAAAAAATAAGTTGCTAGTAAAATGTTAATATGCATTTAGCCCTTGGGAACAGATGTTGCTACCTGCTGAAACCATTACATATTGATATGGTCAGGGAACAGGGCCTGAGGGCCAGGCATATAAAAAGAATTAGGCAACTTCTGTCAGAAAGTTTCTAATACAATTCAGGTCTCTCTCAACCTCAACACATACCTCAGAAGTTACTTTTCAGAATACATTCCCAATTCCCCTTCTTAGTTTCTTGCTTTGCTCCTAAAACTGCTTAATATTTTCAATTTCACTGGGTCTTAATTGAAAGTTTATATTATGTTAAAGAAAAATATCCCAAAAGACTTTCTTAAAAGTTTAAAGTTTTATAGATGATTGACTGAATATGGGAGGCATCTGTTGAAAATAATTGGATAATTAATTAGATGACATTCTTTTAATTTTTTATTCCTGTCCTAATGTATGTAATACCTGGTTATGCCTCTAGGCAAAAATATGCCACAGAATGAGTTACAAGTTTCTTTTGAAATTGCTTTCTCCAGTCAATTGTTTATTTCATCATATCAAGGTCATTTTGAACCTATAGGTCTTATTATAGTTAATGGCTCCAGTAATACATAGGGGAGTTGAAGATAAAACTATTAAGTCACTCAAAAACAAAATGAAAACTTAAGAAAAACAGAGAATATTTTAATTACACACATAAGACTATACTATTATAGCCATCCTTTGTTATCCATAAGGGATAGGTTTCAGGACCCCCTTGAATACCAAAATCCATGGATGCTTCAGGCCCTTATATAAAATGGCATAGTATTTACATACAATATTCTCCTGTATACTTTTACTCTTCTCCAGGTTACTTATAATACCTAATACAATATAAATGTTATGTAAACCATTATTATACTATCTTGTCTTTTATTTGTAATTTTATTTGTAATTTTTTTCCCAAATATCTTCTATCTGCAGTTGGTTGAATTGTTGGATCCCATGGATGTGGAGGGCCAACTGTATAATGATTCTCCAGAGCAAACTTTATACCTCTGTATATCTCCAGTAAAGTTGAAATGCAGATAAAAACACCCCTTTGTCAATGACAACAATCTCAAGAGGATGATCAGAAAATTCATCCAAATACAACATTCTTGGATTTGTAAGTGTACTAATAAAAACTGTAGGATGACTTCAAGGAACTGCCTCACCCCAAAGAAAAGCAAACCCCACTCTTTACCTCCCAACTTCCTCCCATCCCAAGTTCACAAAAAATAAGGGACTACCCAAAGGTTGGAAGGATGTGCTCCTATCTCTAGATTGCAACCAACAAGTACCTGGCACGACATTTTTTTTTTTTTAAGACAGGGTCTCACTCAGTCTGTTACCCAGGCTGGAGTGTAGAAGTGTAATCACAGCTCACTGCAGATTCCAATTTCTGGTTCAAGTGATCATCTACCTCGGTTTTCCAATTGGCTGGGACTACAGGCATGTTCCAACATGCCTAGCTAAACTTTTTACTTTTGATCTTTCTGTAGAAGCAGGGTATCACTTTGTTGGTCAGGCTCGTCTCAAACTCCTGGCCTCAAGCAATTCTCCTGTCATCTTCCCAAAGTGCTGTGATTACCGGTGTGAGCCACTGTGCCCAGCCATAATAAAATTTTTTTAAGCTAAAGGTAATTGCAACATTTTAGAACTCCCAAGGATAAAGAATATTAAAACATTTAAGAAAGAAAAAACAGGTTATTTTAAAATGAATGACTGTAGCCCCTCTACTATGCAATAGAACATCAGGATTTATTTCTCTTATAAAACTGTAATTCTATACCTGCTGATCAACCTGTCTCTAAACCCCTGTACCCACTACTTTTCCCAGCCCTTAATGACCACTATTACACTCTCTACTTCTATGAGATCAACTTTTTTAGGTTCCACATGAATGAGATCATGCAGTATTTGTCCTTCTATCCTTGGTTTATTTCACTTAACATAACACCCTCTACGTTCATCCATGTTGTCACAAATGACAGAATTTCATTATTTTTTATAATAAAATAGTAGTCTTTTATAGTTAAATAAAATGGTATGAGTATATATACTACATTTTCTTTATCATTTATTATTCTTTATCATTTTCCAATGATAGACATTTAAGTAGATTTCCATATCTTGAGTATTGTGTACAGTATTGCAGTAAACATGGGAATACATATATGTCTTCAACATATGAATTTCATTTCCTTTGAATAGATACCCAGTAGTGGATTACTGGATCACATGGTAGTCCTATTTTTAATTTTTTTTGTGAGACTCCCATTCTGTTTTCCATAATGGCTGTGCCAATTTACATTCCCACCAGCAGTGTTTAAGAGTTCACCTTTCTCCACATCTTTCCCAGCATTTCTTGTCTTTTGTCTATTTGATAATAGCCATTCTAACTTGGGTGAGATGATAGTTCATTGTGGTTTTGATTTGCATTTCCCTGATAATTAGTGATATTGAGCATTTTTTCATATATCTGTTGACCATTTGTATATCTTCTTTTGAGAAATGTCTATTCAGATTGCTTGCCCGTTTTTAAATTGGAGTATTCGGTTTGTTATTGAATTGTTGGAGTTCCTTGCATATTCTGGATATTAAACCCTTGTCATCAGACACATAGTTTCTGAATAATTTCTCCCATGCTGTAAGTTTTCTCTTCACTCTGTTATTTCCTTTGTTGTGCAGAAGCTTTTTAGTTTGATGTAATCCTCTTTATCTACTTTTGCTATAGTCAACAATAATGTATTGTATATTTCAAAACAGTTAGAAGAGAGGATTTTTAATTTTCTCACCACAAAGAAACAACAAGTTTCAGGTGATGGATATGCTAATTGCTCAGATTCGATCATTACACACTGTGCGTATATATTGAAACACCATAATGTATCCCATAAATATGTACCATTATGTGTCCATTCAAAACAAAATAAAACGAATTTAAAAATAAACAAAACCAGACCGCATGTTTTTCATTAGCAACACTAGAAGTTAGAAGACAGTGGAGTAATACCTTCAAAGTTCTGAGGGAGAATGATTTCAACCTGGAATTCTATGCCCAGCCAATTTCCCCATTAAAATGAGGAAAATTTTAGGTCTGCATAGAATCAGAAAATTTCTCACACACTATTTCCTACAAAGGTGGCAGATCAGAAAACACAGGCTCCAATTCAAAATAATTATGAAGAAATAATGACAATTCTCTCAGCCTGCTCTCCAACACTAGTTCAGACTAAAGCAAGCTATAGGAAGGCTATAGGAAGGACATATCTGCAGAGAAAGGCAAAAATGGAGAGATTACTGCTGTACTTTGGAATAGTGATTCTCAAACTGAATCAGACACAACATCCCAGTCTAGACACTCTCCCTTTGTCTTCAGATTCACCCTGTATTCTCTGCTCTGTGCCTTGGGAGGCTAAGGAACCCTAACAGCAGACATTTTTGCTTTTTAGATTCTCTTTTGGTTTCCCTTTTGGCAAAATGTCATCACATAATCCAAGGAAAGAAGAGAAAGAATACAGGAGATTTATCCCTTGGCTCCCTCCCTGCCACAGAAGGTGAGACAGTGACCAGAAGCCTCACTAAAAACCATAGCTTCCATCAGAAAGCCTCTCTCTCACGGCTATAGTTCCCACCCAGTTCTGGGCACAGCTCCCTTCTGCCCACTGAGGCCTAGGAGGAGTAAGGGCTTCCCTCCACAGTCAATCCCTGAACGACTCACTCACCCCTAAATCCTGCCCAACCCTCTGTAATTTGTGAATTGTTCTTTACAGCATGACAAGTATTTTTTGCTGAACCCTAACTCAATAATAATCAATAAGCTCCCCTTTGATTTAAAAAAGATAATAGCTAACCAGAAATGAAATGTATAGCTAAATTATCTGCACATTTTCAAATAAATAAATTATACATTTTGCTAACTGGAATAGAAATAAACAATAAAATAACTGAAATAACATGTATTTCAGTATGTAAACACTTAGATATAACTGGTCAAGAAGATAAAGTAGATGTGTCCACCCACTTATATAATAAAGAAGTCCGGGTTTAGGGGAAGTTAAGCAATATTTAACCGAATGCTGTCAACACTATTCTCTTTTTTTGACATTTTGAAATAAGGGCTTAATAGTTTTTGTATATAGCCATAAAATCAAGAAGAATGTGACAACTGAAAATGAAGGCTGATACAAGCATCCTGTATTGATAAAACAAGTATCACATTATTGCTGCTGGTGACATTGTTTTTTAAAATGGTGAGCAATTCTCAGAAAAGTTGCTAACAAGAAAAGTTCAATCTTCCCTCAGTTTACCTGGGTGTCTTCTACATATCTGCAAAAACTTGCTATATATTAAAATCATATAAAATACACTTTGTGTTTTATAAGTAAATAATTATTTATAGGCTCAAATAATTATGAACAAGTTTTTGCCTACATAAAGAGGACACTGAGATGTGATGTAGGAAGAACAATTCTTCATCATGCATTTCAGAATTTCTAAAATCCCTCGACCCTACCCACTAAATACCGTCGCAATGCCCAATCACTGAGAAAATTCAAAAACACCCCCAAAAATGTTTTAAATGTCTGCTAGGGAGTATTAATATTCCCACTGAATATTAATGGGAATATTAATTATTCCCTGTGAGAACCAGGGTTTACAATCTGGAACAACTTAAGGAGGCAACAAAGGAAGACAAGATGGGTAGGGAAGAAAAAGTTAAAACGACAAAAAAAGTTCGAATGAAATGGCAATCAACATATATGTGGCTGCGCAGACAAATGTAGTTGATCTTGATCATGTAAACTCCATTAGGAGGTTTTCAATTTGTAGAATCAACAACTTAAAGTGCAGATAAGCTGGGTGCAGTGGCTCACGCCTATAATCCCAGCACTTTGAGAGGCTGAGGCAGGTGGATCACCTGAGGTCAGGCATTCGAGACCAGTCTGGCCAACATGGCAAAACCCCATCTCTACTAAAAATACAAAAATTAGCTGGACATAGTGGCGGATGCCTGTAATCCCAGCTACTCAGGAGGCTGAGGCAAGAGAATCGCCTGAACCCAGGAGGCAGAGGTTGCAGTGAGCCGAAATCGCGCCGCTGCACTCCAACCTGGGTGACAGGGCGAGATTCCATCTCAAAATAATAATAATAATAAATAAATAAAGTGTAGGTAGAGATCTTCATGAGGATTACAGAACATAAAATAATCAACTATAGGAGGATTACAGAACATAAAACAATTAACCTCCAGAAAAAATAAGTTTGGAATGCAGATGCCATTGGCAATGGTTTCAGACTCTCTTAAGTCTAAGCCAGTACCTCAGAAATTCTGTTATCTCTAAAAATATGTTATCTGTCATACACCAAAACTACAAAAAAATAAAATTAGCCAGTGGTCGTGGCATGTATCCACGGTTCCAGCTACTTTGGAGGCTGAGTCAGGAGGATTGTTTGAGCCCAGGAGGTCAAGGCTTCAGTAAGTCATGAAATTGCCACTGCACTAGAGCCTGCGCAACAAAGTGAGACTCTGTCTCAAAAAAAAGACAAAAAAACTAACAAACAAAAAAACTTATGTCACATGGCCACTTGTAGCTCTCAGGAAAGCTAGAAAAGCAAGTACCTTACCTAGGGCTGGAAATATTACAGCAAGAAAAAATGACTATCAGCAAGGAAATGACTAACAGCAAGGAAAATGACTATCAAGTAGGCAATTAATATTGTCAGCAAGAAATGCAGGGCCATAATGTCCATACCTAAAGGAACAAAACATAAAGGGATAAGTATATTAATTAAATTACAAAGAGATACATACACTATTTAAATTACAAAGCAAACTGTAGTTAAGATATGGTCCCTAGACTCCTTCCGACTTGTAGCTCTGTTATTCTCAATAAGTAGCAACATCAATTTGTCCAAATAGCTGCTCTAACTCCTACCACACTGACATTGACATTCCAGGCAGTGAGAAGGGGGAAGACACCAGACAGGAACCATTACTTCCCTTTCAGAAAATGGCCCATAGGTTTGTAGTCATCACTTCTGTTTGTATGTTTGTCCCCACCGACCCTTGTATTGAAATTTTATCCCAATGTTGGAGGTAGGTGCCTAATGGGAGTTGTTTGGGTGATAGGAGTGGACACCTATGAATAGATTAATGCCCTCTCTGTGGTGGGTGGTGAGTGAGTTCTCACTCTGTTAGTTTCCGTGAGGGCTGGTTGTTAAAATGAGTCTGGCATCTCCTCTCTCACACTCTCTCGTTTCTTCTCTCACCATGTAATCTCTGCACACACTGGCAACACTTTGCCTTCCACATAAGTTGAATTAGCCTGAGGCTCTCACCAGTTGACAGAGCCATGCTTCCTGTATAGTCTGCAGATTCTCTTACCTTTATAAATTACCCAGCCTCAGGTATTTCTTTCCAGCAATACTAAACAGACTAAAATACCCCACTAGACTGAACTTAAGTCTTGGCTATAGCTGCAATGGAAGAGATGCTGTGACATATGTGAGACCCTGACTGTTCCCCAGTCAGCTACTGGCAGATTTTTGAGGCAACAATTGTAAGCCAATCCTTGCTCCTATTGCAGCAAGACTCACTTTCTACTCTCCTCAGAGAAGTATCAGCAGTCTCTGGCTTGTATCTGACTTCTGTAAAAAACAAACATTGCCTCTGCAATTCTTCATTAAGACTGATGATCTTATGGGACCTGGTCCTATTTCGCATGGTAGAAAAAACAAAGCTGGTGTTTCCCAGAGTTGTGTTATTGACCCACATTCTCTATAGACAATCATGGTCAGTCCCATTGTTAACGAAAGGGGGAAAGGGACAATGAGAAATATAGACTTCAGCCACACAGCATTTACCCAACTAAAAATTCTGTTGCTTATAAGAATGTGAGAACATCTTGGAGGTCCACTAGCAGTAGGTAACCATATTCCAAGTGGAAGAAAGGGGAGCCAGATGTTTGTGTGAGTGAGCTAAATCTTCTTCACCCAGCACCCTCTGCAGGAAGTACTGTAATGACTAAAGTCTAAGAAGAATGAATAAAGAAAAGCGGTGGAGGCATCTTATTTTGATGTTGGAAGTATTTTCCAGAAGAATTAAAAACATTAACAGTTAAAAGAGTTTCTTCTAGGCCGGGCGCGGTGGCTTACGCCTGTAATCCCAGCACTTTGGGAGGTCGAGGCGGGCGGATCACAAGGTCAGGAGATCGAGACCACGGCGAAACCCCGTCTCTACTAAAAATACAAAAAATTAGCCGGGCGCAGTTGCGGGCACCTGTAGTTCCAGCTACTCAGGAGGCTGAGGCAGGAGAATGGCGGGAACCCCGGAGGCGGAGCTTGCAGTGAGCCGAGATGGCGCCACTGCCCTCCAGCCAAGGGGACAGAGCGGAACTCCGATCCAAAAAAAAAAAAAAAAGAGTTTCTTCTGGGAATGTGACTGGGAATGGGAAAAAGTGGGGCAGGGGACTGTTGCTTTCTATTTTAAGTTCTGCAAGGGTTATTTAGCCACATAAACATATTATTTTAATAAAATAGCTTCAACATTTTTAACCATGTTAAAATCTCAAAATAGCACAGTTTTACCCTACTGCATTTATAAACTTAAATAATATTGAGTAAATACTTTCTGGCTATATTCTGTATTACCTCTCAGGCTACCACCTATTCAAACTTTATCCATTGCTACATCTCCAAATTGGTCTTTCTTCTTCTACTCTTGCCCCTACAGTCTATTCTCAAGACTGTACAACTCTAAGAGAGTGCCTTAAATTCCATATCAACAATGTCTCTGGTGGCTGGGTGCAGTGGCTCAGACCTTGTAATCTCAGCAATTTGGGAGGTCAAGGTGGGTGGATCACCTGAGGTCAGGAGTTCCAAACCAGCCTGGTCAACATGGTGAAACCCTATCTCTATTTTAAATATAAAAATCAGCCAGATGTGGTGGCACACACCTGTAGTCCCAGCTACTCGAGAGGCTGAGGCAGGAGAATCGCTTGAACCCGGGAGGTGAAGGTTGCAGTGAGTTGAGATTGTGCCACTGCACTACAGCCTGGGCAACAGAGCAAGACTGTCTCAAGAAAAAACAAAACAAACAAAAATACTCCTGAAGCTGTGCCATGTAGTGGCACTGTCTATTCTCAGATCAAAGAGATCTGTTTAGAATCTTAATCAGATCATTTCCCGAAATTGTTCAAAACCTTCCAACAGCTTCCCAGCACACCTAAATTTCGAACATCTTACCACAGCCTAAAAAATTCATATAAGCTAGTCTCTGCATACCTCTCCAGATGCAATTCTTCCCACTTTCCTCTTCTCACATCATGCTAGCCACCCTGCACCACTTTGCTGCTTTTTATAGGAAAAGCTTATTATTCTTGCTTTAGTGCTATATTGGATACGCTTTCCTCCTCTATTTGCAAGTGGCTCAGTCCTTCACTTAATTAATCCTGATCAACAGCTACCTGCTTCTACAAGAGAATTACCCTGACCACCCTATATAAAATAACCACTAACACCAAACCCCCTCCCACAGTTACTCTCCCTTAGGAGGAATATACATATTTTTATCTGTTGCTTATCCATCTTCTCTACTAGAATATAAGCTTCAAAAGGGCTTTCTTGAGCAACATGATAAAACAGGGGGCTCCTGACTGTCCCTCCTCTCACACACTGAGAAATCAATTCTCTCCAAGAGAAAGTCAGAATCCTTTTGAAAGACTCCTGTGTACGAGACAACTGAGGAAATACCCATGTCAAAATGGGTAGAAAAAGCTGAGATATACGTGCACACTAACTCCACCCTGAGCACATAGGAAGGAAATATCAACTCCCAGCTTATTCCTGAAGGGTAATGGTCTTGTACAACATATACACTGCCCCACTTTTAGACTCCTGCTGAAGGGCTTCACCATGCCTGAGAAATGACAGGGAGAGGGCATTGGATTTCCCTCAAGCACAAAGAACATGACTGCATGGTCATTTCCAGCAATTGTAGCCCCCAGGATCAGCCCAACTTCTATAAACCGCATAGCAAATAAAGAATAAGCTTATTTGAGCCTAAATAGGAAGCATGGCACTCCCTTTGCCCCAGAGACAATTCCAGACCCATGGAAAATCTCTCTGTGGAAAGAGATGGGAGGCCTCTGCCAGCAACAATGAAAGAGAAAGCACTCCCTAAGCCTTCTTTCCTGGCTTGCTTCTGATATACAGTCCTGCAATCTGTCATTGGAAGGAAGCTGGGGGATGGACCTCTTCATGCCTGAAGGGGAAAGTGAGCACTCTCTGTGCCTTTCTCCCTGGTTCATTTCAATGATAACTCCCAACTAGAAATCTCTTCCTGCTAGAGGGGTGTGAGACTTCTGCTTACCTTAATGCCAGAGTGGGCACTCTTTGATCTCTCTTCTCTAACTTGCTTCAGCAACAAATCTGCATCTGCAGACTCTCCCTGGAAGTAGTTTCTGCATGCATCAAGTGCTCCAACTTTTACAGCCTTCACCTGAGTGACTGGCTCCTAAATCACCTAGCTCTGGAAGTTGATGGAGCTCTACACTGCTGGTTTCCCAGACCACATAGAAAAGTGACTTTTAAACTTGCAAACCTTCAGCAACTATCTCCCCAGGTTAAAAGTCAGCAGTCTGACCAAGAATACAGGATTCCTCCTGAGACTCTCTCCTTAGTGTAGGGCAGAATGAGTGGGGGATAAACTCCAGCTCTGCACTTCTCAAAGAAGGAACAGGAATATACCTTGAACAATCTAACCTCTCCAGCTACATCTCAAGAGACTGTCTTCTCTCACCTCTCTCAAGGCAATATCATAACTTGACACTCTAATTTCCTGGGAGCCACTACGAATGAAGACAGCAGGTTGGACAAACACAAAGAGCTTAGAACATAGAATCCCTGATTGGAAAGATCTTTTATGCAAGACCACTCTAACAAGACAGGAAGGGGTGGTTCTCTTATCTAATGCACAGAAACGAACACAGAGAGTCAAAGAAAATAACTAACAGAAACATGTTCCAAATAAAAGAACAAGACATATCTCCTGAAGCTTATGCTAATGAAATGGAGATATGTGTCTGACCAGACAAGGAATTCAAAAGGACAGTCATAAAGATGCTCATCAAAATAAGGAGAACAATACAACAAATTGGTAATTTCAACGAAGAGATAGAACATATTAAAAAGTACTAAACAGAGATCATTGAGCTAAAGACTAATAACTGAACTCAAAAATTCAATAGACAGGTTGAATAGCAGCCTAGGTCAAGAGGAAGAGAAGATTAGCAAATTTAAAGACAAAATCATTGGAAATCATCGAATCTGAGGAGCTAAATGAAAAAAGAATGAAAAAGACTGGAGATAACCTAAGGGAATTATAGAACACCATCAAGTGAATAAAGTATGCATTATCAGAGTACCAGAGGGAGAAAACAGAAAGGGATACAAACCATATTTAAATAAATAATGACAGAAAACTTCCCAAGTCTAGGGAAGAAATGAGAAATCCAGATCCAAGAACCTCAATGGACACCTAATATGATGAATCCAGAGACCCACAATAAAACACATTATAATCCAATTGTTATAAATAAATAAAAAATATTGTTTCTAAAGTGAAAAGAGAAAATATGGAAAAATCTGCATGAGAAAGTGACTTGTTACATACAAAGAAACTTCTATAAGACTACTAGCAGATTTTTCCAAGAGAAACCCTGAAGACCAGAAGTAAATGGGATAATGTATTCAAAGAGCTAAAAGAAAAAAAAAAAAAAAAAAACTGCCAATAGTATTATACCCAGCAAACCTGTCCTTCAAAAATGTAGGGGAGATAAAACTTACTCAGACACACAAAAGCTAAAGGAATTTATCACAACTAGACCTGCTTTACAAAAAAAAAAGCTAAAATGTGTCATTCATGCTAAAGGAGATCACTAAGGGGCAACACAAAAATATCAAACTCACTGGTAAAAGTAGGTATGTAATAAAACACAGAACACTCTTATACTATAATGGAGTTGTAAAAACCAAATATACCTCTAGTATGAAGATTAAAAGCCAAACTATTAAAATCTAGAGCTTTAATAATTTGCTAACTGACACAAACAATAAAAGACACAAAATGTGTCATGAATAATACATTGTGAAGGGGAAAAGAGTAAAAGTATAGAGTTTGTGCAGGTGATCAAAGTTATTATCAGCTTTAAACAGCCTGTTATTAGTATAAAATGTTTTATGGTAGCCTCATGGTAACCACAAGGCAAAAACCCTTAGTAGATACACAAAACGAAAGCATTCAAAGCATACCATAGAGAAATCCTCAAACCACAAAGGAACACAGCAAGAGAAGAGAGGAACAAAGGATCTACATATTAACCAGAAAATAATTAACAAAATTCAATAGTAAATCCTTACCTATCAATAATTACTTTGAAAATAAATGGGTTAAATTTTCTGATCAAAAGACATCAAATAGCTTAGTGGATTAAAAAAAAAAAGATGCAACAACCCAGCTATATGCTTCCAAAAAGAGACTAATTTCATCTCTAAGGACACATACAGATTCAAAGTAAAGGGAAGGAAAAAGATATTCCACACAAATGAAAACTAAAAGAGTGCAGGGGTAGCTATACATATCAGGCAAAATAGACTTTAAATCAAAGAGACAAAGAAGGTCATTATGTAATAATAAAGGGGTCTATTCATCAAAAAGTTATGATAATTGTAAATATATATGCATAGAAACAGAGTAGAAAGATGGCTACCAGAGGCTGGAAGGAGTGGGAGGGATGGAGAAAGGGGAGATGTTGATCAAAGGGTACAAAATTTCAGTTGAACTGGAAGAATAAATTTTAGTGATCTACTGCACTGCATGCTGACTGACCAGTTAATAATTATGTATTGTATATTTCAAAATTGGTACACAAATAGATTTTTAACAACCTCACCACAAAACAAAGGTAAGTTGGTGAGGTGATGGATATGTTAATTACATTGACTGAATCATTCTACAATGTATACACAGATTAAAGCATCACATTGTACCAGACATACACAACTGTTATTTGTCATTTAAAAAAAATTAATAAAAAAGGCTATCTTGTCCATGTCTATATTCCAATGTCTATATTCTAGTGCCTGAAATAGTTCCCACCACATGAAATCTGTTCAAATATTGCCTCAATATCTGTTGATAAATGCAATATGCTTTATAGCAGGAAACATTTTTCCCTGAATGTAAATTATTATAAAATGTTAACAGGACACTTTTTGAAGATATAGTCCAGGTCAGACACTGCACTAAGCGCTCTTCAGAAATTATTTTATATATCTTCCCATCATCTTACTGAAGCAAGCAAGTATTAATCATTTTATAGATGAAGATAAAGCAATTTAGAAAGGACAAAGAAGAGTAGACCTTTACTGCAGATAGGGTCCTAAGATAGAAAATTGAAAATGGAAAAGTCAAACAAAGACAGGGGACAATGGAGGAGGGGAGAGATTGCCAGAGTGCTAAAAAAAGATATGGTGATCAAACTTTATAGGAATTCTTACAGTGTTGCACACTTTAATCACGTAACTTTAAATTTTCATAATTACTTGAACATTTTGGCCTCCCTCTCTGTCATTTTAGGTGTTCCAGTCAAAAACAATGAGATTCATTATAGGAAGCTTTGTTTCATCAAAGAAAGCTTTATACAGAAGCTTATAATATGAAACATGTCAAAACACGGTGGACCTAAAGCAAGAACGAGGGAACAAGAATGGGCTTCATCTCAGTCTCCCTACTTACTACTGCTTGAGAATATATGCAATCCTTCTGGGTAAGAAAAGAAGAGCTTCACAAGTGTAGGCTAAAGTTGTCTTGTTATATTTCAGAATTTTTTCTTATGATATTCAGCATTTTGTAAGCCTTTTAACTAAGCAGTATTTTAGTTTTAGTTTTCTAGAGAACCAAATTAAGGCTCTCATCTCTTTAAATAAAATTTGGAATGCATTTTCCTAAATATGTTAAACTAGTAAGAATACAAGTTTCATGGTAGCAGAATTTATTTTTCCCATGTTCTAATAAAAAATTCCATGCAGACCCAGAAAAAAAAAAATTAAATAGGGTAAAACATTGTAAACTAAAGATAAAACTGTAACCCAATTTCCAGAGGAATGTCCACTGACATCACAACCCAAGAACAAAACTGGAGACATAGCCTCTTAAAACACATGTGTCCTGCCCTTTCAATCAGAATAGTAAGCACAACCATAAGGAAGGCAAAGGAAATGTTACATTGTTTCACCTTATCTGTCCCTAGCTCCAGGGAAAGAGTACAGAAATGCCCTTAAACACAGGCAGCCAAACGTCTCCCTAAGGAAAATGATCTTTGGATAAAGTAAAACCCAACTACTGTACTTGGCATTTCGTTTTCTAGATATATTTTTTTTAAAAAAATGGAGTCCATATAGCAAAAGGCACAAAACAATTTTTTAAAATACTTTAAGTTCTGGGATACACATGCAGAACGTGCAGGTTACACAGGAATACAGGTGCCATAGTGGTTTCCTGCACCCATCAACCCATCATCTACATTAGGTATTTCTCCTAATGCTCTCCCTACCCTAGCCCCCCAACCCAACAGGCCCTGGTGTGTGATGTTCCCCTCCCTGTGTCCACGTGTTCTCATTGTTCAACTCCCACTTATGAGTGAGAACATACAGTGTTTGGTTTTCTGTTCCTGTGTTAGTTTGCTGAGGATGATGGTTTTCAGCTTTATCCATGCCCCTGCAAGGGACATGAACTCATCCTTTTTTATGGCTGCATAGTATTCCATGGTGTACATGTGCCACATTTTCTTTATCCAGTCTATCATTGATGGGCATTTTTGATGGTTCCAAGTCTTTGCTATTGCAAATAGTGCCACAATACACATGTGTGTGCATGTGTCTTTATAGCAGCATGATTTATAATCCTTTGGGTATATACCCAATAATGGGATTGCTGGGTCAAATGCTATTTCTGGTTCTAGATCCCAGAGGAATCACCACACTGTATTCCACAATGGTTAAACTAATTTACACTCCCAAAAACAGTGTAAAAGCATTCCTGTTTCTCCACATCCTCTCCAACATCTGTTTCCTGACTTTTTAATTATCGCCATTCTAACTGGCGTGAGATGGTATCTCACTGTGGTTTTGATTTGCATTTCTCTAATGACCAGTGATGATGAGCTTTTCATATTTGTTGGCTGCATAAATGTCTTCTTTTGAGAAGTGTCTGTTCATATCCTTCACCCACTTTTTGATGGGCTTGTTTTCTTCTTATAAATTTCTTTAAGTTCTTTGTAGATTGTGGATATTAGCCCTTCGTCAGATGGACAGATTGCAAAATTTTTCTCCCATTCTGTAGGTTGCCTGTTTACTCTGATGATAGCTTCCTTTGCTGTGCAGAAACTCTTTAGTTTTATTAGATCCCATTTATCAGTTTTGGCTGTTGTTGACATTGCTTTTGGTGTTTTAGTCATGAAGTCTTTGCCCATGCCTGTATCCTGACAGACAGCCAAATCATGAGTGAACTCCCATTCACAATCGCTAAAAGAGAATAAAATACCTAGGAATACAATTTACAAGGGATGTGAAGGACTTCTTCAAGGAGAACTACAAACCACTGCTCAAAGTAATGAGAGGACACAAACAAATGGAAAAACATTCCATGCTCATGGATAGGAAGAATCAACATCGTGAAAATGGCCACACTACCCAAAGTAATTTACAGATTCAATGCTATCTCCATCAAGCTACCACTGACTTTCGTCAGAGAATTAGAAAAAAACTACTTTAAATTTCCTATGGAACCAAAAAAGAGCTCACATAGCCAAGACAACCCTAAGCAAAAAGAACAAAGTTGGAGCCATCATGCTAACTGACTTCAAACTATATTACGAGGATACAGTAACCAAAATGGCATGGTACTGGTACCGAAACAGATATATAGACTAATGGAACAGAACAGAGGCCTCAGAAATAACGCCACACATCTACAACCATCTGATCTTTGACAAACCTGACAAAACAAGCAATGGAGAAAGGATTCCCTATTTAATAAATGGTGTTGGGAAAACTGGCTAGCCATATGCAGAAAACCGAAACTGGACCCCTTCCTTACACCTTATGCAAAATCAACTCAAGATGGATTAAGGACTTAAATGTGAGACCTAAAACCATAAAAACTCTAGAAGAAAACCTAGGCAACAAATTTTTTTAAAAAAACAGAAAACACTGAACAAAACAGAAAATAAGATTAAACATATCAATGGTAACTAATAAAATGCTTAAATCCTCTTATTAAAGCATAGACTAGGCATAAATTGTTTCATAACTTTCCTTACTACAAAGCAATCCAGAAATGTGTGTACACATTTGCAGATGTATGTGTACATACGTGTTTACATTAGATGCATAACTAGGTGAATATAAGAGTGTAGGTATATATGTATTATGGATACTTTTCAATATCTCTGATAAACTCCACCAAAAGAAAGTAAAATCAGTGTTAAATCTGAACAAAGTAGAATCCTTGTCCTATATACACAGTAAGTGGATCAAAGGAAGTTAATTTTCAATGATTGTTAAGTGTATACTCATGAATCTTTACACAACTAAGAGACTGGAATCAAAACATATGAATTAAATATGGCTAGAAATGCAAAATAAATTAATACAATTAATAAGATAATTTAGTCAAAGAAGACAAAAATAAGACAGGAATGATTACTATAATAATGCTAATTATAAGATATATAGCAAACTTTTAATCTTAAAATCAGTATAATAATTTGTGATGAAAAACTTAAATTACATACAACATTGCTAAGTACCATAAGCAACATTCTCTGTCAACATAAAATTGAAAATCTATTACTAAAGAGAAAACAAATTTTTCAACTGCAATTTCTAAATTACTCTTCTGATTAAATATGTAAATACTGGTTCAAGAAAAATAGTAAAATCAGAAATGAGAATATTTAAATAACAATGTTTTATAACATAAGGACTGAGGCCAAACTGCACTTAAGAGATAAATTCATAGCTTTCATATATTCTCATTATCTTATTACAAAACTGAAAATAAAATAACCCTAAAAGAGAAGCTAGATGACAGAACCACTCTCTCATGTCTCTCTCCCATTCCCTTGGTCCTCTTTAAAAGCAACAGCAAAAGACAACCCTAAGGGAAACATGAAGAAAGGATACAAACTATTGATTTCTAAAATAGTAGAACTTAAAAGTTAACAGATATAACTTCAAAAAAAAAAAAAAAGGGGGGGGCGGTCCTGGCCAGGTGCAGTGGCTCATGCCTGTAATTTCAGCACTTTGGGAGGCTGAGGCGGGTGGATCACTTGAGGTCAGGAGCTCGAGACCAGCCTGGCCAACATGGCAAAACACCGTCTCTACTAAAACATACAAAAATTAGCCAGGCGTGGTGGTGCACACCCGTAATCCCAGTTACTTGGGAGGCTGAGGCAGGAGAATCACTTGAACCTGGGAGGGAGAGGTTGCAGTGAGCCAGAATCGTTCCACTGCACTGCAGCCTGGGTGACAGAGCAAGAC
>NW_016816076.1:1458630-1475048 GCF_001698545.2 Rhinopithecus bieti
ATCACAAGATCAGGTGTTCAAGACCAGCCTGGCCAACATGGCAAAACACCGTCTCTACTAAAACATACAAAAATTAGCCAGGCGTGGTGGTGCACACCCGTAATCCCAGTTACTTGGGAGGCTGAGGCAGGAGAATCACTTGAACCTGGGAGGGAGAGGTTGCAGTGAGCCAGAATCGTTCCACTGCACTGCAGCCTGGGTAAAAAAGAAAGAAACCAGGTAAAAAAAAAAAAAAAAAAAGGGAACCCAGCAAATCTAATTTTATATTTATCTTTTCTTTTGAGATAGGGTCTCACTTTGTCACCCAGGCTGGAGTGCAGTGGTGCTATCACAAATCATTGTAGCCTTGACCTCTTGGGCTCATGTGATCCTCCTACTACAGCCTCCTGAGTAGCTGGGACCACAGGCATGAGTCACCATGCCTGACTAATTTTTCTATTTTTTGTACAGACTGAGTCTCACTGTGTAGCCTAGGCTGGTCTCCAACTCCTGGGCTTAAGCGATCCTTCCACCCCACCCTCCCAAAATGCTGGGATTACGTGTATTAGCCACTGCACTCCATACATATATAATACATGTGTGTGTGTGTGTGTGTATATATATTAGGAAGAATATAATCTAAAATAAGACTTAGAGCCAACATAAAGGATATTGGAAAATAAGCGAAAATATGCTAATATATCTGAAAATAGCCAATTTTCTGAAATCACGCAATTATATTTTAATTTTGAATAAGAAGAAAAAGCAATAGGGTAAAGAAAACAGGGTCTGGATGTAGGTAATTTCACAAGTGAATTCTTCCAAAACTTCATGTGTCAGATGATTTATGTACTAAAAACAAAACAAAAAAACTATTCTAGAGCACAAATGAAGGTAAAATGTTTCTCAGTTAACACCATTATCGATAGACCTTTCTCTTATGAACATACATGTAAAAACTAAAAGTACAGGAAACTCAAAGTCAAAGGCATGTTAAAAAAACAATCATAATCAGGTAGAAATTACCTGAGAAATGCAAATATGCTTTAATAATAGGAAACCTAGTAATCTGATATGTCACATTAGTAAAACAAAACTAGGCATTCACCTCTATTAATACAAAAAATGAAATTTGATAACATTCAGTATCAATTATTGACATATTTTATCTTAATGTAATTTTTGAAAAAGGATAAACAATAAAGAATACCAAGAATTCTATCCAAGAATCCTAACCAACCGTATATTCACTGGTAAAGCACCAAAAGCATTGCCCGGTGAATACTGGATCAAAACAAGGGTTTTGGCAACAAGTACAAATACTGTTCTGTTCTAAAGAGTATGGTGACATATGAAACCAAAGAGGTATAGCTATTGGACAGAACCAGACAAAAGCCATCACTGTCAACAGATGATTCAACTGCCTACCTAGAAAATCTAAAACGATCAACACTGAAGACAGCAATTAAGTAAAATCAATGACTAGTTAATAACATTTAAAAGCTTCCCATTTACCATGAGATGATTAAAAAAGATGTCACAATAAGAAAAAATATAAAATATAAAAATATCTTGATTATAAATGCAAGAGATTTATATGATCAAACCTTCAAAAAGTTACAAAGAGTCTTGACTAACTGAAGATATCGTATGCTCCTAGAAGGCTGAATATAGTAAAAATATCATTGTTTCCCAAACCGGTTTAATTAACAACTAGAAATGATAGCATCTAATCAGGAGCATGTACTTTACAGGCATCTCATTTCATCACAACAGAAATCCTATGAAGTCATTATCAACATTTTACTAAAGGAGTAGTAGTCAGGCCCCAGAAAGATGAAGTGCCTTGTTCACACAGTGAATAAGTGAGAAGATGAAGCCCAGGCCCTCTGAAGACAGCACTTTCCTAACAAAGATGCTATACTACGGCACTATTTTTAAAAAGTGGCACTTTGGGAGGCCGAGGTGGGTAGATCATGAGGTCAAGAGATCAAGACCATCCTGGTCAACATGGTGAAACCCCATCTCTACAAAAAACACAAAAATTAGCTACTCCGGGGGCTGAGACAGGAGAATCACTTGAATCCAGGAGGCGGAGGTTGCAGTGAGCAGGGATCGCGCCACTGCACTCCAGCCTGGCGACAGAGTGAAACTCCATCTCAAAAAAAAAGTGGGAAGGGAAGGAAGAATGATACAAGTAAAAAATTCCTGACACAGGGGCCGGGCGCGGTGGCTCAAGCCTGTAATCCCAGCACTTTGGGAGGCCGAGATGCGTGGATCACGAGGTCAGGAGATCGAGACCATCCTGGCTAATACGGTGAAACCCCGTCTCTACTAAAAAATACAAAAAACTAGCCGGGCGAGGTGGCGGGCACCTGTAGTCCCAGCTACTTGGGAGGCTGAAGTGGGAGAATGGCGTAAACCCGGGAGGCGGAGCTTGCAGTGAGCTGAGATCCAGCCACTGCACTCCAGCTTGGGCGACAGAGTGAGACTCCGTCTCAAAAAAAAAAAAAAAAAAAAAAAAAAAATTCCTGACACAGAAGAGGGGAAAATAACCACACCAGAAATTAAAATACAAAGTTGTCATAAATTAAAATTACACGATAATTTGAAAAAAGAATTAAATAAACTTACAGACATGCAACCTATAATTATTGAACATTAGCCCACAAGAGGATTTCTGCTTGTTTTCTTACTATATCTGCAGAACATATTGGATAGTGCTAAATTCACATAATCGGGACTCAATAAATAGTTTACCAAGGAAATTATTAATGTTTAATTGGGCCATAAAGCTTAGTAATGAAAGCAGAGGTTCATCAAAAGTCAGGCTGCAGGCCAGGCATGGTGACTCACACTTGCAATCCCAGCTTTTTGGGAGGCCAAGGCGGGCAGATCACTTGAGGCCGGGAGTTTGAGACCAGCCTGGCCAACAAGGAAAAACCCCATCTCTACTAAAAGTACAAAAAATTAGCTGGGCATGATAGTGCACACCTGTAATGCCAGCTACTCGAAAAGCCGAGGCATGAGAATCACTTAAATGCGGGAGGCAGAGGTTGCAGTAAGCCAAGATGGCACCACCACACTCTGGCCTGTGCAACAGAGTGAGACTCTGTCTCAAAAAAAAAAAAAAAAAAAAAAAAGGACCGGGTGCAGTGGCTCACATAGGTAATCCTAGCACTTTGGGAGGCCAAGGTGGGCAGATCACAAGGCTGGTTTGAGACCAGCCTGGCTAATATGGTGAAACCCATCTCTACTAAAAATACAAAAATTAGCCAGACATGGTGGCATGTTCCTGTAGTCCCAGCTACTAAGGAGGCTGAGGCAGGAGAATCACTTGAACCAGGAGGAGGAGGTTGCAGTGAGCCAATATTATGCCACTGCACTCTAGCCTGGGCAACGGAGCAAGACTCCATCTCAAAAAAAAAAAAAGAAAGAAAGAAAAGAAAAAAAAAGAAAGAAAAGAAAAGAGGAAAAGTATACTAGCCTACACATACTCATTCTCACAAGCAATCAGAAAGGAGCAAATTAAATATCTCAGCTATTAGACTGGCAAAGACAGGCTTTAAATTTTCAGGCTCTTTGCCCCAGTAATATTTTCATTATAAAAACCCATCACTAACTTGAAGGTATAAAATGAAAGTACTGAAACCACGTCTACAAAGTGGTATGATAAAAGTTTCAAGAAGTAAAGCAGAGCATTAATGATGCTGTACAAAGTAAAAGGCTCCCAAACACAAACCAATGTACCTTTTTAATAAAATCTGAGGAAAATAGAAGCTTCTCCTTACTGTCCACCTAATGTTATAATTTTGGACATAGCAGAATTTAAATTGTTTAAGTCATTTTAATTATTTAATAAGACAGTTATGTTAGAATGACTTCTAAAGTTTACTTTTTGGAAAACCTGTATGCATTACTACTACCTATACTGAGAAAACAGGTTACCCACTAACGGTCTCGTAGGACCTTTGTGAGCTGTACTGTTCAGTTAGGAATTACTGAGTGTCAGCTCCAACTTGGAGATTTCACTGTATTCTTCCCAGTTCATTTTGGAATAGAAAGCAACACTCATGCTTACCCTCAGTATTCGATGTATATTTTCCATTGCTAATGTGGTGATTTATCTACAGTTTTACAATGAATAAAAGACACTACTGTGAATATAATTCAAAAGCCTCCAGCATAGCACCTAGACACCTTTTATAAGTCTAAATAAATATGCACCAGCCTCTCCACCTTATCAACTGCACAAACTCTAGAATATTTGTTTTTTGTTCCCTGCTTCAAGTATCCCTATTACCTTTTCCTGCACATGGAATACCAGCTTAATTAGTAATCTTACTCGTTATTGCAAATACTTTCATAGGTGAAAGTAAGCCATTTTTCTGTACCTTCTCTTTAGAACAGTGGTTCTCAACCTTGGCTATACACTGAAATCACCTGGGAAGCTTTAACACTGCACCCCCTGAGACTGATTTAATTACCTTGAGGTACAACCTGGGTAATGAGATGGTTGTTAAAGCTCTCCAGGTGATTCTAATGTGCAGTTAAGATAAGAATCACACTTCTTTTTCCTTAAGGAAATCATATCAAAATTTTTGAGTAACTGAAACACAGTGAACATAGAATGAAATATTACAGATTTTGGACAACAATTCCATAATTTGATGTTTAAATGCTCTTCAAACCCTAGAAAATATGCCATTTGTCCCACTGATATGTCCACTATTTAAAATTATTAGGTCTTTCCTAGGCTAAAACCTGAAATAGCAATGTCACATGACTATGCAATCCACCTCTTCCTTCCCAAAGGTCTTGATTAATTTGAAATGAATATAAAGTAGCACAATCAGTCAAAAGTGATCTACCTCACTAGCAAATGACAAAGAATTTTCCATTCAGAATTCCCAGACTTTATAATCTGGCCGTCAGCTTTCCTATTTTGTTTTGAAAGTCTTTAATGACCTTACAAACTGTGTTTATTTTGTAAGAGTATGAATGAAGAGAGCTGTTTCCATTAAAAGCAAAACAAAACAAAACTGAAAAGGGAAAACACACCATTAAAATATTTTATTTCACTTTATAAGCAGTCATTATATATCAAAATTGCAGCTGATTTCATTTTTGAAGTAAAGAAGCAAATGACAACATCACTTAATCCGTCTGAGTTCTCATTACCACAACTCATTCCACCAAATTAAGTGCTGTGGTCTCAGGATACCCTGTGGAAGGTTAAAAGAATCAGCTGAAGCAACAAGCAATTTTCCCTAAGATACTGTTTTAAGTCCACTGTAAGGTTTTACTTTAATATGTGGTTTCCAACTCACTCCCCACAGGGCAAGGTATTCCCTATAATTAAAAGCAGCAAATAACACAACCCATCTCTTCTGTACTGGGACCTTAATGTATCAAAGCCAAAGGAACATAAAAGATAAATCACCCTATCATCTCCCTAAGAGTATGGCATTTTGGACTATCACCAGATCTGCTGGAAACCTGCAGGCCAGAAAGAAAGGCATACTATGGGGCTTCAACACTGCTAACTTGTCTCTGGGGCTTGCTAGAAACATTAGGAAAGTGTTACTTTGAATTCACTAGTTTTACACCAACAGGTATTACCATTTTCATGGCTTTCTTTAGGGAAATAAGGTAAGTTTCAGAGGTCTCAAAACATGTTTAGGAACACTAGTTCCCACTTTCCCACAGAAAAGTAAAAAACCCTTTCACATTGTCTTTATATTATCTTTACTCCATCCTATACCTCACTAATTCTTTACGGCATAGACTGAATCTGAGACTTACATGTTTACAACAGACACCAAAGTAGTCAGAAGATGAAAACAAAATAAAACCCGGGAAGTACCATTATGTACAAAGAGAGATAAAAGTGGCCACTTTATAGTAGTTACAACATTCAAATAAGCAAGTTGGAGGTATATTATTTCACCCAATACTATTTCCCCACAATGTTCTTCTCCAGATCAATTTTACCTGTTTACTTCCCCACTATCTGCAATTTCACAGTATTATTTACATACATTTCTCAAACTTAGAATTATCACAGAAAATTACGCAAAGTGGTAGGAGTGATTATACAAAATGGCTTAATAAGGCACAATTTAGTGTGGTTACAGTGGAGACAGACACTGAAACATAAAAAACATAGGTATATGAATTATATGGAAGGTTAGTAGGTTCCATTTTAATACCCTCTTATTTCTAGTTAAAAAATACATAAAAACTCAAATAATGAAAAGAGCAGTGACTAGAAACCTATGGATTCTAACCAAAACTACCAGTAGTTTAAGTCATATACATCTTAAATATTGTTACCAATTTAGACCTGAAGTCTGTGAACTCACATTCATGAGTAAAGGTACTCAATCTCTTCTATGTTGGTCATTATGCTTATCAGGATCTCCCTAACTTTCAAACCACCAAGGAACCCTTTTGTTATTTTTTCGTCCAAGGTCTCAATGATTTTCTAAAGTCTAACAATTGTCTTTATTAATTAGTACCTGATTTGTATTATTGTTTTTCTAGTTTCAACACTGACCCTACCTTTAACCAAAGATCTAGAACCATCAAAAGTTAATCATCATCATTATTAGCATTGGGGTGATGCAAAGGTAATCAAGGTAAATCAGCATTAGAGGCTCAAGCACTATCACTACTGATGTCATTTTTCAATCACTGTTCGTTAGTTCATATTCATATCATGTGTGAACCAATGGATATGTTCACTTAGGAGGTGTAGCACCTTCCTGGAAAGGCACTCTGTCACAGTGTGTAGCCCATATGCACCCCCAGAATTTTCTGTAAAACCATCAGTGGTCAGAGGGCTTGAATGTCATAAACTGACCAGTATTATTTCTCGAAACTGAAATAGTCTAGACAAAAGCAAAGAAATTCATGTGTTCGTTAACTGTGTTTAATGCTACTAAGCTTTCTCAAACAGCTCACAGACACAACCTCTTACTAACTTTGTGGACCATTTTAGCCAAGTGAAAAAAATAAATAACAGGCTGCTCAGCTCTGGTTCATAGAAACTCACCAACTCTGATAGTGAAAGGGCTTTGACTGAAGAGAAACCTGACTCCTAGCCTCCTAGGTAAAGCTCTTACCTTTGTGATTAATTTTTTTCATAAAATGAGGACCCTTTCAGATCTCAATTTCTGAGTCTCTAAATTCTTGAAGTTGAGAGAAGTGAGTAAGCAGCAATATTCATTTCAAAGACAATTTAAGCTATTAAATATTTTTACTGGATGCCTGACTACTTGAAGATACAGAATAAAATATACAATGGAATAGTGATTTTGCAATTACCTTGTTACTTCTTTTAAATAATCTAACTGTATAATGCAAGACTTCAAGGAAGTTTTGGCATTACTTATTAGCTTGTGCATCAAATTCACATGAACATAAATTCCCATTTCATTTCACCCTAGGAGGAAACCAGACTGCCAAAAGTTGCTCCAGCTCCCTTTAGTAAGCAGCACATTTTTTAAAAGGTGGAGGAGGGTTGAATAAATACTTAGGTTGTTTGGCATTCATCTTAATAAAAAATAAAAGTAATTCACAAAAGTTCATCTGTGCTCAATGCTCTAAGCATTTAGAATACGGAAATTCCTAAGGATTCTAAATTTTTTTTCATAGAATATATGAGTATTTTGCTTTTTTTGTAGTTTGAAATTGTCTTTGGGAATGCCTGGATAAGGTTGTAACAATAGTCTCCTCAGTAGCGTTATGAATGCACCTGCTCGCCAATTCAAATAATTTTGAACAAATATTTAAACAGAAGGAGTCAGAGAAAACTGCACTATTTGAACAGCAAAGGGAGGGTCCACTTCATTAACAAAATGCAACAAGTATTCACGGTATAAATCAACTCGTAGTAAATCTGCAAATGCATCTTCAAGAATAATATTACAGGGAGAAAATAATCTCAATTTTACCAAACATTTTAATACATTAAAAATAGGCTTAAATGCAATATGAATGGTAAAACTAGAGACTGGATGATATGAACTCATACCACAACATATACAAAAAATTTTAGTTTAAGAATGACTATTGAAGCTGACAGTCGCTTGACTAGAATCGAGAAGTGGCCACGGGTGACTGCCTCAGAACAGACTCAACTGGAGCAACTGATTAGGAAGTATGGGATTCATTCAGGAGTGGAGTAGCAGGCTCATAAAAACACCGCAGGGCATTCAAAACTTACCTGAGTAATGGTGGCTTTAACTGTGCCAATTTGTTTGGGGTTGGGAAATGCTATTATGACCCATTTCTCTTCTCCAACATGAGGAGTCTCCCTAGGATCTCGAGATCTCTTCCATCTGTAACATTCTGTGACTCAATACCTAGGGCTAGGTTACCTAAAGGATCTGTTATTAGTCTCCAGCTGTAGAGAAATATTCCATAAGGATCCCCAGAGAATAAATGATTCCAAAATGGTTGCTCAGTTTGTGTGTGTTTTAAAAAGTTGGGAAAGACCACTTAAAATTTTTTCTAAGAGGGCAGACCTTAAGCATACAACAGTGTTAACTATAGGTGGTTTCATAGGTGTATACTTATCCCCATGATACTTATACACCTATAAAACCACCAATAGTTAGGGTTGAGTGCTATGTATAGCTTTTTACATTCAATTATACCTCAAAAAATAAAGGTTAGCTAAATGGGGGTGGGAGAGTGTAGGGAGACTGAATTTACTCTGAACTACAGTTACAGTTGAAGTCAACTCAAAACCTCTCCAAATTTCTAAAAATGTCTCACACACTGAAGTTAGTATTTCAGAAAACTAATAAATGTCTGTGCATCTAGGTATGCCTTGAACAGACTACAACCTCTCTGGATCTCTAGGTCTTATCACAAACTGAGGGAACTGTTAAGGATTTCTGCAGAACCTTCCAGGTTCAGCATTCTATTAAAAAGATTTCCTAGAGTTTCTATTGTAAACATTTAACCACTTAGGACAATTTGAGTCATTACTCCTGTCTGCTACAGAACATCAGGCCCCTGGGGTCTTGTTTTGAAACTCAAGTTGGCCGGCCTTTCACCTGAAACAAACTTCTTACCTTTTGGGGGAGAAAAAGCATTTTGCTCCCCAAAAAAGCATTTGGAAAGCATTTGTTATGAAGTGGTCATGCACCAATCCTTTATCTTTCATCAGTAAGAATGTATTTCATTAATTAGGCCTGCCCAGACCAGAAATTACTTACCCATAGACACTTTACAAAGCTGCATGCCTTCTTCGGTGTTTGGATTTGATGCCCTGGTTGTATGGCAATATAGGAAACGTATGAATTTAACTTTTTCATTCACTGAGGAAAATTTCTACCCCTCTTAAGTGAAGATTTCTCTTTAGCTAAGACAAGAAAAGTACTCAGGCTCCACCTGTTTCGCCTAGCTACACCACTCATTCAGACCCTCGGCAAACCCAGCTCTAGCAATATCACGCCAGGCTAGGTGGACAGGAATGCACCAGTGCTGTTGGAAATTAAGTTGGTGGGAGTCGCATTCTAATCCGGCCAGAGCTGCGCCTGCCGGGTGCAACCGCGGCACGGCCGGCGCTGTCGGTCTGTCTCACGGATGGTGAGCTGACAGCTCCTGCCAGCCCAGGCGGGGAGGAGGAGAAGAGGTGTCCGCTGCAGCCCCATACCCGGCGGGTGAAAGCACCGTCTTGTCCCCAAAGATTCCTCTGCCCTCAAAGACTAACAAAAATACGGTGTCCTGCGTTTCGCAGAAGGACGGGAGGCGTCCCAGAGCTCTCCCGGGAGAAAACCCCAGGGAGAAGTGGTGGCAGGAGGCGCCCGGTCCCGCAACTCACCTTCTGCTGCCTCCGGGCCATGTCGGTGGGCTGCTTGGCGTTGAAGGGGTACGCGATGCACCTCACGACGAAGACGTAGAGCTGCAGGCGGATCCTCCGCTCCTGCTCATCGTCCAGCTGCCGCTCGGGCTCGTCTCGCCCCTCGCTGAGCACAGAGGGGCTCGGGCTCACGGATCTGGCCGCGCCGCCGCCGCCGCGCCGCCGGCGCGTCCGCCGCCTTCCCGAGTCAGGGGGCCGGCGGAGCTCGGCTGCGAGCCGCCGGGCCGCCACCATCGCGGCCTCTCCTCTCCAGCCCCTCGTCCGACTCCTCTTCGCTGGAAGACGGGTCCAGCATGGTGCTCGGGAATCCCCGCCGCTCGGCCCGCGGTCCCCAGGCGCCTCACCCCCGGCGGCTGCGCCCGCGGGTCTGAGGGAGCCGCGGAGCTGGCTGCAGCGGCCCCAGAACGAAAGGAAAACTGGCCAGGGCTTTCCGGACACGTCGAGTTAGATTCAGGAGTGTTTCCTATCACCAGGGCGAAAGGGGCGGGCAGGAGCCGGGAGGAGGACTGGGAGGGGGGAGAGGGGGAGCCGCCGGGATTGAATAGGCGGAGTTAGCGTTGGGGGTGAGCTTGAGCGCCTCAGGAACTGCTCCGCCAGCCCGGGGCGCGCCGACCCAGCGGTTCTCCAGAGCCCGCCAGCAGAGGCAGAGCGGCCCGAGCGGCTGGACGCAGGTGGGGAACCTGTGGCGCTTACTACAAGCAACACGTGGAATTGAATGTCGAGCTGCGCGGGGCCGCGGAGTGCGCGTGCGCGCGCCGCCGTTGCTGCCCGGGCGCCTGGTGCCCTAGCACACAGTTTGCAAAGGCGGGGAGCGGCCGAGCGCGGTGGCCCGTGTAAGCGCCCACCGGGGCTGCTCGGACTACCCTAACCCTACCACCTATGATCTTTTCTCCAGCAGGTGGAGGTGGAATGGGGAGCGGAGAGGGACTGTCCCCTAACAAGAGGTGAGGGGGAGCGGCCGAGACATCTCCCCAACCCGAACCTGCTGCCCGGGATTGAACCCCAGCGCGGCAAAGCGGGACTGGAGTCCTTCACCACGAAATATCTTTGCGACAAGACTTTGGAAAGTCTCTCTCGCTCTGCTCTGCTGCCGTTTTGATCCTCATGTTGAATCCCAAATTATAAACGTCGAAGTAATGAAAAAAAAAAAAACAACGAGGCTTACTTTTTAAACTGTTCTATTCCTGCAGACTCACGGCAAGAGAGATTTTACATGTGCAAAATGACACTCTGATTCAGCTCAAACACATCTCAATTATCTTCTCGGTTGGGATGCAGTTTACTCAAAACAGGTTGTGTAGTGTAGACATTTATTCAGCAAATATTTGAGCGCCCTCCCGGTGTCCAGCACTATTAATTAGCCTTTTGCGGAGCACGCGGTGGACTAAGGCACGTAATACTCAGTCGCTGATGGTTCTGGCCTCAAGTGGGCGTCTTGTAGCTTACCAAAGCCTGCCTTATCTGCGCAGATTTCTCAGTCCTAGTGCTGGAACCACCTAGGAGTTTCTTGTAGTAATTCTGCATCTTGTGTCCTTAGTCTTGACAGAGGGGGAAATAGGCAAAACAATGCATTCAACACCAGGTGGAGTGTGCAGCGACCAGGTGGGCAGGCAGGTGATGAAGATCACAGGAAATGACAGAGGGCAAATTAACTACCAGCTCTGAGCTCCTCTACCACCATGGTCAAACAGCAGTTGTAGCTTTTTCAGGCCACTTTCATATAGTTAGGGACACAAGAGAGACTTCTGCATTTCCTGACATTCTCTCTAGATGGAGTAAAAGACAAGGAGGCATTTACTCCTGAGGAGTCTTACCTATTTGTCTTTGCCTAATCCATAACAGGCCCCTTTGTCATAAAAGGTCTTCAGTAAGAGCATGGCTGTTGGGATGATCGCAAACTGCCAAGAAATAGAAAATCTCAAACACCGATGTATTTAAAGGCAATGTTTTATCTTCGGCAAGGCAAGCAAATAGCAATCTTATTTGTCATAATATCTGATGCTTATCTAGCACTTTGCAAAGATCTGTGAAATTGTTTATCTAATACCCTCATCAAAGTAATAGCTTTTTGAGGCAGGTGATATTATTATTGACTGCCCTTTGAACCAGATATTGCACTCAGCTCTTTACATACATTATCTCACTTATTTATCTTAGTTTCCATTGTTCAGATAAGGAAACTGAGAGTTGAAGAATCCTTTCCTTAGGGTACAGAACTAGCACCTAATGCAATAAGGACTCAAAACAGTTTTCTAGTTTCAAATAGTGTCATTTTCTACTGCAATTTGCCTTGATAATAAGACAGTATATTAAATGTATGAGGTTTACTAAACTAATAAATAAAAATTTCTAGGGACATAAATGTGTGATTTAAATATAGCAACTTTACTGCTCTTGCCAACCATAGGTATATTTTTCAGTTTCTTTTATTAATTAATATGACTCGATGTGACCACTTATTCTTTTCCCGTTAAAGGTGGTTATTAAATCAAAGATCTCCAAGTTTTGAGGATCCCACAGGAAAACATCTAATATTTTTTATAAAAGGATATACAGGCCGGGCGCGGTGGCTCAAGCCTGTAATCCCAGCACTTTGGGAGGCCGAGACGGGCGGATCACGAGGTCGGGAGATCGAGACCATCCTGGCTAACATGGTGAAACCCCGTCTCTACTAAAAAATACAAAAAACTAGCCGGGCGAGGTGGCGAGCGCCTGTAGTCCCAGCTACTCGGAGGCTAAGGCAGGAGAATGGCATAAACCCGGGAGGCGGAGCTTGCAGTGAGCTGAGAACCGGCCACTGCACTCCAGCCTGGGCGACAGAGCGAGACTCCGTCTCAAAAAAAAAAAAAAAAAAAAACAAAAAAAAAAAGGATATACAGTGTTTTCTCCATGAAGATGAAAATGACTTAAGAGGCATAAATTAAAGAAATATCTAAAAGACAACAAAGAGAATAAGCATTTCATTAAACATACATTGATTAAGATACTAACATATTCTAAAGCTATACTGGATATATTTAGAAAAAGAAGACAGGCCTTAAGAAGTTTATCAGTTAAGGAATGACAAATGAAAAGAACATTTATTTTAAAAAATCAGTATTTGGATTGCAATCTGATGAGTGTTCCAATAACCTGGAAGATAAGGGCAATACAGAGAAGAAACACTTCATTCAGAAGATAGTAAGTGATATGGTTTGACTCTATGTCCCCACCCAAATCTCATCTCTAATTGTAATCCCCACGTGTGGAAAGAGGGACTTAGTGGGAGGTGATTAAATCATGGGGTGGGGGGCGGTTCCCCCATGCTGTTCTGTGATAGCGAGGGCGTTCTCACAAGATGTTCATGGTTTAAAAGTGGCAGTTTCCCCAGCTCGCTCTCGCTCTCTCTCGCTCTCTGTCTCTCTGTCTCTCTCTCTCTCTTGCTGCCTTGTGAAGAAGGTGCCTGGTTCTCCTTTGCTTTCTGCCATGATGTAAGTTTCCTGAGGCCTCCCCAGCCATTCAGAACTCTGAGTCAAGTAAACCTCTGTTGTTTATAAATTACCCTGCCTTAGGTATTCTCTTTATAGCAGTGTGGAAACAGACTAATACAGTAAGAGAAGACTTCCAGGATGCTTGACATATATCTTGAAGAATAATTTAGAGCTGTTGAGATGAGGGCACTGTAGATAGGAAGAACAGTATTTGCAAAGATGTGAAATTGTTTGCCACTTTGGAGAATTACAAGTAAACTGGCTTGCCTGAAGTGAAGAATGTATATAATATGAAGATGTGGAAAATGAGACAGAGAATAAGCAGAGGCAAATTCAGGATTGCGTCTGTGTGCCATGCTTTGGAATTTAAACATATCCTGAAGAAAATGGGGAAATATAGAAGGCGTTTTAAGTAAGCTAAGACATACTGTGATCCATAACTCTTAAGAGTCAATCTAGAGCAATATAAGGGCAGTGAAACCAGAAACAAGCTATGAAGAGGAGATTACTAGGGATGTCTCAGAGAGAAACAATGGGGCATTGAACTTAAGAGAGAGGACAAGAGGAGGAGGAAAGCTGATGAGATGGACAAAGGAATTAATAGAATATGTATGAGGTGCTGAGGAAGAGAGTCAAGCATAGAAGATGCTTGTCAGAATAGGGTAATTTGATTAATAATAATGGATGAAATATAGTCTTCTAGAAGACAAATAGGTTTAGAGAAACATCAGGTCTTTGAGGAGCTTAAAGTACACATATGGTTGATAAGGTCCAGAAATGATGTGTTCAGAGTGAGAAGAGGGCTAATGAAACTTCCTTGCCTGTCCTCTAATTAACGGATGGTTTGAAGAAAAGGAACCTGAAAAGAAGACCTGATTATTAGTTAATTGTACCCAAATAATTTTAAAGTTTTAATTTTGTGCTTGCGCTAATGTTTTGCCAAATTTCTAACTTACATATTAGCTTTTCAAGTCATTATAAATTTGGCTGATGCTCTGCAATAATTGATTAAATGAGGCCCAACATAAGGCTATATTGGGCACACAGCATAAATGCACACAATACACTTAAACTTATTCAATGATTCATTTTTACTTTTGTCAAGGTGAGCATAAAATCAAATTGAATTTATACTGCTTTTTAATGAAACATCTCTAATGCTAAGGAAAGATGGATGCACAGTAATAACATGGAATATAAAATGTGTTTTTGGCAATAATATTTAAGGAAACAAGTGTGTGACCTGAATATCATAGGTGGGCTGTTTTCTGATTGAGAATTAGTTTGTGCATTTGGCCTCAAAGTAAAATGCTAACTCTTTCAACTCATAGATGAAATAATTCTTTTCATAGAACAGATATTTTTTGGGTTCCCACTTTAGGTTATGCATTATTCCCAATACATAAAAGCTAATAATTTACCCACTGGGAGAATGCATATGAAATAGGCATGAGAACAAATTAAACAATTATGATAATATATGCTCATGTGTTGTTAGAGAAAAATTCTCAAAATATCCTGTAAGTGTCCTGAAAGTGGACAGTCTATTATCTTTTATAGTGTAGCTATAACTAAAATTATTGTATAACAGAAAGAGGAATCGTTTTTAGGACAAATGGAAGAATCAGTTTTGCAACATCTATGGGAAAACTGTCAGCTCACAAAAAAATATGCACTTACAAAATACAATAAAACAATATTTTTTGAAGTTTTATGGTGAATATTTATATCTTATGAGGCAATAATCCTCTTGGAAACCACATTTAAATCCCTTCTCTCCCTTTACTCTGCTTTTGCCTTTTTTCCTCTCCAGTTAGAATCTGAGTCAGTAATGAAGAACTGTTCTGGGACCACACATTTTACAGGTAATGGGTGAAAATATATGCAGATAATAAGCATAAATTGACAAATAAATGAGTAGTTCCCAGTTCTCACACACACACACACACACACACACACACACACACACTGCACTCAAAGGGTTGTTATGAAGAATAAATGAAATAATGCATACAAAGTACTTAAAATACTTGATAATGCATGCAAAGTACTGGTATATGGTAAGTTCTCAGTTCATGCCAGGTATTTTACTATTATACAGTAATCACTTTATTATTAAGCTCACTTTTGGCCATAGAGCTATAGAAACAAAATGTAGATAAAGTTGCAAATTGTTCTATGCATTTATTTATTGGATTTTTATAACTCAGAATCTGTATTGCTATTATCATTAACCTGTAAAGAATCAGACTAACTCCCAGATGTTACAGTATCTTGATCTCAGAGATTTCATAATTTTTATAAGAAGGCTTGAGCCCAAATAAGAAGCTAGCATCCTTTTGTTCCTATTCAATCTATGGGCATTCATTAGAGACTGATTACAGTTCTATTGTCTTTTAATTTTCTATGAGAAATTTGAAGGAAATGAACAGAAATGAGTTGACTTGTAAAGTTCAGGGAGGAAGGGAATGTAGAAGCACATTGTGGTCTGTGTTCAAAGTGTCACAAGAAAACGCTTGCATCAATTCAAGATATATATTTAGTAGTTATTATGATCACTAGAAAAGCAAATATTTAGCCCAGAAGAGAATGTTTGGGTTTTTAAAATGTTAATAAATCCATAAACCATGTGAGATTTTTATGGCAATGGATAAAACATAGAAATTATGCTTATACTTGGATGAAGAAATAGCCAGAGGCTTTTTTCTCTCCAGCTTTCATAGATTTTTATACTTATATTGACTTTGCTGTTAAACACATTTTCTGCCAGTCAATAACATGTATTGAGTGCCTAATCTAAATTAAGCACTACACTAGGTCGTTGTAAAGAGAGAATTGCATTGATTGACTAGGAATTCAACCAGTGTCTCACTTAAGAGATGAAAATTCTACTACTGTAAAATAATTTACACCATTTTAACAATAATGCTCAAGAAAATTCAACTACAGCGAAGTAGAGTTTTTATGGAAAAATTATAAGACTAGTAGAAATGATATTAGGTGGAAAAAAGAAAGATGTGTCTTTATTAACTATTTGCTGTTACTCTAGGCTATAATTATTATCAAGTGTTTTGCTCTTTGGACCCATTTTC
>NW_016816076.1:1475228-1488869 GCF_001698545.2 Rhinopithecus bieti
CTATTTTTGCACTCTAAAAATCTCTTTAGTGTCTGGTTTAATAGAATTCATCTGGATTCTCATATCTGCTCCTACATTCAATCTGTTTTAATATATTATTTTGACTAAAATAGATGCAGAAAACTTGACATCACATAGATATATAGTTGAAAAATGGAGGAGTATTTTAATAGTCTTTTAATATAATTGTGGACTTTCTTCTTTGGTTTTATACCAAAAGTCAATAAGTGGTAGTTTCTTAAATGTTAGGTATAATGTAGAATGTAAAACCATATCAATAAACTCTTCTTATTCTGTGATTTTTTAAAAATCTACTAGTCTATCTTGAATTGATTTTTTACCTATGCATTATTTTGTAATACTATTTATTGGTCATTTGGAAAATACTGAGTTTTATAAAAAATGAGTTTTATAGATCTTTCAAAGTTTGACACATTTTATTAAATAGTGTCAAAAATCACATTTGTCAATAACCACTAATCTCTTGAGAATAGTCTATTGGAAGACTATCAAGCTCACTGTGGCATGTACAAGTTTTACAAAATTTTAATTTTTGCTTGATAGCTTGAATTTTGTCACTGGCAACAATACTGCCAGTTATTTTCCTTAAAGTGACAACCTTGCTTTATGCATGCGCTTTTGAGAAAAATTCTGCAGAATATCCAAGCCTGAATAATTATAATTTGTCTGTCAGTTGTTTTCTCAAGCAAAAATGGGGTTCCACGAAAAAACAGCCAGTTCAGCTTGCAACTCAAACAGGTACTTCTCCTTGATACAACCTTTGTACTTCATTAGGTGACAAGAAGGGCTTTATCCATGCTTCCCATTTTTGCCTCACAAAATTTTTTTTTAACTTTTAATCAGACTGGGCAACATGATGAAACTCCATCTCTATTAAAAAAAAAATACAAAAAATTAGCCAGGTGTGGTGATGTGCACCTGTAGTCCCAGCTACTCGGAAGGCTGAGGTGGGAGAATCACCTGAGCCCAGGAGGTAGAGAAGTGAACCTGATAGCACCACTGCTCTCCAGCCTGGGTGACAGAGTGAGACCCTGTTTCAAAATAAAATAAAATATACCCAAGCATTGAGATTTAACAAAATTAATAATTTTTCCTGCCAAACCGGGAACATTCCTAAGTGAAACTTACATTTGTGTTTCCTGTAAGTGTGTACCAGTGAATAACACATGATGACTAGCACATTTTTGTGCCACTGTCTTGATTCATTCTAAGGCACCGGCAATTTTACCACCAATGCCTTTGTGCCATCAATACAATGTCAACACAGCAAAAAAGACAATAATGTCTTAATATTCTTATGAAAACAGTTTAACTTTGTAGATTTCCCTGAAAGGGTCTCAGTGACCCCCACGGATATGAGGATGACATTTTGAGAAACCCAGTCTTCAGAGTTACGTCTTTAATCTTGCCATTGAACAATGAACACATTGTTATTACTGAGCAAATATTTACTCTTAAATATTCTCTCAGCCTGATTTAAGGATAAAGTAGGTATTATACTATGTTGAGCAAATAAAGCTAGTGGATCCAATTACACTTAAAGATACAAACTCTGAAAATGTTTTCATTCCTAGTTTAAATGACCAGGTATCTAATTTTTAAATGAATTTTAATGCATTCTGCTCTTTATTATAAAAGCATTGATTCAATTCACAATATTATTCTACAATATTAATGAACAAAATTTTACCTATAGTTCTGCATCTGATAATCTGAAATTTTCATTTAATAATATAGTCTCTTGGATCTGAATTTAAACATTCATATCTTTATAATTAAGCCCTCAGCTTCTATTCATCAAAATTATGACCAGAGGAAATATAGTTGAACAAAAAAGAAAATACTACTTAAAACCATAAAGCATGGATGAACTCTAGTCCAGTAGTCCCCAACCTTTTTTTGGCACCAGGGACCAGCTTCATGGAAGACAAGTTTTCCACAGCTGGTGGGGGCAGGGATGGTTTGTGGATAATTCAAGCACAGTATATTTATTGTACACTTTATTTCTATTATTATTACATTGTAATATATAATGAAATAATTATACAACTCACCATAATGTCGAATTAGTGGAGCCCTGAGCTTGCCTTCATACAACTAGATGGTCCCATCTAGGGGTGATGGGACACAATGACAGATCATCAGGCATTAGATTCTCATAAGGAGTGCCCAGTCTAGATCTCTCACATGTGCAGCTCACAATAGGGTTTGCCCCCTATAAGAATGTAATGCTGCCACTGATCTGACAGGAGGCAGAGCTCAGGTGCTAATGCAGGCAATGGGGAATGGCTGTAAATACAGTTGAAGTTTCACTTGCTCACTTGCCACTCACCTCCTGCTGTGCGGCCGGGTTCCTGAAACGCCACCGACTAGTAAGTGTCTGAGGCCTGGGGGTTGGGGGAAACTCCTATGTGAAATGTGTCATACCGATGGCTTTTTTTCTAAATAAAGGATTCAAAATTTGTATCATGGGGTCCAAGACATCAAAAAGATAGGAGCCACGGTATACGCATTTTAGTTAGAATGAGGCAATCTACACTATATGACCTAGATAAATCGTGTGATTCCCGAGGTCCATATCTGATAATTAAGGTGAACTAAAGATTAAGGATATTAAACATACATACATAACTACGCCTTAAGAATTCACTGAGGAGTTTTGTCCATCAATTTTTCCTTTTTTTTTTTTTTTTTGAGACGGAGTCTTGCTTTGTCGCCCAGATTAGAGTACAGTGGTGAGATCTTGACTCACTGCAACCTTCCCCTCCCGGGTTCAAGCAATTCTCCTGCCTCAACCTCCCGAGTAGCTGGGATTACAGGCACACACCACCATGTCCGGCTAATTTTTTGTATTTTTTTTTTTAGTAGAGATGAGGTTTCACCATATTGGCCAGTCTGGTCTCGAACTCCTGACTTTGTGATTTGCCCAACTCGGCCTCCCAAAGTGCTGGAATTACAGACGTGAGCTACTGCGCCTGGCCCCATCAATTTTTCTTTAAAATTTTCTTAAATTTTCTAAAAAATCTAAACTGTCTATGTGTTCTACATTAAAATAACAGAGATTGTTAGGGAAGTTTTTGTTTAAAAAATATCTTTGTATAAAACTAAGCAATAATGAACATAAATCACTTATAAAAATAATTAAATACTAGATTGACTATAAGGAGACTTTATTACCAGTTACACAGTTTCAGTAGATAATTAAATAGGTTTATTATCATATCTAAATTTCTTAGCACTCTTTGGGAAGTGCCCCATGGCTACTAAGAACATTTCTACTTATCAATATTTCCCTGATCATCCTTACAAGGTGATACATAGTGATGTCCCATTGTCCTATAGAGATTGATAGTATTCTTGGACAGATGTCTTATTTCACAAAGTTATAAATTTGTATTGTAATAAAAGTTTATTTTCCTTGTTAGTAGAATTCTTAATTTTCAAATGAAAAAATAATTACAAATTTCTGTGCCTTTACTTACCATGCTATCACAAATACACATGTACACACACATACATGCACATACACACACAGGAGTTATTTAATACAGCACAATTTTTCCCTTATTTATTAAAATATTCTCTTCCCACATTTTTTGCTGATAATTTTCCATTCCCAAACTCAAAACAATTTTTGTATTTCCAAATTTTACAAATATAGACATATCCATAAGATGGTGCTGTATCTTTAATTTAATCTGGTCAGATACTTGGTGCTATGGTACATCTATTACAAATGTGGTTAAAAGAATGGGTTACAGTTTAATCTTTAATAAGTCTTATGTCAGGCAGCTGACAATGTAAGTTTAATCAGCAACTCTTTAAGAAACTTTTCCTCACATATCATACAATTGCTAAAGTCTCTTTGTTGTAGATCTAGTTGCCAAGTATAGGCAAAAAAAATAATTAAAATTCTCATTTCAAGTGACATTTTCTGAAGAAGAGCCATTTTGCACATACCATATTAGACAAATGAAGCAATTGAATTATATACAGTATCAATTTTTACCAAGGTCAAAAGTACTCTTTAAAAGTCCTTCAAAACATCCAATTTCATGGAAATTAGAAATGACATTACATGCAAGCACTTCCTTTCAAATGTCAAATAACTGTAGAGGAATTAACTCAATAATTTTTGTACCTAGCAAGGTTATTTATCCAGTGAGGGAAAGGCAATTTAAGATATGCTAATTATATATTTCTAATATAGGGTGATGCAGTCAGGAGAAGCAATATTTCATTTCCTGTTTGATTGTTCTTCATAAACAGATCTAATAAGTAGAGTGCTTAAAAACTGGTTATATAATCCTTTATTTTTAAGATGAACAATCTATGTCAAAGGAATAGAAACATTTTGTAATGTAGGTGACAAGGAAAAGCATGATCATGAAAGAAAATATTTGGAGTCATGAAAGGCAATGATATCTAGGATGGATGTATCCAAGACAGGAGCCAAATCTTCATCACATAACCACATGAAAATCTCCAATGAAATATTTACTGCTGTGATTTTGAGATATATTTAATTTTATACATTTGTCTTTCAGTTGCTTAGAATGTTTTCTCCCTGTGAACAGAGCCACTTTCTGAATGGCACAATCAATATATCTCTTAATCCAAAATGATGCTATCCAATTTTGCAGAAAAATTTGAATCAATTAGTAGGCATTATGAAGTATTAGTAAGAGACTCCTATATAGCATTATACTGTAGATTGCAAAACCTAATGAGTAGTTATTGTCAAGAACTTTCTATGTTTAAGCTACATTTTCTGTCAGCAAAATATACTGGTCTTTTAAAAAATTTAAATAAGAAATAAAAGCAAGTTTAAATAATATTGAGGTTTATGCAAATAAAACTCTACAGCAAAAATCAGATTCATTAAATTTAGAGTAAAAAATGAAAATTAAGAAACTAAAATTAAGTAATTTCATTAACCATTTTAATTAAGATGATCCATCAACTTTTGACTAATTATTTTAGACTCCTTTGATCATAAAGTTGGTATCCCATGATACATAATAAACATTTACATCAATAGTGCCTTCCCACAGACTACTTTCTTTGACAAGGTCATTCTATATTCAGTGGAGGAAAATAGTTTTATGATATATAAGAAATAGCCAATGATAATTAAACAGATTAAGAAGATTAACATTACTGATAAGCTTTGTTTGCCCATTCATTTAAAAAATAGACAAACAAGTGGGGCGTGGTTCCTCACACCTGTAATCCCAGCGCTTTGGGAGACCGAGGTGGGTGGATCACCTGAGGTCAGGAGTTTGAGACCAACCTGGTCAACATGGTGAAACCTCATCTCTACTAAAAATACAAAAATTAGCCAGGCACGGTGGCAGTCGTCTGTAATCCCAGCTACTCAGGAGGCTGAGGCAGGAGAATCACTTGAACCCGGGAGGCAGAGGTTGTAGTGAGCCGAGATGGCACCACTGCACTCCAGCCTGGGCAACAGAGCAAGACTCCGTCTGAAAAATAAAAAATAAAAACATAGACCAAGAGCATCTGCTGGAAAATAATACCTTATCAGATGCTTCAGAGGAAATCAAAAAGATGATGTGAGTCTCTTTTTGGAGAGACTGAAGGTACCACAGGGCAGGGGCTGCGTTCAGGAAGTATTCTGATATCAGCTAAAAGACCATGAAGAATGTAAGAAAGCAGCAACATATAAGGAATTCTATTATGGAAATCCCCACAGCTTAATTCATCAGATATTTATTAAGAATTCACTCTGAGCCAGGCACACTGATATGTGGAGGGACAGAATAATAAAGCAAAATAGACAAAATTTCTCCCTCATGGAACATGAAATTTAGGGAAGAAGATAGATATTAACCTAAAAACCACACAAAGGAACATATAATCCATGCTGAAATAATTTTTATAAAGTAAACGTTTTAGGGTGCCAATATGACCTAGTCTGGCAGAGGGAAGAGAGAAGCAAATAGAGCTTGAGCAGACATTTTAAAGATCAGCATGAGCCTGAGGCAGGTGGATCACGAGGTCAGGAGATCGAGATCATCCTGGCCAACATGATGAAACCCCGTCTCTACTAAAAATACAAAAAAACAAAATTAGCCAGGCAGGGCATGGTGGCGGGCACCTGTAGTCCCAGCTACTCGGGAGGCTGAGGCAGGAGAATGGCGTGAACCTAGGAGGTGGAGTTGCAGTGAGCGGAGATCACGCCACTGAACTCCAGGCTGGGTGACAGAGCAAGACTCTTCTCAAAAAAAGAAAAAAAAAAAAAAAAAGATCAGCATGAGTTGGAGAGTATTTCACAGTATGTCTGGGATTGGCATCAAAATTATTTAGGGTTGGGGTGGGATTGTTGGTGCTATAGATGGAATAAGGTTTCACATATATTGTTAATATGTGATAATTTTAATAAATACTTTAAATATATAATATATACATATTAATACTCTCTCTATATGTGTGTGTATATATATATGCACACACACATAGTCTTTTTTTCTTTCTTTTTTTTTTGAGACGGAGTCTTACTCTGCCGCCCAGGCTGGAGTGCAGTGGCGTGATCTCGGCTCCCTGCATGCTTTGCCTCCCGGATTCAAGTGATTCTCCTGCCTCACCTTCCCAGGTAGCTGTGATTACAGGCGCCTGCCACCACGCCCAGCTAATTTTTGTATTTTTAGTAGAGACAGGGTTTCACCATATTAGTCAGGCTGGTCTGGAACTCCTGACCTCAGGTGATCTATCTGCCTTGGCCTCCCAAAGTGCTGGGATTATAGGTGTGAGCCACCGCGCCTGGGCCATATATAGTCTTTTAGACAGACGGTGGGACATGAATTTTGTTTTTTGTTTTTGCTTTTGTTTGTTTTGAGACAGAGTTTCACTCTGTTATCCAGGCTGGAGTGCAATGGCACAACCTTGTCTTACTGCAACCTCCACCTCCCGGGTTCAAGTCATTCTCATGCCTCAGCCTCCAGAGTAGCTGGGATTACAGACTTGTGCCACCACATCCGATTTTTGTATTTTTAGTAGAGACAGGGTTTTGCCATGTTGGCCAGGCTGGTCTCAAACCCCTGACCTCAGATGATCTGCGTACCTTGGCCTCCCAAAGTGCTGGGATTACAGACTTGAGCCACCCTGCCCAGCCAGGTGAGACATGCTTGAATGCCCTGAGGCAAGAAGAAACTTGGTTTGTTCTAAGTTTCTGAAAGAACACCAGAGTGACTGGAAAACAGAGGACTTAATGCAGACATTGTAGGGCCTACAGACCATACTAAAGGCTTTGGCCTTTATCCTAAGAGCAATGATTGGTGTTAGGCATCAGAGTTATATTCATATGTTTCATTTTTTATAATGAAAATCATTCAGGTTGTACTGTAGAGATTAGAAGAATACAAGAATAGGTAAAAGCAATATAAATGGAGGAAATGAAATGACTGGAAAGAAATATAGGATATACAATTGGAGTAACTTGATGAAGAAATTGATATTAGGCAAAAACGAGAGGAAGATATTAAGAATGTGTCCCAAATGTTTGAGTTTCTGCAACTTTGGACTTGTTTTAAATTAAAATATTTTGTTTTATTAGATTTCAAAAAAAAAAAAAAAAACTCTTTAATCTTGGTGTCTTTCTCATGTTATAGAAACTTGACCAATTCATTTTTTTTTCTTGTTTAAAAGATGTATTTACCTACTATAGTGCTAAATTTTTCCCATTTAGCTTCAGTTTCATCTGGAGTCTGAGGGACATAAAATTAGGTAAGCTTTGATTAATAGGGTAAAATGAGCTTTAATACTCTGGATCCTGTCCAGGTGCAGTGGCTCTTGCCTCCTGTAATCCTAAAACTTGGGGAGGCTGAGGTGAGGTGAGGTGGTGTGTGTGGAGGGTAGGGGAGTGGAGTAATCCCTTGAGCCCAGGAGTTTGAGACCAGCTTGGGGAACATAGTTACATGGTGAGACCCCATCTTTATATAAAAGAAAGAAAAATAATAATACTGTAGATCCTGCTAAGAAATCCAAGATATGAATTATATTTATATTTCTGTTATTTATTTCTCTTCTATTATCTTATATATTTTCTAAGTCAAGAGTTGCAAACATATGGTCATTTGGCAGATAAAATACATATTCAAGAAATAAAGAAGAAGAGTCGGGGCCGCGGTGGGCCCTCAAGCCTGTAATCCCAGCACTTTTGGGGAGGCGGAGCGGGCGGATCACGAGGTCAGGAGATGAGACCATCCTGGCTAACACGGTGAAACCCCGTCTCTACTAAAAAATAACAAAAACAGCCCGGCGACGAGGCGGGGCGCCTGATAGTTCCCAGCTACTTGGGAGTCTGAGGCAGGAAATGGCATAAACCCGGGAGGCGGAGCTTGCAGTTGAGCTGAGATCCTGGCCACTGCACTCCAGCCTGGGGTGGCAGAGCGAGACTCCCGTCTCAAAAAAAAAAAAAAAAAACAAAAGCATTTTAACAAGAAAGTTTGGAGCTGAAATAACCCTTTAACTACACCACTGAAAATGTTCTCAGGAAATCATCAGAGACGTTTTGACATAAAAAGGCAGCCTATGTTATAACAGAAAGTAGAATAAGTTACATAATATCTCTAATGTGTTTTTTTCTGCAATTTGATGTTTATCTTATGTAGGAGTAAAACTCTAACCATAGCCCTGACCTGAATCCTAGTGAATTAAATGCAAATGTCTTTAAGACATCTCATTAGAGTATATCTTGCTTTATGGTAAACAAAGAAGGAAAAACGACAAATGGACCTTTTCTTCCTAATACAGTGACCAACTTTCCAATTCAGATGATCATTTGACCGTATTCTAAACTATCTGGATTTTTATAAATGAAGCCCAATTTTTTAAAACTGCAGAACAAATATTAAAATCAAATAGCTGCCCACTAATAAAACACTCTAGACCAGAAGACTCCTAATGTAAGACTGCAACAACTGTCTCATTTAATGTTAGGATTTACAGAACATTAGTTTGGATAGTAAAGGTGGGAAACACACACCCTCTCTCTGTCAAACACAAAAGTAAGAGGAAGCAAATTCCTGGGATTTTTTCCCAATTATTGTCAAGAATGCAAGTCAATTACTTCCCTAGTTATAAACATACTTTGTATTTTGTTATTTATGAGCTGAAGATACTATTTTTTAAAAATTAATTTCAATTTAATTTCACAAATATTTACTGAACACCTGCTACACGGCCCACACAGTTCTAGGCACTGAGGATACAGCAGAAAACAAAACAGACTTTTAAAAAATCTTGCAAATGCATAACACTTTTAACATTTTCAAAGAACTTCTATGGCCATCACTTTATTATATATTTTTTTACAATACTCTTGTAAAGAAAGCACAGAGAGATTAAAATGATTTGGCAAGGTTTAGATCATTAGTTCATAGACAATCTCTTAATTCCAGACCTATAACTTTCTTCTGAGTTATAGACCTGTACTTCATTCATCAACTGATTAGTTTTACTTGGTTGTCTGAATATAGCTAATTATCTCTGGTATTAGTAGCAATGTGATACAGAAGTTGTACCTATATTGCCAGAGCTCAAATCCTTTCTGCCACTTAGGTGGCTGAATAATACAGCACCCTAAAACTCAGTGGAATAAAGAACAATCAACGGTGTATTCTCTCTCTCTTGTTTGTGGGTAACGAGGCCAGGCTGTGCTCTAAGTTACAAGTTAGTTCCAGATCTGCTCCACCTGTCTTTCATCTCTTTTGACCAGTAGGTTATATAGGGCAGGTTCTTCTCTTGGTGATGGCGGACGCCAAAGAGGAAAACCCATTGCTGCATGCATTATTTCAAGGCTGCTTGTGTCATCTCCACTAACATCCTATTGGATAAAGCAAATCACATGGGCAAGCCCAAAGTCTTTCTCAATAAAGGGATAGAAAAGTACACTCTGTCTGCTAGGAGGCCAAAGTCGGTCACATGACCAAACTAAGCATCACTGGGATGGAGAAGTGAGAGGAAGAGAAAGTGGATATTTTTGAAGAATAATCTCCCATAGGGGCCTTAACATTTCATGCCTCAGTTTATCCCTGTACAAAACTCTCATAAGGTTGCTGTGAGAATTCAGCAAAGCATTTAGGATGCTTGGCACATGGTGAATGCTAAGTAAATAGTAGGCATTACTATTTCTGTGTATCTCTGCTCATTAAATGGGATCCCTAGCTCCAGGCCTCTCAGATCCATCCTGTTTCCTTTCATATCCAATCCCTTTGTCACGGGAAGCACATTTATTTGGCCCAAGATGAAATGTTTACACTTAGGTGAGGTTACCTCTAGTGAATGTATCAGTAAAATGACTCATCTATAAGGGAAGTTCTCTTAGGTAAATCGTACACATTTCCCCTTTTATTTAAGGCATATATCTTCATTACACTTTGTGATCCAGAGATTGCAAGCACTCAAATGTTCTACTGAATAAAGTAAATATTTATATCTGCAATGAATGAGTTTCTTTTTTGAAAGAAGACAAAAGGGATTGTAATAAATATAACCTAATTCAAATGGCACCATGTTTGTCAAGTGTTCTCCAACTTCCCTAGGAAGTTAACTTCCTACCTCTTTAATTGCCAATATATTTTTTCAAAACTTTTATTACAGCATTGACTAGATTATACATGATGTGATTTTATACCTTTCTTCCTAAGTGAAAACTTCCAAGAAATAGTTTCTTATTTCTGTCTCATTCCTAACACAGCACATGACACAAAGTAGGTGATCAATAACATTCATTAGCTAGAAATAGGGACAAGACAAAGATGGAACCTAGTAAATAATCATTGGATTTCACTTTTTCTCTACTTCTAACAATGATGCTTACTAAAAGATACAATTCATTCTTCGTAAATTATGCCTCAATAAATTTGGATTTTAAAAAGAGGTTCCCAAAAGGCAAGGGATGAATGCTTTTTATTAATATAATATGATATTTATTGCAAAACGGATATAAATTATTAATAATATTGCTGAACACTTTTTAAAAACAAACTTTGACTAGTACCAGAAAATTCACATTGTACAGAAGAATTTGGAAGGTAGCATAAAATAGCCTTTTCAACAAATGCTGCTGGAACAACTGGATGCCCATATAACAAATGAACACCCATCCTCTCACACCATATACAAAAATTAACATAAAATGGATGATAGGCCTAAAGCAAAGCTAAATCTATAAGATTTCTGGAAGAAAACATAGGAGAAAAATCTTTCTGACCTTGGGTTATGCAAAGATTTTAGATAATATGCATGAACAAATGAAACATAAAATAGAAAACGAATAAATATCTTTATCAAAATTAAAATGATTTTCCTAAGAAGACACTAGTAAGGAAATAAAAAGACTTACAGATTGAAAGAAAATAGTCATAACACATATATTTGACAAAACACTTAGAATATACAATGAACAATTACAATTCATTAATAACAAGTCAAATTACCCAATTTAAATATAGACAGATGTATTTAAACAGTTATGTCACAAAAGAAAATATACAAATAGCACATACACCCATGAAAAGATGCTCAACATCATTCACCTTTAGAGGGAATGCAGATTAAAACCATGAGATAGTACTATATATCTATTTAAATGAAAATTTTAACAAGACTAATAATACCAAATATTGGTGAGAATGGGGGTGCAACTAGAACATACACTCTACCCAAGGGTATGTAAAATGGCACAACCACTTTGCAAAACCATTTGGCAGTTTATTATACAGTTAGACATATAATTACCATATGATCCATCAATTATCCTAAGTATTTACCAAAGAAAATGAAACAGTGTTCATATACAGACTTGTTTAAGAATGCTTAGATCAAAATTATTTGTATTTAACCAAACATTAGAAGTTATCTAAACATTCATCAACAGATGGATACATTAAAAAAGGGGTATACATATGTATGTACAATGGAATGCTATTCAGCAATAAAAAGGAATGAACTACTGATACGTGCAACATACATGAAAATGTCATGAGTGAAAGAAGCTAGAATCAAGAAGTACATCTATATGTATGTATAGATACTCTATTTACATAGAATTTTAGAAATTGCAAACTAGCCTGTTATGACAGAAGGCAGGTCAATGTTTGCTTGAGGCAAAGGGTAGAGGAATAGATTAATTAACAGGGGTTATAAGAAACATTTGAGGGATTATGAAAACATTCTGTGTCTTGATTTCTAACAGTAGTTTCATAGATGCATGTATTTGTCAAAAAGAATAGACATTTTATTAGCAGATAATATTTATTACAATATTGGAGAAAACCCCACCCCTGATACTCAACGTGGGTTTCTTTTCTATTTCCCTAAGTGTCAGCTGGTCTGAGAAATAAAGGGAAAGAGTACAAAAGAGAGAGATTTTAAAGCTGGGTGTCCGGGGGAGACATCATATGTTGGCAGCTTCCATGCTGCTCCCTGAGCCGTAAAACCAGCAAGTTTTTATGAGCAATTTTCAAAGGGGAAGGACACAAATAGGTGGTGGGTCACAGAGATCACATGCTTCAGGGGTGACAAAAGATCACAAGGCAAGAGGTCAGGGCGAGATCACAAGGTCAGGGTGAAACTAGAATCACTAATGAACTTCCATGTCCAGCTATGCATGCATTGTCATTGATAAACAAGGTTCAAGAGCAGAGAATCGATCTGACTATAATTTGCCAGGCTGGAATTTCCTAATCCTAGCAAGCCTGGGAGCGCTGCAGGAGACTAGGGCATGTTTCATCTGTATCTACATGTGCACAAAGGTAGACACTTTCAGGGCGGCCATTTTACAAGCCCCATCCTGGGAATGCATTCTTTTCCCAGGACTGTTAATTATTCATATTCCTTACTGGGGAAAGAATTCAGTGATATTTATCTTACCCATTTTCGATAATAAGAGAAATATGGCTCTGTTCCACTTGGCCCACAGACAGTCAGACTTTAAAGTTATCTCCCTTGTTCCCTGAAAATTGCTGTTATTCTGTTCTTTTTTCAAGGTGTCCAGATTTCATATTGTTTAAGCACACTTGCTCTACAAACAATTTGCGCAGTTAACGCAATCATCACAGGGTCCTGAAGTGACATACATGTATTTGCTTACGAAGATGACGGGATTAAGAGATTAAAGACAGGCGTAGGAAATCACAAGGGTATTGATAAGTGTCCATGAAATCTTCACAATTTATGTTCAGAGATTGCAGTAAAGACAGGTGTAAGAAATTATAAAAGTGTTAATTTGGGGAACTAATAAATGTCCATGAAATCTTCACAATTTATGTTCTTCTGCCATGGCTTCAGCTGGTCCCTCCGTTCAGGGTCCCTGACTTCCCGCAACGTTACAATATAGAAAAAAACCAATATTGCTGAACATTTATAAAATATACTTTATTTAGTGCTTAAAATTAACACTGTACAAAGATGGAGTTAGCAAATATAATTTTTAAAAATAGTCTTACTTTCTGATCCCATACAATTCTTACTCCTGCCTCACCTTGTCTTCCCCTATTTCCTTAAGTGAACAGATGGACATTGCTTTCTCTTTCTCTTTTCCCATCTCTCTTTATTTCCCTCCCCTCCACACATTGGAAAACAAAAAACAAAAAAAAT
>NW_016816076.1:1491513-1526723 GCF_001698545.2 Rhinopithecus bieti
AAAAAAAAAAAACTATCATTTTAGGCGCTGCTGATTAGATAAAAGGGTTTTATTTTTTAATTTGGGAGAGAATGTTCAGGTATAAAGTTAAAATACTAGAAGTAGTACATGTAATCTCATTAAAACAATTGAAGTACTGGCAAAAAAAATGAATTAAGCATTGCATGTACAATCTCCAGAATTCAGAGAAAGTACTCCCAAGGTCATGGTAAAACGTAAGTGCTTTCAAGAGCTCATGAAGTTCAGAGCTAACTTAGCATATCTCCGAGGAGACCATTGCTGATTTCTAGTTGCTTTCCCTTACAATTGGTACATTTTAATCAAAAGTTGATCTCATATTTGTTTTTCTTTCTTTCTTTCTTTCCTGCTTAGGAAGTTTACAAAGAACAGGGCAGAGTTTAAATGTCTATTTCTAAAATAAACTCAGGTTTTTCTGCAGTACAACCAAAAGACACCATTAACCTTTTTAACAAGACAGTCTCTATGAATTCTAGCTAATTTAATTTTTTCAAATTGAATATTTCAAATGACTAATATTAAAGGACCATTGTAAACACAGTCACATGAGATTCTTTGGAATTGTACTAGAATCTGCATATCTAAAGATTTCAGAAACATTGACATATGTAAACAAATCTTCCTCTGGCACACATGTACCTATACACATGCCTGCCACACCCATAAATTTTCAAGAGCTGGAATTGGGAAGAAAAAAATTATGGGACAATACTAAGTAATCAGCAAGTTTTAACAGCATTTTTAGTGGACCAATTTAATAGTCCTTTATTTACATTTTTCACCATCCAGTCTTATCCACAATGATACATCATGCATGGAAATATGGGAAAGTTTGCAGCATTTTGAATATACAGCAAAACTCTATTAATATTCTTTCCCATCACTATCAACAGCTTATTTGAATTCTAGGGTTAGTGCAATAAGATATCCACATACTAACACCCTGCAGACAGCCACCAGTGTATTCAAATGACGGGTCCAAGACTGACGGGAAATATAAAACTTGCTTTCTTGCAAAAAAAAAAAAATAATAATAAATAATAAAATCCTTTGAACAATAAAAATACAATCCTGGCATGACTTCTTCTTGTTGATATTGTTAATTTTCAGCTATAAAATTACCTGGAATTTTTCCAAAGCTACCTTAAGTTCACAGCCTTCCTCCCATAATACAATTGCATTGTTATTTAAAATTTAATGTGTAATTACACAGAAAGAAAAATATTTCAGTAGCTAATAGGAACAACAGTAATAATGACAGCTTATGTTAAACACAGAAACATTGTCATCTACATAAAGGTGAAAATGAGTATTACATGCCAGGCACCCTACTAAGAGCTTTACATAAATTTTTTTATTTGATTCTTACAAAACCCCCATGAAGTAAGTTCTATTAGCTTCAAACTTTACAGATGAAGAAATTGAGACTTGGAGAGATGTTTAGTAAACTTCTTCAAGGTTACTCAGCTGCAGAGTTGAAATTTGAATGAAGATATTCGAACTCTGGAATGCAGTCTTTTTACCACTACGAATTGCAAAGATTTGCAATATATAGAAGGAGTGAAAGGTAACTGTCTCTGAACTTTAGGTAAAGAATGCCAGAAATAAGGCACATTTTTTGAAAGACTTTAATTTAACCAGGGGTGCAAGAAATTTGTATTGATGGCACCTATGTCAGATTTTGTGCCACTCATTGAGGTCCAAAATTTCATAAGGCTGGCAGTCTACCGTCAAAGATATCATAGGCTAATGAAGGAAACAGTTATATAAAAAGTTAAATAAAAAAATGAGTTAAATTTATACTAGAGAGGTATGAAGACAATACTAGAGAAGCACAGAGGAAGTGAGAATTGAAGGGCTTCAGCAGAATCCATACTGCCTTCCAGAGGAGGTGATATCTAAACTAATCAATGAGTTATTTTCTTGGCAAATCATCTAACAAATGTGACCCGGACACCTGTAAAGCAAGATATAAGATGCAAAAGATTACATACTAACAGCAGAGTACTAATATCAAGCTCATAATATTGTGTCATAATGTTACAGGAAAGGGATCCCAATCCAGACACCAAGAGAGGGTTCTTGGATCTCACACAAGAAAGAATTCAGGGCAAGTCAACAGTGCAAAGCAAAAACAAGTTTATTAAGAAAGTAAAGGAATAAAGAACGGCTACTCCATAGACATAGCAGTCCTGAGGGCTGCTGGTTGCCCATTTTTATGGTTATTTCTTGATGATATGCTAAACAAGGGGTGGATTATTGGTCTCTCCCCTTTTTAGACGATATAAGGTAACTTCCTGATGTTGCCATGGCATTTGTAAACTCTCATGAGGCTGATAGGAGGGTAGCAGTGAGGATGACCAGAGGTCACTCTCGCGGCCATCTTGGCTTTGATGGCATTTAGCTGGCTTCTTTACTGCAACCCATTTTATTGCAAGGTCTTTATGACCTGTATTTTGTGCTCACCTCCTATCTCATCCTGTGATTTAGAATGCCTTAACCTTCTGGGAATGCAGCCCAGTAGATTTCAGCTTCATTTTACTCAGCCCCTATTTAAGATGGAGTTGTTCTGGTTCACATGCCTCTGACAATAGCAACTAAATAAATTCTTCGTAGCCTAAAATTTGTTAATATTTTCCCCTACAGTTTATTTCTGGAGAGTAAATTGACTAAGTATTGAGTAATAAATAATAAGAAAAAATGCCACTAAAATTAAATAAATGGAGTAACATTTACATGGATTGGAAATCAAAAGCATTTTGAAAGAATAGTGATTTGAAGATCCAAGTGAAAAAAAAGTATTTGACTCTTGAAAATAGAGACACTAATTTTGAATTGTTTTTCCTCTAGTGTATATTTCTTTAATTTGAAATATTCTGTTTTATTAATTTGGCAATAATTTCAAAATATTTAATGTGACTTGCAAAGTATACATTCTTATTCACTCTAAAATGCAACACAAATTTTGTAATCTATTCATTTTAACTTAATTTATATTTATTTTGCTTTTTAATTTAAGCAAANCTTGAAAATAGAGACACTAATTTTGAATTGTTTTTCCTCTAGTGTATATTTCTTTAATTTGAAATATTCTGTTTTATTAATTTGGCAATAATTTCAAAATATTTAATGTGACTTGCAAAGTATACATTCTTATTCACTCTAAAATGCAACACAAATTTTGTAATCTATTCATTTTAACTTAATTTATATTTATTTTGCTTTTTAATTTAAGCAAAGCTCTTTAAGGTTTGAATCATTTGCTTTTTCTCTCCCAGCAGCTTGCTTTCTATGAATGACAGTCCTGAATATAGAAGCCCTATGTTAGCCACATACTAATCTTAAAGAGAAAGGACTCAAGAAAACCACTGGGTACATCTTTTTGCTTTGCATCACTTTCAGGCTCCTCTTACATTAGCAAAATAAAGTATGAGAAATAAATCCATTGTTTTATTGTCAGTTTGGAACAAAACGAACACATTAAGGCAAACAAGTGTAATTTTTTTATTTTTATTTTTATTTTTTTAAAGAACGGCATCTGATATGGTTTGGCTGTGTCCCCACTCAAATCTCATCTTGACTTGTGCCTTTAACCTTCTGCCATGATTGTGAGGCATCCCCAGCCAGGTGAAAATGTGAGTCACTAAATGTCTTTCTTTTGTAAATTGCCCAGTCTTGAGCATGTCTTTATCAGCAGTGTGAAAATGGACTGATATAGCATCTAAGAAATTTTTAATTTTTTTGTCCATTCTCTAACCCATCACTGTAAAACTGTGATTGATCTGAAGAGCCCTCAGGATTTTATGACCTATAATCCTCATGGCTAAAGTACACTATTTTATAAGGTGAAGCAAACTGGATCAAGGGCAGTCTGTTCTGAAATTGAACCAAAGCTTTTTAAAAATATGTAAGCCCAAGTAACACACACAAATATCTCAAAATCCTATTTTAATGGCTTAAACAGTAAGAATATTTAATGTGTTATGTGACTAAAGTCCAGAGGTCAGACAGACTTTAGTCCCATTTAATTCAGTAACTCTGGTTCTGTTTCTTCAGTTTTCTGTCTTGTGCCTTCCTCTGAGTGTTGTATTTTCCTCAGGCTGCACCCTTCATGGTAGTAAAATGCAATAGCACATCACCTAACCCTACACAGAGAACAAAAGTAAGGATTCAGGGAGCCATTTTATGAGATCAAGGATATTTTTTCTCCGGAAGCTTTCAACAAACGTCTCCAATTATCCAGAATTTGGCTACATAGCCATTTCTGATTGAATTTTGTAGCCAGAGACATGCCATGTGCTGATTGGGGTAGGCCTGGATCTCTGAACCAATCACTGGAATTCACCTTCCCTCTTAAACCAATCACTAAACCCCTAGAGGTTGGGGAAAAGTCAGCTTCTTCTAAGGTACTTGGTCTGCCAGAAGGGATAGTATAGGACGGGGTTCTGTTAGAAAGGCCTGGACGGTAGAGACAATAATTATCAACCACGAAACTGTCCATTTCCTATACTAAATATTCAACGGAATTTTGAGGAAATTGGTGGGAAAAGGAACTCCCAAGAAGGCAAAGTGTTAGGTATAGCCAACAGTCTGAATGGCTCCCTTTCTAACCCACATAGAGATGAAAAAGAATCACAATAATATTCTTGCCAGGTGTGGTGGCACACGCCTGTGGTCCTAGTTACTTTAGAGGCTGAGGCAGAAGAATTTTTTGAGCCCAGGAATTCCAGGCTGCAATGAGTTATGATTGCACTGGTACACTCCAGCCTGAACTGCAGAGTGAAATCCCATCTCGACCAATCGATCAGTCAAATTATGAACAATATGATAAGGCATATCTATCATCCTGTTTCCTCTGCATCTAGGGCTTTACAGGCTCAGATTCAAATTCCTCTAAACACTCTTCTTGGTTTCTACGTTAATCTTCTCTCCTATTGGAATTTTCTATAATCACGTGCAGTATGTCCATCCATCTCACCATGAGTAAAGGGCTGTTCCTCAAAGGTTTAGTGTACTTTCATGGAACAATTTTATATAAGTTCAGAAACTATTTTGTCAGGCAAGACAGAAATTATCAAAGGACAGATGTGTACCAAGTAAGAAATTCATATACATTGATTTGTAATACGTTGATTCGTAAGCTGTAGAGTTTCTAAAATTCCTGGAAAAATTAACTGTGAGACAGTTATTCAGTGTCTTCTTAATACTGAAACCTATTTTAGAAATAAAATAAAAAGCAGAAATAGTTCAGATATATGTGGATATCAAACAAATGACATATTCATCTAGTTGTGTGAAGTTAATGAAATTTTTTCCTACAAATGTTCTTTATAAGTACATGAGATATACTGGTTAACCAATAGAATATATTTCTCCCTAATAGTAATAGAGGAACACTACTATATCTTACTTTTCTACTCTCCCCTTTTAAAATTCCCATTTACTATACTGTACACTTCAACATGGTTGTATTAGCTTTCTATTGCTACTGTAACAAATTATCACAAACTTAGTGGCTTAAAACAATATAAATTTATTATCTTACAGCTTCGTAGATCTAAAGTTCTAAATGTATCTCAGTGAGCTAAAATCAAGGTGTCAGGAGGGCTGCATTCCTTTTTGGAAGATCTAGAAAGGGGATCCATTTTCTTAACTTTTTTAGCTCCCAGAGAATGCCTGTAATTTACAGGCCATCATGGACTTTAAGCAGCGAAGGGAGTCTGTGATGGCTAATACTAAGTGTCAACTTGATTGGATTGAACGATGCAATGTATTGATGCTGGGTGTGTCTGTGAGGGTGTTGCCAAAGGAGATTAAAATTTGAGTCAGTGGGCTGGAGTGGGGAAGATAGACCCACCCTTAATCCAGTGGGCACAATCTATTCAGCTACCAGCAAATATAAAGCAGGCAGAAAAACCTGAGAAGACGAGACTGGCCTAGCCTCCCAGCCTGCGTCTTTCTCCTGTGTTGGATGCTTCCTGCCTTCAAACATTGTACTCCAAGTTCCTCAGTTTAGATACGTGGATTGGCTCTCTTTGCTCCTCAAGCTTGCAGACAGCCTACTGTGGGACCTTGTGATCCTGTAAGTTAATACTTAGTAAACTCCTCTTTGTGTGTGTGTGTATATATATATATATAAAATCTATCTCACAGCAAATCACTCTGACACTCACTGTTAAGCTTCCCTCATCCACATTTTAGAACCTTTCTTTATTACAGTGGGTCTACCTGGATAATCTAGGATAATATTCTGTATTTTAACATCATTTGATTGGCAACCTTGATTCCCCTTTATGTAACATAACATATGCATAGATTCCAGCAGTTAGCATGTAGACATCTTTAGGAGGCCATTATTTTTCTTACCACACAGTGAATTAATAATAATAATTTATAAATACATATAAATAAATACTTATATATATATACATTTAATCCTTAGAAGTTAGTAGCTTGCCCAAGGTCACATAGGTGGCTGAATAGTGAGCTAAGATGTGAAGACTATACTCTTATTCCAAACTACGTTACTAACTCACAGAATACTTTCCTTTTCACTTTGGGGACTATGCTTTTCTCCTTCCTGTCCGCTATATCCTTACTTCTTACTTCTGGGGTTTATTCTGATGCCTTCATCATTGTCTGTCTTTTACAGTGAGCTCCCCAAAGAGCACTTGACCACAGGACAGTTTTCCACTGGTTTCCTGTTATTCAAGGTCTGTTTACCACATATGTTGTTCTATTATAAACATCTACTACTGTCCTTCCACTTATAACTGTCCTTTTTCTGTTTGGGGGAGTTTATTACATTCATTTTATTTTATATATCCTAAATCAGAGAATAAGTGTTAATGTATGGATTTTACCTTCCCTCATGGCTTTTATTAACATATTGAGTTCATGCTGTTTGTTATATATAATTCTTTTAAAAGCACTTAATAATTATCTTTCTCTGTAATATTCTTATTTCAATATACTATTATTTTTCTAGTTGTACTTTTATTTTCACCTTATTTCTTATATTATTTTTTGAATATATAACTCACTAAAAATTTTTTTAGTACTTTGCCTAATTGTATTCCATTTAATGTTATAATGTTCAAAGTTCTTGGCCATGGTGTTCAATGTACGAGAACTACTGACTGTAACGGAAAAGAACAAATAATAAATTCATTAGATTTCAACTTTTTTTTTTTTACTATAAAAGCTAAGCAATTCTTATTATTTTATTTCCGAATACGGTACCCTCATTGATTGTTACTAGTTTTCTTGAGGAAAGATTACATTTGAATTTCCACATATTTTCAAAAGGAATAGAGGCTTAATTGAAACTGTAATGTAGTCAAGTAGAGATTCCAGTTTGTTGTATTACCGCCTTTCTATGGGTATCCAGAGTCAGAGTCTAGCCCTGCTGTTGCCTGAATAGTGCTTTTGTTCATATTAGGAGAAAGCCTCCTTTTCCTCAAGACAGGTACAGCTGACGGTAATGTTGCAGACTTCCTGCCCTTTAGTTCAGCTAAATCCGGGTTCTTGTGTCACGACCAGAAAAATTAGGCTCGCAGACACACTGAAGGGTGTTGGGAACGGAATTTATTGGGTGAAAGGAAAAAAAATTCACGGATTGAATCGCAGGTCACCACCCGGGAACTGAAGAGGCCGGGCTCCTCCCCCTTGCAAAAGGCGCGAACTTGCCGAAGCTCCACCCCGTCCTCGCAGCGCACAGGTGGGCACTGTGCGAGAGAATCAGTCAGGAAAGGGGGCGGGTTTCATCCAGGACCAGCAGTCCGGTTTTTCAGCCTTCAGGCTGTTTTAGACTTGAAAGCCGAATTTCGCCATGGACCTTTGATTGTCTCCTGTCTCTATCAGTAATAAATACACAAGTCCAGGAGAACTGTGAATGTGAAAGGCATACCCTCAGAGCTGTGCATAACCAAGCACCCGCCCTGGTCCTAAGGAAGACCTTAACATACTCCAATTTCAGTAACTTCTTGTGACATTACTCAGCCAGCACGGAAACAAGCTCAAGTAATTAGACATGACTATTTTAATTCTTTGCAACTGAACCCCAGGTATACTAAGATTGTCATGCGCGTCCGTGTGAAGAGACCACCAAACAGGCTTTGTGTGAGCAATAAAGCTTTTTAATCACCCGGGCTCAGGCGGGCTGAGTCCGAAAAGAGAGTCAGCTGGAGATAAGGGTGGAGCGGTTGTATAGGATTTGGGTAGGTAAAGGAAAATTACAGTCAAAGGGGGATTGTTCTCTGGCGGGCAGGAGTAGGGGTCACAAGGTGGTCAGTGGGGGAGTTTTTGAGCCAGGAAAAGGAATTTCACAAGATAATATCATCTCTTAAGGCAAGGACCGGCCATTTTCACTTCTTTTGTGGTGGAATATCATCAGTTAAGGCGAGGCAAGGCATTTGCACTTCTTTTGTGATTCTTTAGTTACTTCAGGCCATCTGGGAGTATACGTGCAAGTCACAGGGGATGCGATGGCTTAGCTTGGGCTCAGAGGCCTGACAAAGATAACATTTTAAAAATTGATCTTTTAGCTTTCATGGTACCTTAGATATTAATGAATGTCAGTGAACCTTATTGTTTATCAGAATTCAATTTAATCCCCCATTTTTCTTCCCATTTTGATAAAATGCAGCATTCCAACACTTTAGAATGAGATGAAATGACATTTTAACTGCTAAATTTATTTAAATCACAAATTGTATACTTCTTGAATAAATCACCATCCTTATGATGTAATAGTATGAAGATCATATTTTAATTGTAACAGCTACATTTTCTATGTATAATTTGCTTGATTAGCACTGAAAAGAGTAAGACAAAATAGACAAGGCTGCTATTAAAAGTTCTTACAATTGAAGTGTAACTAAAATTCAGGTGGGTTTGTTGGAAAGTGGAGACGGGGATACACTTTTCAAAAAATTTTAAATGAGATTTGTGACCTTTTACAGTGAAGCAAAAGGGCACCTTAGTAACCAACAACACTGAAGCGGCTACGTTTTCTGGGGTATAAACCCTGGGGTTCCTTGCCTTGCTGCAAGAAAGAATTTAGGACAGGGACACATGTGGGTAGGTCAAAGGAGCGGAAAGTTTAATAAAGCATAGGGGAGAGCAGCTCCTTGCCAGAGCGAGGGACGTCCAAAAAAGGGGAAAGGGTACGGACAGCAGCAGATTTTATAAGCCGGCTAGAGGAGGGGACCCATTTGGTAGGGCCCACAGTGTGACGTTTATATAGCTGGAGGGGGTGGTGGGGTGAGGAGGAGGGAAGACTGGCTACCCCATCTTAATCTTATTATGCAAATGAACTCGCCCGTTGACTGGCGCCATCTTGTCTGCTCCTGACTACACGCAGCTGATAAAGAGAAGGGAAGATGGGGCTCCCATTTTGAGCATGATTGGCACAAATGCCAGCATATATGTCTGCAGCTCGATTTTATATGCTGCTCATTGTTAGAAAGGAAAATGGTTCGGGGCTGCTTTTCATTAAAAGGAAAACTTGACTGAGGACTTCTGTACCCTCACTATCTGCCTAAGTAATTTCTTTTTTTTTTTTCTTTCTTTCTTTTTTTTTTTGAGAGGGAGTCTTCTCTGTCTCCAGGTTGGAGTGCAGTAGCACTCACTGCAACCTCTGCCTCCCAGATTCAAGCGATTCTCCTGCCTCAGCCTCCCGAGTAGCTGGCACTAGAGATGGGGTTTCACCATGCTGGCCAGGATGGTTTTGATCTCTTGACCTCGTGATCTGCCTGCCTCCGCCTCTCAAAGTGCTGGGATTACAGGCGTGATCCACTGTGCCGGGCCAGTAATTTCTTCTTAAATCCTGTATCAACATATGATAAAATACAGCATTTTAAAACAAGTTTTGAAAAGATTAAGAATTTATAAAAGCTCTAAGAAGGAAACTTCAAATATGGATCTCAATCACGAGCAAGGTACAAATATTATGGGTAATTCAGAAAAGAAAGGAGAAATATTGTGTATGTGAGTGTGTGTGTGTGTGCATATATGTCGTATGTATTTTCATGTGATTATATATAGAAATAGATGGATAAACAGGTATTATGGTGAAGTTCAGAAGCACTGTTTAATTAAATCTAAAAATAATGAGTTTTTAACATTCCCCATTCTCATTCATTCTCTCCTCTGCCCAACTAATTTCCATTTTAAAATCATATGGTAGATTGAAGAAAGCCTATAGACTATTCTTCCCATTGCCAAATGCCCATTTTCTCTATATTTGTTGTTTTTCATCTTTGATGAGTATGATGGACAATGATTATATATGTTATGCATTTGGGGACTGAAGTTGGGGTAAGTCTTAGAGATTATTATCCTAGTCATCTACTCCCTTTTTTCTTACAAAGCATGGAAACTAGGGATGAGACTAAAATGAAACCAGCCACTGTATTCATTAATATTTTTAGTTTCTGGATAAAGTTCAAATGGATAATAATTTTGAGAATACAATTTAGTCCATGGCACACCACCAAAATGTTTCATAACCAGAATTTAACCTAATGTAAAACCAAGAATTCACAAACTAAAAGATTTCTTAGTTAAAAAAGAACGCTGTAATTGAAAACCTGGAGGGTAAGAGACTAAATTAAGTACCTCAAACTTCAAATGAAAATAAATTTTAGTGGCTTTGTATCTTAAGCAATATATAGATGTCCAACCTGGGTGTGCCTAGGTGAGGTTATATCCATAGGTTTAGGTTATATATAGTATAGAAATGAGGCCTAAACTCACAATCTTTTTTCTCTCTTGCCCAAATTCTTAAGGGGACTGGGGAGTCATGCTCTATAAACCATAAAGTCTTATCAGATGGTCCAGGTGTGGTGGCTCACACCTGTAATCCCAGCACTTTGGGAGGCCAAGACAGGCGGATCACTTGAGGTTAGGAGTTCGAAACCAGCCTGGCCAACATGGTGAAACCCCTACTAAAAGAAATACAAAACAGTTTGCTGGGCATGGTGGCACATGCCTGTAATTCCAGTTACCTGGGAGGCTGAGGCAGGAGAACTACTTGAACCCGGGAGGTGGAGGTCGCAGTGAGCCGAGATCAAGCTACTGTACTCCAGCCTGGGTGACAGAGCAAGACAATATCTCAAAAAAAAAAAAAAAGAAATCTTATCAGATGGGTTTTATTTATCCCTATATAGCATGTCTTACTTTCCAGCATTACTCCGATATAACATCACATGACAGATAATGAAGGAAATCAATATATTTTACCCCAAAATATGTTTTTTGACCATATTTTGAAATAGCCTTGCAAAGTCATCTTTCCTGGGGGAAAATTTGCATCTGTAAAGATCTCTATTAACATAACTAGATGCTTCCCCGTCAGGCCCTCCCAATCCTGAAGAGATGAACTAAGAGTCTAGCATCTAGCACCTTTTAAAGGTATGAATAGGAAACATTTGCCATCTATTTTCTCTAAGGGTGGCTACCTAAGAGACTTCACAAGAATATTGGTCTCCACACCCCTTATCTTAACCCTGACACTCCTTTCTTATTGATTCCAGGTCTTTAGAAAATAACTTAACATTTTCAATTAACTGCCATTCAGAAAATCTTTGAGTCCACCTATGGCCTAGAAGCACCTCCATCCTTTGAGTTGTCCTGCCTTTCTGAACCAAACCAATGTATACCTCACATATATTGACTGATGTCTTATGTCTCCCTAAAAAATGTACAAAACCAGGCTGTAACCCCACCACCCTGGGCACATGTTCTCAGGAGCTCCTGAGACTGTGCCTTGGGCCATGGTCACTCAAGTTTGGCTCAGAATAAACCTCTATAAATATTTACAGAGTTTGCTTTTTTTGGTCAACAGAGAAAAGCTGTTATATTAAGGTCAAGTTGCTCTGGGAAAAGGCATGCTACTATTTTAAGAGGCTAGATGACAAAATGAGCATAGAATAAATGGAGTCGAGAGCTTTTCATTAGGGCTTCAGGTGAAGGAGCAATGACCCAAGTATGTGATCAAGTTAAAAGGTCAGCTCTGGATAATGAATGGATCTTGAAATCTCTAAGAAAATTGATGTTTGTTTTCTCTTTCAATGCTACATAAGAGTCTGGATACTCAAGCATACTTTTCAGGAATTTCCATAGGTACATAACATAAATCTCTGTAAATTATAGATTATCATAGTTCTGCCAGTGGTGAGGTTGTTAAGTTAAAGAACAAAACCAAAAGCACTACACTGTTGTACACGTGAAACAGTGGACACTAATGCTAAGGTCCAAATAAAGTGGTATCCTCCATCTGCTGTCTACCAATCCCTGTGTCTGAGATGTTAGGAAGGGGACGCTGTACAATAATGAGTTTATTTTTTCTTTATTCCTTAGTATAATACCTGTTTCTTTCTACCTTGATTAATTCAGCTGGATATCCCAGATTGAAATTCGAAGGCTCATGAATATTTACCTTTTTGCAGTCCAAAGCTAAGAGCAACACCTGAACAGACAACATTTCTTTGAACATTTATCAATTCTTGATAGGGAGACCATTTTTCCAATCTCATATCTTCTTGTTTCTGAAGAAATTCTGTATGAAAATGTGCATGTCTAAATTCACTAGGGAAGGCCTGTTGGCTGTTTATTCCTCACAGAATAGCATTAATCTTGGCAATTCATCAGAGACTGGAAGTTGGTTCTCAGACCTATAAACGTAGAAACTTGATAGCATATCACGAACAAACATTTCCTTAAGAATGGATTAATAATAATCAAACTCATTGAGGCTGATCTGTATAATCAAATGATTATTATTGTCCAATGAAAAGAATAATCATACAAATCAACATTTTTGCACCTGTTTAATGTATTGGACACAATCGTTTTTGGAAAAATCACTTATAGTCAGGAATTTGGAATAAACATGGAACCATAGCAAAGGAAGTTATGTTGGTAAAATATAATTAGAAACAAAACCTCTGCCCAATCCAGAAAACCTTACTGCAAAGATGAAAAGAGAAATGAAACAGTTTTATTATTGAAAATGCATTAAACCACAATGTGATGTGAATCACAGGCAATCTATTAAAGAGACTGCAAAGGCAAAAAGAGATCTCACCCTCTTGTAGCCAACAGCTACAGTCCATTTCATACATGTTCTCAGGATGAAGAATAAGTAGGTTTCCAGTGGGAGAACTTAACAGCACCATTTGTCACACCTAGTTTGTCCTCATTTCACTTGGTAATTGGGGTGACTCTGTGTCAGTTTATTGGCTTTATTCAAAAGAAAAATCAATTTCTCACATATTTATGACAGGAGATAATTTTGCAACTTGGAATGAGGCTTCCACTGATGTTAGCTCCCATTCTCCTACAGAAACTGGGAGATAGGGTGCTATGTTCCTTGATGATTATATTTCAAAGAGATGGTTCTGAGGTCCTTGAGAAAGACATTTTTGGGTCATTAGGCTGGCAAGAGGCTTATTAAATTTGTAAAAGGAATCACATATATTTTAAAAAGAAGAGAAAGTTTACAAGTTTTTAAAAGTAAATGCTTGAAGAAAAGAGAAGGGGAGAATAGTCTCCTCTCTTATTTTTAACAGGGAGAATTAAACCTCTTACTTTTAATTTATGTTTGCCCTCAGAGTTGGGATATTCCAATGCTGAATTTGCATCATGCTTGAGTTGGCTGGATTTCCTTCTAGATGTTGGGAATTTGCTTTCTACCTTTGCTTTTCAGTCTCTCACAACCACTCCCCACCCACCATCAGCAAACTCACTTTTCCAGCCATTAACACATTCTTCCTTTAATATGTTTCATTCAATCAGATTACCATTAGCCAGGGGAGCTATTCAATCTGAGGCAAATTTGCTTACATTGATTTTCAAAGTTTGTCTCTTAAGGCAAACTCATTTCCTTTTCTTCCAAGTTCTTATGTAGTACTACATAAAAAAAATCTAACAACACACTTTACCTGGAGTACCCTAGAGCGGGCACTCAGCAACTATTGAGGATTGATTGAGAAACCTCATTAACTGAAAGCCTGGCATAGGTTTCATTCCAATTCAACTGGTTTCCGTGTAAAGCTGTATATTGGCAATTACAGGAATGGTTTCCATTTCCCTTTGCTGTTAAAGAAACTAGCAGAATTAAGCAATCAATGGCATTACCAAAATAATGACTACATCTAAAATGGAAACATTCTAATTGGCTTGTGAATCATTATTTAACCTCTTGAGATTTACCTGAGCTTGTATAATACTTTGCTGTGAAAATTTAGTATAGAAAGAAGCCTTGCAGCTGAACTAAGACCAGTGACCTATTCAGCTTCTGTTTCCCTCTTCGGCTATCCAGCTACTTTATCAGCATGTTCATTGCTGTGGGTTCTGCTACTGCCTTTGGCACTGTGAGACACTCAAATTAACATGCACATAGGGAACCTTTGCCTTGATTGCCTTTGGGCTCGATTCATGCAAAATTACCATTGGAGGCAGCTCTGCTGACCTATGTCCACTGATTTAATAAGAAAATATCACCATTCCTAAGAGTAGGAGACTTTTAGCTGCTAAGTTAGTTTGTGCTTCTTGCTTCAGAGGCATGTTCCTTCAGATAAGGTGTGTGTTTGTTTGTTTTGTTTTGTTTTGTATTGCCATGGATAACATGAAAAACAGAGAAATTAATACTGCTATGTTTAAACATATCCTATATTAGTAACCAAATGTAATGTTTCTGCAAGACATTCTAGTAACACAGTTTCTGCAAGATCACTACTAACTGCATGTCTGGGTTTAGAAATAAGAGCCAATTTACTCTTTTTTAAAATTATTATTATACTTTAAGGTCTGGGTTACATGTGCAGAACGTGCAGGTTTGTTACATAGGTATACACATGCCATGGTGGTTTGTTGCACTCATCAACCCATCACCTACATTAGGTATTTCTCCTAATGTTATCCCTCCCCTAGCCCCCCATCTCCCACCAGGCCCAGTGTATGATGTTCCCCTCCCTGTGTCCATGTGTTCTCATTGTTCAACTCCCACTTACAAACAATTCACTCGTTTTAAGGTCAAAGTTTTGTATTCTCTGCCAGATAATAGCAATTTATAAAAAAGCTATGACTCCTCCTGCATTATTACAGACTGTCCATCAATTGGTATACATTTGCCTGAAATTCAAATGTGCCAAAGATATTTCTAGGGAACAATTTTCCAAATACAAGGCAAGATTGTGAGACACTCTCTCTTTGGAGATTACAAAAAGGAATGGTCTCAAAGTGAAAACAACAACATACTCATAAGATGCAAGAGACCTGAGAACAGATCCATCTCTGCTAATTACCAGATTTGTGAGCTGGGTAAGTTATTAATCTCTTTGAGCCTTAATTTTCTCATATGTGTATTTTACACAGTCACTATACATAATACCATAACATGGTTTATAATAGAGTGTTAAGAAGAACACACAAAACAGCTGACACATAGCAGATGTTCAACAAAGGATAGCTCTTATAATTTTCCTATCAAAGGTTCTATAGCATCCTCTTTAGAGAGCACTGAAAAATGAAAATTATAATTTGCTGGGCACTCTTTGGACTCTGATGGCATAATTCTGTACCTGGTATTAGTGCACCGTGTTTTCATAATGAGCTCTAATTTGTTCCTAACACATTATCCTTTTCCTGCAAAAGCATCCAAATCATGTGTTAGTCTGTCAGGTCTGAAAAGCAATCTCATCAAAATATGTATTCATGCTTTTAGAAAAAAATGTTCCTTACATATTTGTCATCAGATATTACAGTTTTGTTTTTACTCAACACCTGATCATCAAGCAATAACCTTATTCCCATGGTGTATTTTTTTTTTTTTAAATAAGGCATGATGTATTAGAAATAACACTTTCTTAAAGGGGGAAAAAAAACAAAGATTTTATCTAATCAATAATCTTAAAAGATCAAGAAAGATAGAATTTTGGTACTGATGGTGTAACTGAACTCAGGTCTGGCTGCTTACTATTCAAAAGCCAAAATAGGACAATTGAAGTACGATGAAAGGAAAACAATTCTATTCAGATACTAGCACTTGGGAGATGGCTGGGCTCAGGGCTCAAAAGAACCATCTCAAAAGTTTAGGCTGAATGAAGGGGTTTAAAAAGGGAAAACTGGTGTGAGAAACATACAGGAGTGGGGCAGAGTGCAGCATCTGTGTATCTTGTTCCAATGGCTCTCTTGAGTTGTTGTCCACCTGGAGTGTGTGCTGACACCATGTTGACAATGGCTGGTCGTAGATTAACAGCCTTGGGGCGATCTCTAGATGGGAAGAATTGCATAGCTGGGTCTCCACGCCTGTTTTATTTTAAGATTAGCCCCTGAAATTTTTAAGCAAGCACATAATTAGATAAGCAAGCACAGTACAAGGGAGTTCCTGGTGGGAAAGGAGGGACACAAAGAGTTTCAAAGTATATTTCGAGACTAATCTGAGAGAGAAGACAAAAAAGTTTTAAAATGCATTTTAAAGCCAAACAACTCAGTTACAAGGAGCCTTTAGAGCACATCTTAATCGGTTCTCTCACACTCTTCTCTCCCTCCCACAGTTTTCAAATGATAAAACTGATGCTCAGAGATATTAAATAATCTTGTTTTGATATTGCTAAGAGCAAAGCTCAGATTTCCTGACATTCCATTTTTTTCATGGTGGTCATTTTCTTTGTATACAGAGCTTCAAAGAGAAAAGAACTGTCAAATTTCAAAACTTCAATCCTCACTCTCATCTTTTCATACTTGTACAGATTGTAAAAAGAAATAGTGAGGTAAATATTTGCTAGTTTTGCCTGCTTCAAATGGATTACCCTTCTGGTAACAGAACTAATATTGCCCTTGGGCATCCATTCCACCCCTGCTTTTATTTCACATGATGGGATAGACTGATGCCCTTCTGGCCCCATGGGTGGGTGAGTCTGGCCTGGCCAATCAGAATCCCTTGGTCAACAGTGATTTGTTCATAGATGGGCACATGACTCATTGTCCCAGAAGACTCAGTTTGGGACTTTGAGTTGTTGAAAACAAAAATATTTTTTATGTTACACTTAATCAGAAAAGACAGAGATTTGGAGCTTTTGGGGGCATCACCAAGAGAGCCTTTATAAATTTTAAGCCAATACAGATGAAAACAGAATTAATATCGGGAGATTGACTCCTGAATATATTATTTGAATGCCAGGTATGAAGTTACTTCTATCCTTGGACATTTTTATTACTGAAGTTTATAAATCATTTTTTTTCTTTCTTTTCCTTTGTTTTTTTTTTCTTAAGGAGATTTGAATTGGGTTTATTACAAGTTGTAATGAAGCAATACAAAAAAGAAAAGCTATGAGAGTTGAAGAGATAGAAAGGATTTAGGGGGCTATTGGTAGGAATATTCTAGTTTCATCAGCCATGGCCAAAGTTAATAGTAGAATTAAATCCTCCAAAAGAGCTAGTTATCTTCCCTACTTAACTGATGCCTGTCTAAGTCATAAACCAAGTACACTGGCTATGGTCAATTTGTCTCTCTATGTTGAAGCTTCAGGTTCTTATTTGGGTAAACAAACTCAGATTTATTCTTTCCTTGGTTCTCAAATTAATTTAGCATTCTTCATAAATTTTTTAATTAAGTAATTGACATTTAAAATCAAGAATGAAAGTTTTTTTCTGTTTTGAAGTGTGTTTCTGATTGATAAAATAATATATAGGTATTCTAAAATATTTGAAAAGAAGAATTAACAAAGACAAGACAATAAAATTAATGGCACCATCTAGAAAACTAATTATATTTTAATATATGCATTTATAATTTTTTATATACATGTATTCATGTATAATTTGTATTGAACATATTACATGGCTTTGCAAGTTACTTTTTTCATGGAGTAATTTGTTGTAACTCTTTCTCCAGGTCAACAAAACATTCTTCTAAAACCCAATTTTATCATTTAGGGTTTTTGTTGACAAAAGACGAGCTCTAGTTATCTTAAACAGAAAAATAACTTACGTGCACAATGCAGGGAAAGTTGCAAAATTTAAGGAAATATAAAGAAGAGTTTCAAGGAATCATCTTGCTTCATGAATTGAGAGAGAAGAATGCAATGCATAATTTATTCAAAATAGGATGAATAAATTTCAACTTCAGAGCTCTTGCCTTTCAAATTGTATGCCCAGAACATCTGTCCAGTCCTAGCTCACATGCTTACTATTGGTCCAAGAGAAGGTGGTCACCATCAAGGTTATGTCCAATGTTGGCAGGAATATATCCCAAAGAAAAATTTGGATGCTACTATTAAATGAAAGAAGTATAAATTCTTGGCAGTTAAAATAGGAGATGTACACTGTGACAATTTTTAATAACTAGAGGGTAGTCAGTTATTTAACATAATATACATAAACATATTAAATTGGGGCATTATTATTGGACATTTAGCTTGTCTCTAATGTTTCTTTATTATAAGCAATAATGTGATAAAACCTCTTACAGTTTTAAATAATTTTCCCAAAAAATGGAAAGGACTGTAATGGGGATAATTAGAGGTACAGAAAATGGCATAATTTGAAGCAAAAAATAATCCCTATGCTTTAGAATGGCTTTTATGCTGTGAGTCTGATAAATCTGACATAGTTCCATCCACTCATTCTTTCTGCAAGCAGGTATTGACAATCTATTGTGGGCCAGGTGCAATTGTTGGAGCTATGTTAGACACAAAAGGGAAAAATATATTTTCTGCTTTTAAGAAGTATACAAGATATGTACAGAGATAGGTAGATACATAGATAGATAGATAAATAGAGAAACTGGCTTCAAAAAAGAGTTTGAAATATCCTCTGGAAAATAAAGAAAATGTGCATAATGTTGGAATAAACTGTTACTTTATCATTAGCTTCTGAAACTACTAGACAATTGTTAGTTATGATTGTCCAACTTCTTTTTTTCGTTTCAATGCCTTTTAAAATAATTTCTTCATGTTCACAGAAGTTTCACTGACCATTTTTATATGTTTAAGGTCCAGATGCAATGCATATTGTATAAAAGAGAGCACTTATTATTTACCTTGCATGAATTAAACCTATGTACCTTTAACTCTACAAACTTCTGCATAATATTTAGACAAAGCTCAGACACACAGCATGCCTAGCCCTCGTATATATACACACATCTCTAATCACAGGAATATAGGGCTAGGGCGGTCCAAATATAATAACCTCCATGTAAGTTTGAAATGGTAACAAAAATGAGAAAAACTAAAAATATTGTTCTATGTGTTCTAAAATATCTCTTTTTGTGCTAAAGTAAAATGTTGCTTAACCTGAAAAAGGACTTTTATATAATTCAGCAAATTATAATCTTGACCATTTTGCGAACTCTTTTTAATAATAATAGCTTAAACGTGTACAAAAGTTCTTGGTTACTTAGGGAAACAACACAAGTTGAATATCATTTGTACACTTAAACTGGGAATTTTAAGCTTAAATCAGAAAATGGCTGAGACCTAGATCTCTCCAAATAAATATGGACTTATTTTATGCTATTCATTATATGTGTATAAAACTTTTGCCCTTATATGCCAGCTTCTCTCCTACTTTACACGTGCGTCTAAAAAGCAAACAAGATTAACAATGCCATTTCCAAAATAATTCAATGATAAATAGGATATTTAGCATATTTTCACTACTGAAACGAGAGTTAATTTCAGAATAAGGCTTTAAATGTGGGCTTTTTCTCAGACTAAGGAGGTGAAAGGCAGCCTTCCTTGGGCAATAGTGTATAGTAGCCTTAAAAGGCAGTGATTGCCCAACTTCTTAAGATACTATCCTTCCATTTTGATAGCTTCCGTCTATCATGAGTTGTGTTTTCCCAAGATAGAAAAAGAAAACTCCTAATCTTAGACTCCCTTGCAAAAAGGTGTTGATTTTGACTAGATTCTGCAATTAGATGTATATATGTGGATAATGTGAGGAAATGGCCAGATGTGGGGGAATTATGTTGTATTCTATGGTGTGGTACTGGGGGAGCTTTCAGCATTGCTTCCTCATCTTTACATGCACCAAGACTAGAGCAGCCTGCACAGCATGAATGGGCATTTGTTTCTAGCTGCGTGATTTCAGGGTGTAGCTCCCTGGCCCTTCCAGAGAGTTTGTGAATTAGCTTATGTCTTTTGATAAATTCATTTTTTGCTGAGACTCATGATAGTAGATTGTGTTGTTTATGACTGAGGGCCCTGACTGATACATTTACTGCTACCAGAAATGACTGCAGGAAATGGACCCTCAAGGAAGTGAAGTTGAGACTGTTTATCTTTTTGGTTGAATTTTAAGGTAATGAGGACCCAGTGACCATGAAGAGGCTCCAGAAGTCCATGACCTTCTGTTATGAAAAGTTATAGTACGATCTGTGCTCAACAGAAAAGTGCCTACTGAAGGTAAGTTTGCAGACAGAAGAGTCTGTGCCCATTGACTGTTATAAAGGGTGGAGAGAATGTAAGGCTGCTTCTAACTGTAGTGGATAAATAAAATGAAAAAAAGAAAACAACAAAGTCACATGTTAAATTTTTGTTTAAGATTTGGTCAAAGTATCAGGGATTTTTCTGTGACTGCTCTAAAAGGATTTCTTCTAATTTAATTGGTATATCAGAAAAATCAGATCCTAAAACCTATTAAGATTGTAATTTTTTTTTTAGATGCAGTCTTGCTCTGTCGCCCAGGCTGGAGTGCAGTGGCACAATCTCAGCTCACTGCAACCTCTGTCTCCTGGGTACAACCAAGCATATCTGCTAACTTTTGTGTTTTGTTATAGAGATAGGATTTCACCATTTTGGCCAGACTGGTCTCTAACTCCTGACCTCAAGTGATATACCCACCTTGGCCTCCCAAAGTGCTGGGATCACAGGCATGAGGCACCACGCCTGGCCTGTAATTTGATTTGAATTTATAGCCTCAGTAAGTCTCTTCCGTGAAGGTTATAGGATCATATCTGAAAAAGACCTGGCATTTCTCCAATCTAAGACGATAGTTGTGGAGATAATCAACATGATCTGACACATAGGGTTTATTGATGATGAGATCTTTAAGACTAAATTGTATGGGCAATCTATTAACATTTCATTTGAACTATATAACAACAAAAACAACACTCTAGGTCTGTCAAAAAAAAAAGGCTTGAATTAAAAAAATAACAAAAGAATTGTCATCTTAGTCCATTTAGGCTGCTATAACAAAATATCGTAGACTAGGTGGCTTATAAACAAGAACAATTAGTTTCTTACAGTTCTGAAGGGTGGAAAGTCTAAGAACGTGGCACTGGCGGATTTGGTGCTTGGTGAGGGCCCATTTTCTAGTTCATAAATTGCATTTTGTTGCTGTGTCTTCACATAGCGAAAAGGGTGAGGGTCTTGCTGAGGCCTTATTATAAGGAAAGTAATTTCATTCATAAGGGGTCTGCCCTTATATCCTAATCACCTCCTAAATACCGCATATCGTAAAACCATCACCTTGGTGGTTAGGATTTCAACATATGAATTTTTCAGGGACACATTCAGACCACAGCAATCATTCTCCCTTGAAAAGCTGGGAATAGGATGAGGCAAAAAAAAACCATCTAAGATACAAGGTTTGATGCAGTAACAGCACTTGCACAAACCAGAGTGAAATTTTGTGCTCTAGGCACGTCGCTTGCCTCACCCCAGTCCCAGCCTTGTCCCTCATCTTATTACCAGATTCAAGGTAGTTCACAGACTTAATTCATTTCATAGACTCAAAACACATTAACTGAAGGATAGGCAAAATAACATTATAAATATGTACCAGAAAATTCCCCTAGCCCACTCAAAGGGAATCAATAACATTTACTAAAAGAAAAAAAAATGTATGCATTGGGAAAGAGAAACACATAAACTTTGTTGGGAAAGGTTATTAGATACTAACAATGAGCTAGTTCCAATTCTTGGGGACCCAGAATGTCTTTCTCAACTAGACCACAGGTGATAAAAGGAATTTTGGTTCAAGACTATCTCACAGTGGGCCCAGTGGTTCCCAGAAATATCCTGTATTTTTTTTCAAAGTGCTTCCATGTGTCTTTGCATGTATATGTGTGTATTTCAAATAGATATACTTAACACCTGGTGGAATTGCCGTGTTGGCTGCCTAGCACATGAAGTCATGACTATTATGACTATTAGAGGAAGGGCTAAATAGAAGCCTCTGGAACTCTTTCCGCTTACCAAAATTTGAATCCAAAATCAAACTCATTCTAGGAGAACTGCAAAGATTAGTTCTACCATCTACAAGTTGAAATATGCAGGGATGGTGATTCCTATCATATCCCTATTCAATTTGTCTATTTGGTTTGTTTATAAAACATCAGGGTCTTAGAGAATGGTAGAATATAATTGTAAATTTCATCAGGTGATGACTTCAAATACAGCTGATGTTGTAGATATATTCTCTTTATGTGACCAAATCAACAAAGCCTACTGTGAAACAATTTAGCTGGTAACAATTGCTCTCTATATCCAGCAAAGAGAGAATATCAAAAGCAGTTTGCTTTTATCTAGGAGGGATAGCAACATAGCATTGTTGTCCTACCTAAAAACAATATTGACTCCCTTGATTTAAGCTACAGTTTAATCCACAGGAACCTCAATCATCTCATCATCCTACAAGATAGCATACTAGGCCACTATATTGCTGACATAATCAGAGCAGGTATCAGGTATTGCAGATATCATGGATACACACATGCATGCAGAGAATAGTAAACAAAGCCTGTAAAAGTAGAGTAGCCTGCCACCTCAGTGAAGTTCCTGGTGTCCAGTAATCTAAAATAAGTTGAAATAGCCCCTCTAAAGCTAAAAGTTGCTGTAATTTTCACTCCTTACTGTTAAAAAAGAGGCACAATGCTTAGTGAACGTCTTTGAGGTTTGGAAACCATTGGTATCTTATTTGAGTAAGTTACTCTAATATCTTTAGCAGATATCCCATAAGACATCTGCTTTGGGTGGGATGTGGAGCAACAAGTCTCTTTAGCTGGTTGAAAATGGAGTGCAAATTACTCTCTCGACACACACGACCCAGCAGATGCACTGGCACTTAAACTGACTTTGGCAAACTTATGAAACCTATGGCGTCAGAAAATAATGCACAAGCCTCTACCTTTTTACAACTATTTTGCTGTAAAACAAACAGCATATTTTATGTTGTCTTTGGAAAGAAAATATCTTTCTTTTAAGAAACAGCTTCTCACTTGTTGCTGGCTTCTGATAAAGACCAAGGTTGGATCACAGGACTCCAGGAGCATGCTTCTCCTAGATCTAGGCAAGCAGGGTCTCTGTGCTGGGCCCTTAACCTCAGGCCACATTTTGGACTTTCTTGACATTTTCTAAGTGCCCCTGTGTGGTCTGTAATTAGCCAGAGCATGTAGTGCTATCTGGGTGGTTTGCTTCGAGTCTGGACAGGGATTTTTGTTCTCCATTTCCTGTTTTTCTTTGATATGCTTCACAATGCTCTGCCCCACATCTATCAGATGCCCCGAGAAGCTCCACATTCATGCTATGGTCCTGTAGCCAGGTTCTGGTTACAGGAAGGTGCCTTTGTGAGCAAGTCATTCCTACCACCTGATGCATTGTTTCTTTCATGAGACCCCTTAAGATTAGATTGATGACAGAACAGGCTGATGTGCTGATTTGGGCTTCATTTTGGACAGAGAACAACTGCAGGGGTCTGGACTACTGACAGTCCACTGCTGTTTCTTGAGCTGCGTATCTGTGCCCATGTGTTGCCTCTCACCACTTTCTGCACTGATGTGGTACTGTCTGTGGTCTGTTGCACGCAAGGGTAGTAAGAGTGATGGCAGGCATTCTTTATGTACCTTCCTTTTCTCCCCCTCCCCTGCCACTGGCACTCGGGGAAGTCACCCAATTCCTCCTAGGGCTCTGTACCGTGTGTTAGGCAGTCCTCTGCAAGTGACTACATCTGTCTCCCCTGAGGTCTTCCAAGGCTATTTCTTTGCAACTTCCACAGGCCCCTTCAGCTGATGTCTTTTTCGCCGCTGATCAATGTGGTGAGGTCGTATTCATGCAGTCAATCTTAGGCCATGCCAGATGAAAGATGGACAGTCCTTGTGAAGATAGGAACATTCTTCTCACTCTGCCCAAGGTCTCTTTATGTATCTTTCCCCACTGTTGATTTATGAAAGGTAAAAATGAGGTCAGTATCAAAATATAAAGTTTTCTAGGAATGCAGCAATTACAGCTTAAGGAGTTCAAAAGAAGAAATTGTTGTAAAATATGTTGTTATATGTTTATATGAACATATAACTATAAAATCCTGAATAGCAAATTTAACATAATCAGAAGCAAATTATTGTTCATATTTCCCCACATACTGTGGTTAATACCTGCATTTGTGGTCATTATCAGTGAACCACAATAACAATTTTTAAGAAAATTATTGGGAGCCTGCATTCAGGGATAGCTAAATGAATAACACAGTGTCATAGGTAATCATATAACCATCCCTAATAAGAGATATTAGGAGATTGCAGAGGCATGAAAATCTATATTGTTTCAATCTAATAAATTCTAAGCCCTGTGAATAATAAAGAGTTGTTGCTTTTACCTCATGGTGGGAGATGTGAAATTAGATAAGAATGGCACATTTGACAACAGCAAACTGTTGAAAAGGGTTCCTAGGCTGGATCAGGAAAAGTCTTGTGTATATATACTCCTGGAACACCTGTGCCTAAAATAGCACATGTCACGTGTGCACTTAATAAATAACTGTTAAATGAGTGAAATAAAATAAACTTCTTTGAACTTTTTTATATTTGTAGATTTAGGGGTACAAGTGCAGTTTTGTTACATGGGTATATTGCACAGCAGCAAAGTCTGGGCTCTTAGTGTACTCATCACCCAGATAGTGTACATTGTATCCAATAGGTAATTTTTCATCCCTCACCCCACTCTTATCTTCCCACTTTTTGGAGTCTACAATGTCTATTATTTCATGTACCTATTATTTAGCCTACTTATATGTGAGAACAAAACTTCATGCTATTAATCAGAAGTGCATCTGCACATTTTTGAAAAATAGCAATGTATCGATAGGGAAGTAACATTATTTATGTTAGCTAAAGACAATTTTTTGTTCATATATGTATTTTTGGTTCCTTCTCAAGATTATAAAAAGCAGCAGAAGGCATTTTCAGAGTATATCATAGCAAAATAAATAATAAGGGCTGAGATGAGTATAGCTGAAACCTGGTGATCCCCTATTGCCCTCTTGTACTATCATGTTCACTAGAGTTAATGGCATACTAAAGCAAATCCATTCAGGCAGGGTCATCAAGGGTTCACTTCATTAAGGAATAAAATTTGGTTCTCCTTCCCTGTCAAAAAAAACCTTGATCAGCTGAATTGGTGACTAAGGGCAAAGGCAACACTGAATAGATAATGAAGGAAAGAAATCATAAATACCAACTATAGTTTTTTTGACTTGTTTGGAGAAATGCAGATGGTATTTAAAGCATAATTGGCTATCCATATTTGTGAGTTCCAAATCTGTGGGTCAACCAACCATGAATCAGAAATATTAATTAATAAAACAATAGAAACACAAATCTAGAGACATCAAGATGGCTAACTCGAGGGCCAACTGTCATTTGCTTCCTCCACAAAGAGGAACCCAAATAGTGAGTGCATAATCATGCGTCTAATAGATCATCTAAAAGAGAACACTGGAATTCAACAGAGAAGAGACAGAAAACACCTGAAGCAAGGAAGGAGAGGGAAATGAGGTAGCTTACTAGGCCAGGATTGGCTGGGAGCCCAGAGAGGGTCCCCAGTGTGGCAAAAAACGGTAAGTGAGAGATCTTCCAGAGGTCCAGATTCTCAGGGTGGACTCCTGCAATGCTAGATATAGGAGAGCCTCTCCACCCTCTGGGCCACTGAGACTGACTTAAGGAGTTGCCTGAAAACAGCACAAGGGCCTTGCTCCAGAGAGGGAGATCACAATGCACAATAAGGCATTCATTATCCTTTTAATATGTTGCTATACTTAATTTGATAAAATTTAAAAGGATCTTTGAGTATCTCCCTAACCCCCAGTTAGCACAGTGCCATTTTGAAAGTCCAGTCCCCACCAGACTGCATCCTCCCCTGAGGTCCAACAGCCCTGCATCTCCACATTCCTGGAGCCCCACTGACATCCTTAGTAGAGCCACTGTCACTCAGTAGAGCTATTAGTAACCACTATCCCTGTTGGCTGCTATTGCCAGGGCCAAAGCCAGAGCCACTGGCAGTGACCCCTGTCACCTCAGCAGCAGGGTGGCTGTACATTTTCAGGGTGCCCTAAGGAAAGTCTACCTCACCTGCATCTGCCATGGTTGTAGGCTGCTGCCGCCATGTGACTGAAGTCCCAGCCACTGGCAGCAACCCTGCCCACCCAGCAGGAGGACTACAGCATAGCCAAAATTACTCTCACCTAAGCCATCCATCAGGAGCCTGGGCATCACTCTGCCCCTGCCCCCCATGGCCAGGGCCCCTTCTGTACCACCAGGGGTTCTGAAGACAGGACCACAGGCCATTTCAAGTGCAATTATTCATTGCTAGCATACAGAAAAGCAATTGATATTTTATATTAACCTTGTTAATCCTGCACCATTGACAAACCCATTTATTGGTTTTAGTTTTCTTGTGTGCTTTTCTGGATTTCAAAATATGTACGTATCCATGTTATTTGCAAATAAACAGTTTGCTTACTTCTTTTAATCTTTTACCCATTATTTCTTTTCTTGTTTTATTGCACATGCTAGGACATCTAATACAATGTTGAATAGAATTCATGAGAGTTTTGTTCCTGACTTCAGGGTGAAAACATTTACTCATTCATTATTTAGTGATTATTTTTAGATAGCTATGGATTTTTCACAGACAACAGTGTAAGAGCAAGTGTGTTCCTTTCTGGTCCCAGTATGCTAATAATTTTTATTTTAAAATCATGAGTAGGTGTTGAATTTCACCAAACACTTTTTCTCACATTTATTAAAATCATATGTCTTTTCTCCTTTAGTCTGTTAATATAACAAATTATAGTTATTGATTTTGCATGACTACACAACCCTGCATTCCGGAGATAAACCCCAGTTAGTAATAATGCATTTATTATCCTTTTAATATGTTGCTATACTTAATTTGATAAAATTTAAAAGGATCTTTGCATACATGTATATATTTACAAGAGATGGTGACCTATAATTTCTCTTTCTTGTAATATTCATGTTTGTATAAAATAAAAGGGGAAATATTCACTTCTCTAATTCTTGGGAAAGAGTTTGCCTAAGATTGCTATTTTCTTCTGTAAATATTTGAAAATTTTCACTAGTGAAGCTTTTGGGGAAAATAGTTTTCTTTGTTTTTTAAAAAATAATTGATTAATTTCTTCAACAGATTTAGGAGTATTTATTTATATTTTTTCTTGTACTAATTTTGGTGTATTGTATTTTCCAAGGAATTTGTTCATTGCTTCTAAGTTGTCAGATTCATTATTGTAAAATTTTTCTCATGTTGTTTTATGTTTCCAGTTCTGTTAGGGCTCTTTTATTTCTAAAATTACTAATTTTTATAATGATGCTTTTAGAATCATTGTTGCCATAAATTTAAATTCTACATGTATTTAAAACCCAGTGACATTACTAGTATTGTTTTGTGAAGGAATAATTTCTATTTATGCCCTATCCCCCAATTTCTACTAGTGTTATCCTTTATGCCTTCCTCTAGTTTTTTTCTCTCTAGAATAATTTTTCTTCTATCTAAATAACTATTTCTTTTATTTTAGGTTCGTAATGAAGTCTGGATTATTTTGTTTTAATCTTTGAAAAGTATTTTTGCTGCATATAGAATTCTACTTTGGCCATCCTCTTCTTCTTCTCTCTTCTTTTTTTTTTTTTTAAATACTTTAAGTTCTAGGGTACATGTACACAACGTGGCAGGTTTGTTACATATGTATACCTTGTGCCATGTTGGTGTGCTGCACCATGCAACTCGTCAGCACCCATCAGCTCTTCTTCATTTTACATCAGGTATAACTCCCAAATGCCATCCCTCCCACTCCCCCCTCCCATAATAGGCCACGGTGGTGATGTTCCCCTTCCCGAGTCAAGTGATCTCATTGGTTCAATTCCCACCTATGAAGTGAGAACATATGGGTGTTTGTTTTCTGTTCTTGGATAGTTTGCTGAGATGAATGGTTTCCAGCTGCATCCTGTCCCTACAAGGGACATAACTCATCCTTTTTCATGGCTGCATAGTATCTCTATGGTGTATATGTGGCACATTTCTCATCCAGTCTGTCACTGATGGACATTTGGGTTGATTCCAAGTCTTTGCCTATTGTGAATTAGTGCCACAATGAACATACGTGTGCAATGGTGTCTTTATAGCAGCATGATTAATAATCCTTTTGGGTATATACCCACAGTAATGGGATGTGCCTGGGTCATATGGTATTTCTAGTTCTAGATCCTTGAGGAATGTGCCATACTGTTTTCCACAAATGGTTGAACCAGTTTACAATCCCACCAACAGTGTAAAAGTGTTCCTACTTCCCTCCACCCATCCTCTCCAGCACCTGTTGTTTCTGACTTTTTAATGATTGCATTCTAACTGGTGTGAGATGGGTAATCTCATTGTGGGTTTGCATTTTGCCATTTCTCTGATGGCCAGTGAGACGAGCATTTTTTCGTGTGGCCTGTTGGCTGTATCATGTCTTCTTTTAGAAATGTCTGTTCAATATCCTTTGCCCCTTTTTGATGGGGTTGTTTTTCTTGTAAATGATTTTGAGTTCTTTATAGGTTCTGGATTTTAGCCGTTTGTCAGATGAGTAGATTGGCAAAATTTTCTCCGCATCTGTAGGTTGCCTAGTTTTACTCCCGATGGTAGTTTCTTTTGCTGTGCAGAAGCTCTTTAGTTTAATTAGATCCCATATGTCAACTTTGGCTTTTGTTGCTATTGCTTTTGGTGTTTTAGACATGAAGTCCTTGCCCAATGCTTATGTCCTGAATTGGTATACTAGGTTTCTTCTAGGGTTTTTATGGTTTTAGGCTAACATTTAAGTCTCTTAATCCATCTTGAATTAATTTCGTATAAGGAGTAATGGAAAAGGACCAAGTTTCAGCTTTCTACTTATGGCTAGCCAATTTTTCCCCAGCACCATTTATTAAATAAGGAATTCCCATTTCTTGTTTGTGTCAGGTTTGTCAAAGATCAGATGGCTGTAGATGTGTGTATTCATTTCTGAGGGCTCTGTTCTGTTCCATTGGTCTGCTAATCCTGTTTTGGTACCAGTACCAAATGCTGTTTTGGTTACTGTGAAGCCTTGTAGTATACGTTGAAGTCAGGTAGTGTGATGCCTCCAGCTTTTTTCTTTTGCCTTGGGATTGTCTTGGAAATGCAGGCTCTTTTTTGGTTCCATATGAACTTTAAAGCAGTTTTTTCCAATTCTGTAAAGAAAGTCATTGGTAGCTTGATGGGAATGGCATTGAATCTATAAATTACCTTGGGCAGTATGTTGGCCATCCTCTTCTATTCCCTGAGCTTTAAATGTTATGTTCCATTGTCATTTGGCTTCTATCATTCTGATAAGAGTGTATTGTCAGTCTTAGTGTTATACTTTTTTTTTTGAGACAGGGTCTTTTTCTGTCACCCAGGCTGGAGTGCAGTGGTGCAATCATGGCCCACCATAGCTTCGACCTCCTAGATTCAAGAAATCTTCCAACCTCAGCCTCTAGAATAGCTGGACTATAGGCACTTGTCACCATATTGTGGTATTTCTAAGTATAGTGTGCCTTTTCCTTCTAGATTCTTTCCAGGTTTTCTCTTTTTTCTTTTTCTGTCATGCCTAAATGAGTTCTTCTTTGTATTTATTCTATTTGGAGCTTACAGAGATTTTTGAATCTGTGAGTTACTTTCTTTTGTCTCTTTTGGGGAATTCTTTCTTATTAGCTCTACAAATGTTGTTTTGTCTCTTTTTCCATCTCTATTCCTACAGGAAATTTGATTATACGTATCTTAGGCCTTTAACTGTTTCTCAATCCTTCTTAAACACTTTTCTGTGTTTTCCATTATGTTATTTATTTGTGCTTTAGGTTATATGGATTTTTTTTGTTCAATTTTCAGATTGACCAATAATAATTTATATTGTGTCTAGTCTGCTGTGAAATTTTTAAAACAAATTTCTAATTTTAGATACTCATTTTTTTTCCAGTTTTAAAAGGGTCACTTGATTACATTTTACAAATTTGTTTTTTCTTTTGTCAGTTTAAAGATGGCATTCTGTTATCTTCTGGCTTTCTGCAATTCTGTTGAGAAGTCAACCATCATTCTTATTGTTTCTCTGAAATAAACACATAATCTTTTTCTATCTGCGTATACATTTTCCTCTTATCTTCGGTTTTTAGCAGTTTGATTATTATGTGCCTATGTTTGGTTTTCTTTGTAATATCTTGCGAAGGTTTTGCAAAGCATCTTTAATCTGTGAACTCACATCATTCATTGAAAGATTTTCAGCCCTTTTTTCGTTTTTGAGATGTAGTCTCACTCTGTTGCCCAGGCTGGTGTGCAATGGCAAGATCTCAACTCACTGCAACCTCTGACTCCTGGGTTCAAGTGATTCTCCTGCCTCACCCTCCCAAGTAGCTGGGATTACAGGTGCCCACAACCACGTCTGGCTATTTTTTGTATTTTTAGTAGAAACGGGGTTTCACCATGTTGGCCAGGCTAGTCTCAAATTCCTGATCTCAGGTAATTTACCCGCCTCAGTCTCCGAAAGTGCTGGGATTACAGGCATGACCCACCACGCCCTGCCGATTTTCAGCCATTATCTTTAAATGTTACCTAATTTCTATCCTCTTCTTTCCCTTCTGGCTCTCCTGTTACCCAGATTTAGACAGTGTGCCTCCCATATGTTTATTATAAATGCATTTTATTATTTCCATTCTTTTTTCTTTGTGTTTCTGATTAGATATTTTCTGTTGTCCTATGGTACCTTTTGCTGTGTCTAGTTTACTGTTATGCACACTCAGTAAATTCTTAATGGTAGATATTATGTTTTATTTATCCTTGATTTTCTATTAATTATTTTATAAATTTCAATTCTCTTGAAAATTTCAAAATTTTGTCCATTTTACAGAATGTTTTATTTAAAATAATTATTTTAAAATTGTCATTTACTAACTTCAATATCTGGATTACCTCTTGGTGTGCCTCTGTTCTCTGCTATATCTTCTTTATTATTGGTCCTGTTATTCTGACTCTTTGCCAGTCTTGATAGTCTTTATTTCATGTTAGACAGTGTGTAGAAAATAATGACAGTATTACAGTTGATATTATTTTTTCCCAGGGAGATTTTGTCCTTTGTTTTGTTAGGTAGAAATTGTGAGGGACTGATAGCCTCAATCTCATCAAAGATTGAATTGAGTTGCCCTTTATTGGGCCTCAGTTTACTTCTGATTTATCTGTTTTATTGAGCATAGGGCCTCTGGGTTTTTGATGAAGAGCCTGGCAGTCATCTGTGACCTTAGATATGAAGCATATGAAAGATGCAGTTTGCTTTTCAGAAGTTTAATGTATGTTTGGACTTTCAGAAGTTTAAATTTGTATCCTTCCACATTATGTAGCTTCAAAATCTTGAGTATGATACTGTACATATGTTTGACACAAACTCTCTCCCACTAGCAAGACTGTTTTCTAATCACTGGAAGATTGTGAGAATTTCCTTTCTGCTTCTTAGAGGTGTCTGGCTTAGGCACACCCAACCTTCCTGTTTGACCCATTCCTCCAAAAGTTCCCATAAGGAAACATGGGAATATATTTAGGGATCTTTGAGATTCTAATCCATCATGCCAGCTTCCACAGACATCAAAAGCTCATTTGTTACTCTGTCTTCCAGTAGGGTCCCTCGGCCTAGGTCACACACAATTTTATCGGTTATCTGTTACTATTTAACAACCCATCCCAATTATTTATTTGATTATACATCTGTGGGTCAGCAATTTGGGCTCCAATCAGCTAGGTGACTTATTGACTGGCCTCACCTAGGATCCTCATGCAGCTATGGCCATCTCTGGGACTGGATGGTCCAAGAGGGCCTCATTCCCATATTTGGTACATGGTGTTGATTCTAGTCTTGGGTATCTCCATTCTCCTTTATTGGGCTTATCATAATCTAGTAGGATAGACTAGACATTGTTACATCGCAGTCTCAGGTCTTTGTTCTAAGAAAAAAAGACCTCTTGAGTCTTAGGCTCCAGAACTCACAACTTCAGTTCTGTCACAATATATTGTTCAAAGAACTCACAAAGCCAGCCCTTATTCAAGGAATGGAGAAAAAGATTCTACCTCTTGATGGAAGAAGTGTCAGTGTCACATTGCCAAGGGCATGTGTACATGAATGGGATGCATTATCATGACCATTTTTGCAAACAGTCTGCAACTCATTCCCAGAATTGGCAAATGTCTTTTGGGGAGAAAATATCTGCTGACTGTCAGCTTACTAAAGAAGGGAGATTTTTATTCTGGTATTTTAAATCAAATGGTCTTCACTGATTCAATAGTGTTCTCAAAAATATGTTCTGGCCGGGCGCGGTGGCTCAAGCCTGTAATCCCAGCACTTTGGGAGGCCGAGAGGGGCGGATCACGAGGTCAGGGGATCGAGACCATCCTGGTCTACATGGTGAAACCCCGTCTCTACTAAAAAATACAAAAAACTAGCCGGGCGTGGTGGCGGACGCCTATAGTCCCAGCTACTTGGGAGGCTGAGGCAGGAGAATGGCGTAAACCCGGGAGGCGGAGCTTGCAGTGAGCCGAGATTGCGCCACTGCACTCCAGCCTGGGCGACAGAGCGAGACTCCGTCTCAAAAAAAAAAAAAAAAATGTTCTTTTTATTTGGATAAATTTAAGAGGTACAAGTGCAGTTTGGATATATTGCAGTGGTGAAGTCTGGGCTTTTAGTGTAGGCATCACCTGAAAAATATACATTGTACCCATTAAGTTATTTCTCATTTCTCACCAACCTCCACCTTCCAACCCTTTTGAATCTCCAGTGTCTATTATTCCACACTCTATTTCCATGTGTACATATTACTTAGCTCCCACTTACAAGAAAAATTAGACTTTCTCTTTCTGAATTATTTAACTTAATATAATGGCCTCCAGTTCCATCCATGGTGCTGCAAAAGATGATTTCATTCTTTTTTTTTTCTTGGCTAAATAGTATTCTGTTGTGTATATATGCTACATTTTATTTATCCAGTCATCAACTGATGAACATTTAGGTTGGTTTCATATCTTTGCTATTATGAATAGTGCTGTAACAAACATACAAGTGCAACTATTTTTTTGATATAATGATTTATTTTCCTTTGGGTAGAAACTTGGTAATGGAATTGCCAGATCAAATTGTAGTTCTATTTCTAGTTCTTTGAGAAATATCCGTACTGATTTCTATAGAGGTTGTACTAATTTACATTCTCACCAACAGTACATAAGTGTTCCCTTTTCTCCATATCCTTGCCAACATCCATTTTTGACTATTTAATAATAGCCATTCTGGACTGGTGTTAGATGATCTCATTGTTTTAATTTGCATTTTTCTGATGATTAGTGATGTTGAACATTTTTTCATGTGCTTATTGGTCATTTGTGTGTCTTCTTTTGGAAAATGTTTACTCATGTCCTTTGCCCCAATTTTAATAGGGTTATTTATTTGTTGTAGTTGTGTTGTTTGAGTTCCTTGTAGAGTCTTGGTGTTAGTCCTTTGAGGGATGCATGGTTTACAATTATAGTCCATTCTTCAGATTGTCTGTTTATTATTTCTATTGCTATGCAGAGCCTTTTTAGTTTAATTAAGTCCCATTTGTCCATTTTTATTTTTGTTACTTGTGCTTTTGAAGTCTTAGTCATGAATTCTTTGCCTAGGTCAATGGGCTGAAGAGTTTTCCCTAGTTTTATTATAGCATTTTTTTGTAGTTTCATGTCTTACATTTAAGTGTTAAATCCGTCTTAGATTGATTTTTTGCATATGATGAGAGATAGATGTCCAGTTTTACTTTTTTTTTTGCATATGGCAATTCATATTTCCAGCACCATTTATTGAAAAGAGTGTCCTTTCCCCAGTTTTTGTTTTTATTGACTTTGTCAAAGATCAGTTTGTTGCAGATATCTGGCTTTATTTCGGGGTGTTCTTTTCTGTTCCATTGGTCTATGTGTCTAATTTTATACCAGTACCATGCTGTTTTGGTTACCATAGACTTGTAGTGTGATTTGAAGTCAGATAATGTGATGCCTTCAGCTTTGTTTTTTTTGCTTGGAATTGCTTTGGCTATTTTGGCTCTTTTTTGATACTATTTGAACTTTAGGATTTGTTTTCCCTGATTCTGTGAAAAATGACGTTGATATTTTGATAGAAACTGTGTTGAATCTGTAGATTGCTTGGGTAGTATGGTCATCTTAAGAATATTGATTTTTCCCACCATGAACATGGATGTTTTTCCATTTGTATCATCTCTAATTTCTTTTGTCAGTGTTTTACAGTTTTCTGTGTAGAGATCTTTTACTGTCTTCGTTAAATATATTCTTAGGTATTTTATTTTATTTTTCTATAACTACCATAAATAAGATTGGGTTCTTGATTTGGTTCCAAGCTTGATTTTTATTGGTGTTTAGAGATCCTATTATTGGCTGGGCACAGTGGCTCGTATCTGTAATTCCAGCACTTCTGGAGGCAAGCATGGGAGGATCACTTGAGCCCAGGAGTTCGAGTCCTGCCTGAGCAACATAGGGAGACCCAGTCTCTTAACAACAACAACAAAAAAATTAGCTGGGCATAGTGGTGTATGACTGTTGTCCTAGCTACTCAAGAGGCTGAGGTGGAGTATTGCTTCAGCACAGGAGGTCAAGGCTGCAGTAATCTGTAATTGCACCCTATACTCTAGCCTGGGTGAAAGAGTGAGACAGAATGAAACACCATCTGGAAAAAAAAAAAGAAAGAAAAAAATGCTCCTAATTTTCATATGTTAATTTTGTATCCTGAAACTCTACTGAATTCATTTATCAAATCTAAGTGATTTTTGGAGGAGTCTTTAGGGTTTTATAGATAAAAGATCATATCATCAACAAACAGAAATAACTTCCTTTTTTTTTTTTTTT
>NW_016816076.1:1527881-1534648 GCF_001698545.2 Rhinopithecus bieti
ACTCCGTCTCAAAAAAAAAAAAAAAAAAGCTTTTCCTGCATCTATTGAGATGATTATATATAATATATATACATATATATGTGTGTGTGTATATTTTTCAATTCTGTTTATGTGATGAATCCTATTTATTGATTTTCATATGTTGAACCATCTTTGCATCCTTGGAATAAAATCTGCTTAATTATGGTGTATTTTTTTATATGCCATAGGATTTGGTTTTCTAGTGTTTTAATATTTTGTTGAGCAGGTTTGCATCTATGTTTATCAGGGATATTGGTCTGTAGTTTTCTTTTTCTACTGTGTCCTTGTCTGACTTTGGTGTCCAGGTGGTACTGGCTTTGTAGAATGAGTTAGGAAGGATTCCCTCCTCCTCAATTTTTTGAAACAGTACGAAGAGGATTGGTACCAGTTTTTCTTTGTACATTTGGTGGAATTTGGCTGTGCATCTATGTGATCCTGGGTTTTTTTTTATTGAGAGATTTTTAAATTATTGATTCAATTTCACTACTTGTTATTGGTCTATTCAGGATTCTGTTTCTTCCTGGCTCAATCTTGGGACGTTGTATGTTTCCAGGAATTTATCCATTTTCTCTAGGTTTTCTAGTTTGTGAGTGTAGAGTTGTTCATAATAGCCTCTGGCGATCTTCTGTATTTATGTGATATCTGTTGTAATGTCTCCTTTTTAATTCCTTATATTTTTTTGGATCTTATATTGAGTAGTCTAGCTAGTGGTATATCAATTTTGTTTATATTTTTAATGTACAAACTTTTGTTTTGCTGATCTTTTCTTTTCAAGATGGGATCTTGCTGTGTCACCTAGGCTGGAGTGCAGTGGTGTAATTAGGGCTCACTGCAGCCTTGACCTGGGTTCAAGTAATCCTCCCACCTCAGCCTCCTGAGTAGCTAGGATTATAGGCATGCACCACCATACATGGCTAATTTTTTAAATTTTTTTTGTAGAGACAGGGTCTCACTATGTTGCCCAGGCTGTTCACAAACTCCTGGGCCCAAACAGTCCTCTCACCTTGGCCTCCCAAAGAGCTGGGATTACAGGCATCAACCACTGCATCTAGCAATCTATTTTTCTTTTTTTTGGCCTCAATTTCATTTAGTTCTGCTGTGATTTTTGTTATTTCTTTTCTTCTGCTAGCTTTGGGTTTGGTTTGTTCTTGTTTTCTAGTTCCTTGAGGTGTGACGTTATGTTACTGATTTGTGATTTTATATTTTGAAGTAGGCATTTAGCACTATAAACTTCTCCCTCTTAGCACTGCTTTTCTGTGCCCAGAGGTTTTGATATGTTGTTCCATTTTATTCATTTCAAACCTTTAAACAATTTACATCTTAATTTCTTCATTACCCAAAGATTTTTCAGAAGCCTGTTGTTTAATTTCCATGTATTTTTAGTTTTGAGAATTCCTCTTGATTTATTTCTAGTTTTATTCTGCTTGTTTGAAAAGATACTTGGTATTATTTCAGTTATTAAAAATTTGTTGAGACTTGCTTTGTGGCCCAGCATAATAGTAGGGGACTTCCACACCTGACTCACAGCGTTAGACAGATCCTGGAGACCGAAAATCAACACAAAAACCCCCTAAACTTAAACTGGACTTTAGATTAAATAGACCTAGCAGACGTTTACAGAACATCCTACCCAACAACACTAGAGTTTATGTTCTTCCTGTCAGAGCATGGAACATTCTTAAAAACATAATTCTTGAAATTCATTTGTTTTTTCATTTAGATGTTTTGGTGGTGACTCCTGGGCCTACTGCTATCTACTATAGCAAGGCCTGCTGTTGTAGCAAGAACTCCACGCACAGCTACAAACCTGATACTATTTAAGTGTTATTGTATGTTTATTTTTGGAATTTAATAAGATAATAGAATAGTTTAATTGGTATGTCTCAATTGATAGAATATGGTAACCTACAAATGCTATCAAAATTTGATGTTTGAACAAAGAAATGCACTAACTTAATTTTTCATTTTTTCTTCAACCAAAACATAAAATTCCTTTTAAATTCACAAACTTAATTGTATTTAGGACTAAGCAAAGCTAATTAAAAGACTCTTCTTTTAGTATGACACAGGCTGCCAAAATAGCAAACATCCCCTGAATTTAACTTATCTATGGAGAAGTTCCTATGGTTTCTCTACAATATTATTTATTCATTTTGCACTTATTTTTGCACTGTGTAAAACATGAAATNAAAACCCATGAAATTAAGAAGTAAAACAAAACTTACTTTTATCATATGTGCTTGTTTTTAAGCCATTGTCACTTAGTTTCAAACAGACTCCTGTATTTTGCCTTGTCTTAGTAGGTCTGGGGCTCTGCAAACTACATTTTCACTTTTTCAGCTGGCTTCCTGTTAGGCTTCCACAATAGTGAATTTTAAAGGAAGACTGGAGGCCTGGAGGAATTAAAAATGACATAGTCTCCTGATTTTCTTCCTTTGACTGTCAGTATCACCTGAGCAATGGTTTTTCATCCTGGAAATGGTAGTAACAATAGCAGTTGGTTTCAGTTATTTCCCCCAAATTCCTACAACCAGCCTTATTTTGCCTTCTTAGAGAGACTAGCACCAGTTGGCTGACATCCTGTCTTCGGAATCCTGGCTCCCTGAGCCCTCTCCTCTAACATCATGAATTACAAGCACTGCCAGGCAATCTCTCCTCAAAGTTCTAGTTTTTAGTATTCCCCCACTCAACCATTTATTACCCCAGGTTTACTGTAGTTGCTTCTTTTATGATACTTCAGTGTTTCTTTTTTGTTTTGTTTTTTCATCCTCTGGTGCCTGTTATACATACTTCTTCTATTAAATTCTCTTATTTAACTAGTGTGATTTCTGCTTTTCTGACTGATACAACATTTTAATCTATGCTTTTCTTTGCAAATAACAGAAACTTACTTAAACTAGGTTAAGAAGAAAACAGACTTATCATAAAAATATAGGTTTCCCCTGGAATCCTGGGACAGGGAGTACAATCTGGCTTTGTAAGCTTAGGAAAAGAGCCTGTAACTAAGGTTATTCCTTTTGGCTTCTCTGGAACTATGGCCTCCCATTTTTCCTATTATTTCCTCACCTTAAAAAAAAATCTCTCGTAGTAGACCAAGTTTCTCCACCTTTATATCATAACACGCCATTGCTCTGGGTTTGTTTTCAGGTCAAATTATGTTTCCTAGTTAATTGGCAGTCCAGTTTCAGATAGGAGGAAAGAGACCCTGAGTGCTCTTGTTTGCACAAATGTCTCACCTGGCCTCACCACTTATAGCTGTTACAAATACAGCTGTTGGTCTCCTTCACTGGGGTACAGAAGGGCAGTGGTCAGAGAGAGGGACTTTGTGCTGTGTGTACAGTTCAAAGAGTTTCTGTTTTTCTTTTTTCTTTTTTTTTTCATTGAAAGGGATCAAACCTTAAGAAGATTTTTTGGAGGATATATTTGAGCCAGAATCCATTGTGTATAATAGTTATTAGATCACTTAAAAAAGCTTTGTTAAGCACGTGTTCACTGCACAAAAGTATAAATATAGATTAGCTGAAATAAAAAAATAGATACAAACTCCAACCACACTGATATATATTACCAAAATTACATTGATTTGTATGTAAATCTTCCTGTTTTTAAAAATTCTTTACAAAATGGATTTTCCTATTAGCAATAATTTTGAATAACTTTACATGTCAACAAACATGTATTAAGAACTTCATCAGAAAAGACTACCTAATAATTTATAAAACACAGTTACTTCATTAACCAATCCTGGATTATTGTACATTTTCAGTCCCTTAATAATGTAGCTAAATTTTTACAGATACAATTAATTATTTCCTCAGTGAGAAAATTTTAGGAATCTATAAATACATACTTCAAGATATTTGGTATATATTTTTTAATTGCCAGAAAGTTTGTTTACATATCACCCAGTTGCCAGGAAGGCAATATCAATTAACATTGCCTCCATCAATATGAGGGACTATCTGTTTTTATTTGTTTTTTTGGTTTCAACACAATATCTGTTATAAATTTTTTTTTTTTTTTGAGACGGAGTCTAGCTCTGTCGCCCAGGCTGGAGTGCAGTGGCGCGATCTCGGCTCACTGCAAGCTCCGCCTCCCGGGTTTACGCCATTCTCCTGCCTCAGCCTCCCAAGTAGCTGGGACTACAGGCGCCCGCCATCTCGCCCGGCTAGTTTTTTTGTATTTTTTTTTAGTAGAGACGGGGTTTCACCGTGTAGACCAGGATGGTCTCGATCTCCTGACCTCGTGATCCACCCGTCTCGGCCTCCCAAAGTGCTGAGATTACAGGCTTGAGCCACCGCGCCCGGCTGTTATCAATTTTTAATATATGGCAACTTGGGAGGTAAACAACCCTAAGGTCCTGTAGCTATTTTCATATGTATTTTATTTTTAAATATTTAGTCATGAATTATTAATCTTTGTTAGCCATAGTTTTGTTTCATGAGTCGCCCCTTCCTCTAGAGTTGTTCTTGTGTAATTCATAGCAGTTGAAGAGAAGATATTCAATTTTCATTTTAAGCTATAGTGTTTGATCTTTGAAACCATCAACTTTTAAAGTTCATATATTAACTTTGTAAGTACAACTGAGGTTTAAGCTAATTTCTCTGCCTTGACCTCTTAATCTCCTATTTTATTTAAAAAAATTTCTATCACTGAAAGAAAAGTTCATTACCCTATCGGGAATTGTACATTAACCTGCTGTAACTGTGGTCAAAAGCTGAGACACAGATCATTTAATAAACAGCAGTCAAAAATAATAAATTCACGAACAGAGGAATTAATTTTAAAGCTTATCTACTTAAGACTCAATGAACTATGTGTATTAACTAATTTGATTACAAGACGTGTTAGTGGATGATAATGGCTTAAGATAATTTATTCCAAGAACCACATTTAAATTTAACAAGAGATTTCTGGAGACTAAATATTTCAATATAAAAATTCATCAAGTTCATGCAAGTAAGACATATTTTGGGCACTTGTATGTTCTCCACCATTCAAATGTCATCAGTAGTCATTCACCAAGCTCATCAGGAGATGACAATTCAGTAAAGAACTGGCTAAACTTTAAATACAGAAAATGAAAACAAGCATAAGTAAAAGCAAAGTAAAATCCTATAGAACACAATATAAAATAAGCTTGTATTTAAAAGATTCAAAATGCAAGGGAAACATTTTAAGCCCGTGCAATTACTGGAAGATTATTGCAAACCTGTAATTCAAATAGTTTGTAGTCATTGTATTCTAATTTTCAGGTTCACATTGCATAGTCTTAAGTAATTTAAAGCTCTTTGCCCATTTTCCTAGTACATGTGTCAGAGATGGTATCAGCAATACAAAACATCAAAAAATATGTTAGGCTTCTTAGGAAAAAATCACTCCGAAACATTCCGATTCTCTTTTGTTATATATCTTCCAATTCTGTCTTGTGGGAGACAACAAATTAATCACATATGTTAATGTTTATCCTGGCACTACTTGAAAGAAAGAACTCTTGCTATTGCCAAAGACTCTGATTTATCTTATAGGAATTAGAGTATAATGAAGCAACCTCAGACTTGATGAGAATTAGGTCTGGGAAGGCCTGAGATTGGTAGTGGTTCAATGCAGACGGGTGATGATAGAACACAGGAAACAATGTATAGTGCTCATTTAAGGAGGAATCTTTATCAGTACAAATTATAATTCTCAATTACGGAGGCATCTGTATCAGGTCAGAATATGCTCAGGCTGGGTGCAGTAGCTTACACCTGTAATCTCAGCACTTTGGGAGGCGGAGGCAGGAGGATCAGTTGAGCCTAGGAATTTGAGATTAGCCTGGGCAACATGGTGAGATTTCGTCTATACAAAAAACAAACAAACAAAAAAAAAAAACAAAAAATTAAAAAATTAGTTGAGTGTGGTGTCATGCACCTGTAGTCCCAGCTACTGGGAATGCCGACGTGCAAGGATTGCTTGAGACGGGAAGGTCAAAGCTGCAGGGAGCCATGATTATGCCACTGTGCTCCAGCCTGGATGACAGAGGGAGACTCTGTCTCAAAAAATAGAGATTATTGTCAGTTGTTTAACATGCCATCAAGACACAAGGATCTTTCCATTTTTATGTTGTGTGTTTATTTTCCTCCTTATGCTTCTTACCTCATGTCACAAATGGCTGCTGCAGCTCAAAGTATTACATCTAAGTTCCAGGAAGTGGAGAAGATGAATACCACCAGCTGTATTTGTTTGTCACCCTGTTCTCAAGAAAGCTTAAACTTTCTTAGGCCACCTCTTTTCTCCCCCTGCAGATTTTTGCTTTCATCTCACTGATTAGGACCCAGTCACATGAACACAATTAGATGCAAAGGAGTATGGGAAGTGAGTTTTCACCTGAGCACATTGACTTCACCAATAAAATTAGGTGTCTGTTGGCAAAGAAAAAGAGGGAGAAAGATATGTAGTTAGCAACTACTAGCATTGCCGTATACTATGAGGCATCCTGAAAATTCATTAGCAGCGATCTTCATATGACTATTTGTTAGAGTTCTATTTTCTTTTTAGTTTCCACTGGCAAATATATGACTATTGAAGCTTAACAATTTCACAAAATTACAAAATAGTTTGACATTTTAAAATAAAACTATTTTCTTTTTTTTGTTTGTTTGTTTTTGTTTTTGAGACGGACTCTCGCCGGATCTCGGCTCACTGCAAGCTCCGCCTCCCGGGTTTATGCCATTCTCCTGCCTCAGCCTCCCGAGTAGCCGGGA
>NW_016816076.1:1535237-1560222 GCF_001698545.2 Rhinopithecus bieti
TTTTTAGTACAGACGGCGTTTCACCGTGTTAGCCAGGATGGTCTACGATCTTCTGACCTCGTGATCCGCCCGTCTCGGCCTCCCAAAGTGCTGGGATTACAGGCTTGAGCCACCGCGCCCAGCCTAAAATAAAACTATTTTCTAAAGATAATAATATGCGGTAGGCTCCAAATGAAACAAAAAATCGATACAGATCTCAAAACTTAAAGGTATGTACATTTTTCTAATGAGGACTAAAAGTGTAATTGCCTGAATTCTAAGAACATGATTTGCTAATAGAAAGACATAACCTTTGAAGCAAATACATTAAACACAAACATTATGAAAAATCCTTAAAGGAGTTACTGTCTATGTAGTTTTTAAAGCTTCTTTGTTACTTTAGGTGTAAAATTTTCAACATAATGACTTTGGGTAAAATTTCAAATGTGTTTTACTTATGAAGCATCGTTTTCCTGATAGTGTTTTATTTTGTTTTAACTTAAAAAGCTGTTGTGGGGTATGAATACAAATGGAAATTTTTGCCAGGGAAAGTTTGCAAATATTTTATCTATCATGTCGGTAACAGTTAGTTGAAGATTTTACTAAATTATTTAACAAAAAAAATTTCTGAGCTTAAGGTCACCCAAATCTAATATGTGAGTCTGTATTTATTTATTTTTTTTAAATTATTGAAAAAATTTTAAATAATACGGGAAGGAGTAAGTAGAGGGAAAACAAAAATCACCTCTAATCTAATTTATATTTTTGGTTTTTTTTTAAATGAAAAATTATGATAGCAGCATCCTTTCTTAAGTACTTTCTGTGTCCTTGGCCCAGTTATAAGTGCTTTAAATAAATTATTTATTTTAATCTTTAAAAACCTCAGTTATATAAGTATTATTATCCTCAGTTATACATAATGGATCTGAAAAACAAAGAAATCAGGTAAATTATTGTGTTAATTTGGGTCCTCTGGGATGGAATTAGACATGCAAAAGATTTATTGGGGAGATTTTGTGAAGGATCCAGAGAAGAGGGGAAGGGGAAGGCATGGAGAGCCTTCAGGTACTTGTGAAAAGGGAGGGGAAGGAAGGACAGTTGTGTAGGAAGAAACTCAGACCACAGTGCAGCTCTCGGAAAATCTCAGCCAGGTTGTCACAAACCTTGGCTCTAGGTGGAGGTGGTGTAGAGATGTCTTCTGGGGCAAAGTTTGCCTCTTATAGGAGAATTCTGCCTTTAGGAGAAATGGCTAGGCTCTCATTCTCTAGCCATAATCAGTTGTTACAGATGTACTTCATTATTACATGTCAATGCCAATCACTACAATAAGCATTTATACTGTCTGGGGCACACCTGGGGAAACTGTGGTCATGGTAAACTTTGGGATAGATCTAATGATGGGGCAGCTGTCAGCCAACTTCATACCTCACAGCAAATTCCCTTGAAAGCAAGTCTGAGCAATACATCATGACTCCCACACTAGCCACAAGTCACAAACCGAAGAGTATCAAGAGTTACAATTTCATTTATTTCCCAAACCTGTGATATTACAACTCTCTACTATAGTTTGTACACTTTACATAATTGACACCATACTACTTTTTGTACTTCAAATATACTGTGCATAATTTTCATGTCATAATTGTTGCAACAAAATTGAATTATTAAATAAAATGTGACTTTTATTTTTGGCAATATGGGAGGCTAGAACCCTGATTGATAGTTCACCAAAACAGTTAAAATTCTGGATAAACTGCTACTTATATTAGTGACATTTATTTTTATATTTGTATATTTTTATTTTATTTATCTATTTATCTATCTATTTATTTATTTATTTATTTGAGATAGAGTCTCGCTCTGTCTCCCAGGCTGCAGTACAGTGGTATGATCTCGGCTCACTTCAACCTCCACCTCCTGGATTCAAGTGATTCTCCTGCCTTAGCCTCCCCAGTAGCTGAGATTACAGGTGCACATCACCATGCCTGGCTAATTTTTGTATTTTTAGTAGAAACAGGGTTTCACCATGTTGGCCAGGCTGGTCTCAAACTCCTGACCTCAGGTGATCCACTCGCCTCGGCCTCACAAAGTACTGGGATTACAGGTGTGAGCAACCGCGCCCAGCCCCCTTATTTGTAATTTTTAAATGGATTGTTGAGCTTAGACCAAAAGAAGCCAAGATGGAAACTCAGAAATAGGGCTGCTGAGAAAAATTTATTGTAACAAAACTTGGCTCTAGGTTGAGTGGGCAGGGATATCACCTCAGAAAATTGATAGCCATCATGTGGTCCCAAGGTGGATTTGTGGCCCAAATATTCATTACCTGTGGTGCCTTTGACTGTTTGGCAGAAAATAAAAATAAAAAAATATATAATAAATTGTTGGAGCAAGTGATAATCAACATAAACCTCAAAACGAACTCTACAATAAAGTATCAAGGAAAAACAGTAACATATATGAGGGTAACATTTTTCATATATACAAAAAATCACAAAATATACAAAATAAACATGGAAAATATTTATTGGGGGAGATTCTTCTGAAGGACAAAGAGGAGAGGGAGAAAGACAAGGCAAGGTAATAAAAACTAAAAGAGATCTATATTAATTGTCATATACTTAATGGAAGATACATTTAAAAGATGCTACAAAATATGTTCTGAATTTGGTGCAAATGTTGACCACATAAATGTTTGTGAAATTGTTAATATAAATGATTGTTACATTGATTGACGTTGGATATGTAATAACGAAGTAATATGTAACAATTTAAAATATGTTTTGCAATTTTTTTGAGAGATAAGAATGATCATACACAATAAGTATAAATTGATTTCTAGAAGACAATTTGGCAATATGTATGAAGGCCCTATATGTATGTATGAAAATACATACATTTTGACCCAGCAATATAATTTACATGATTTATTACAAGGAAATAATAAGAAACATACATAAAGCTTTATTTACAACAAACATCATAAGATCACTTTGCACAACAGTAGAAAATCAGAAACTAAATATCTTAAATTAGGATATCTGTTAAATAAATTATGGTATGGTCATATGATGACATGCTATATTATACCTGCTAGTTTTTAAGACTTTGTGTTTGGTGTTCCAAAATTTCACTAAGCTAGCTATCTCCCTCCCTCCCTCTCCCTCTTGTTCTCTGGATGTTTTATATTAAAGAGTTACCGACATTTTGTGGAGTGAATAACCCACACCCAACTATGCTGTATTAGTTAAGATGAAAATATGCTTTCTAAATATAAAGACAGTTGAAAAATAATTTGGTTTTAGTGTAACTCAGATAAGTCAAAGAGCATAGGCTCATACCTAGACAAGATGGGAAAAATATCTTGCCTATGATACGTTCTGGAAAAACTTTGGATGCCAGAATCGACTTTACAAGTGTATTCACTCAGCAGCTGGAGAGGGGAGGGGAATGGATACCTGACCTGACATTTCTTCCTGTCCTCTTCATTCCCATGCCAGGGAAGACTAGCAGCAGTTCACAGCTGACAGTTTCTTAGGTCATACCTAACCAGATTCTTCACTCACCACTTGGTTCTTGGCTTTCCCTACTCTAACATGTCCAGGGCAACAGAAATCCTCTAAAGTAAATGCGGCCATTAGAGCTAAAAATAAAAGGTGATCGTGTAGGAGTTATAACCATACTGTGGGCAAGCAGTTTCATATAACTTTATTCTTTAAAACGATTAATTAACATTTAACTTTAAATGCTAATAATCAACTTTTTGAGTGTGGCTTAAAAAACAATTTTAGGGCCAGGCGCGGTGGCTCAAGCCTGTAATCCCAGCACTTTGGGAGGCCGAGCGGGTGGATCACGATGGGTTCAGGAAGATCGAGGACCATCCTGGGCTAACACGGTGAAACCCCGTCTCTACTAAAAAAATACCAAAAAACTAGCCGGGTGAGGTGGCGGGCGCCTGTATTCCCAAGCTACTCAGGAGGGCTGAGGCAGGGAATGGGCGTAAACCCGGGAGGCGGGTTTTGCAGTGGAGCTGAGATCTGGCCACTGCACTCCAGCCTGGGTGAACAGAGGAAGACTCCTTCTCAAAAAAAAAAAAAAAAACAACAAAAAAACAAAACAAAAAAACAATTTAGAAAACACTAAATATACATCCAAAACCAGAAAATCGATTTTTAAAATTATACCATGTGTCCTGATTTTTGTCTGTTTTGAGAAAATCTTCCACCATATTCTCTTAAGCTGGAGAAAGAAGTTAAAAATTTTACCTTTAAAATTATCCTAAAATAACATAAAAGAAGATGAAAGTTACATTTTATTTCCTATTTGTTTTCAATGTTTGAAGAGACATATATACATATATATGATGCTTATATTACTGCCTGATGTTTGCCAATTGCAGCAATTTCCAATAAACATTTAGACATTATTGTTCCTAAATTTATAATTTGACTACTATGAACTCATTGAGCAATAATGTTACTGAATACCTATAATAGGTAAAATGCTTGCTAGGTTTTGTAAGAGTCCAAATATATGTAGGTGATGTTACTGCCTTCAAGGTGGTATTAAAAGTTAAACCAAAATTAGAATAAACTGTGTGTGCTATAAAACACAAGAATCAATATAAATACTGTGATATCTTAATGTAGAAATTGACTCTAAATTTTTCTGATTTAGTAGATTAGACCTTTCCAAAACCTTTGATTTTAACTTGAAAACATAGTAAGAAGTATAGAAGTAAAACATCCTTCCCTACATGTCTTTTGGACATCAGTGATTCTCCACGCTTTGCTGGACTAAAGATGGATTAAAAGACTTTCTGTAAGAGCTGATTTGGAGTAACCTCATTGATTGTTTCCTTCCTAACATGACTTTGTGAAATTAGATTGGGACATACTTTTCCCTGAAGAGCTCTACATCCACAAATGTTTCCGATTACATGAAAGCCTTCAGCGTGTGAAGGGTCATCATGCAGAGAAGAGTGTCTGACTTTTCCCTATTGCCATGAATGACAGAATAAGATAATATGAGTTTAAATTGAAAGAGAAGAAGGGATTTGGCTTACCCATAGGGAAGGTTTTATTATTTAAACCCTTCTATCTTAGAGCAGCATGAACCTCCTGTAGTTAATAAGAGCTAAGAGCTACTTGGAACTTACTATGTGTCAGGGATTGCCTTAAGCCTCTTACCTATGTTAACTCATTGACTCTTTGCAGTCGTCCTGTAAAACAGATACAGTAGTCCCCTTTTATCCATGGGGGATGTGTTTCAAGCCTACCAGCGAATGCCTGAGACTGCAGATAGAACTGGACTTGATATACACGGTATTTTTTCTATACATAGATACCTGTGATAATGTTTAATTTATAAATTAGGCATAACGAGACAATAACAACAGTAACTAATGAACAAATGTAACAATATACTGTAATAAAAGTTATGTAAATGTGATCTTTTTCACTCTCCGTCAAAATATCTGGTTGTACTGTACTCACCCTTCTTCTTCCTGTGATCTGTTGATCTGATAACCCAGATAGCTACTGAGTGACTAATGGGCAGGTAAAATAGTGTGCAATGTGGCTAGGCTGCCACTGTACAAATGGATGATTCATGTCCTAGGTGGGACACAGCAGGAGGGCATGAGATTTCATCACACTACTAAGGATGGCATGCAATTTAAAACATATGAATTGTTTCTGGAATTTTCCATTTAATATTTTTGGATTGTAGTCGACAGCAGGTAACTGAAATTGCAGAAAGTGAAATAGTTGGTAACTGATATTACTGTATTATCATTATCCCGACTTACAGATAAAGAAGCTGAAGCATCAAGAAGTTAAGCCCCAAAACTTGCTGTTAGCGAATGGAAGAGTTAGGATTACAAACTCAGGCAACAAAAGGGAAAAGGAAGAAGTTCCATGCTCTCAACCACTGCATTTCTGGCACCTCACCCTCTGCTGCCTTGGTTCCTCACTTACCCCAGCATCTCTCATGCTTAACTTTTCTTATCTTTCTTACAGAGTGCATCTTCTCATTCTTGCTTATTGGAGAAGCTTGCTTATAAGCGGCTTCTCCAAATCCTATATGCTGAATCATGTAGTTTTAATTAACTCTCCCATAGTGTCTTAGAAGTATTACCCATTTAATCTTTCCTGGGGAGGTACATGCTGGGAGGAGTTCACCTTTACTGCTTTCTAATAAAGTAGTTCATAAATTTCACATGGTTACCTAGCAGCAAAATTTTCCAGTGATGTTTTATGTATCTTTCTAATCTTATCCATAAACACTTACCTATTAATTACAGAACTAGTCAATTAAAAAGTATTTCAAGAAAGGTTTGGAAATAAAAATCTCTAACAATATAGGAAGACACATGGTTATGTTTAAATTCTCTATTAAAGAAATGATCTTTTTTTGGCAAAGATTCTAAAATCTCATATTACAGTTGACATTGGAATGATGTGGAGGTTAGGGGTACTGAACCCCTCACAGTTGAAATCCACATATAATTTTTAATTCCCCTAAAACTTAAGTACTAATAGCCTACTGTTGATCAGAAGCCTTACCAATAACATAAATAATTGGTAACATGTTTTGTATGTTGTATGTATCATATACTGTATTCCTACAATAAAGTAAACTAGAGAAAGGGAACTATTATTAAGAAAACCGTAAGAAAGAGAAAATATATCTACTATTTATTAAGTGGAAGTGGATCATCATAAAAGTCTTTATGTGTGTTGTCTTCATGTTGAGTGGGCTGAGGAGGAGGTAGAAGAAGAGGGGTTGGTCTTGCTGTCTCGGGTAGCAGGGGCAGAAGAGGTGGAGAAGGAGGAAGGAGAGGCAGGAGAGGCAAGCACACTCATATAACTTCTTGAAAAAAATCCACGTATAGATGGATACACATGTTTCAGACCTGTACTATTCAAGGGTCAACTTTATATAATACTGAAAGCTTAGATAATCTTAGTTAACTAAACTTAGTTTCTCATTGGTTAGCTAAAGATTATGGTGCATTCCCTCCCAGTATGAATCCTCATTTCCTGCTATGATGAGTTGTACTTTGCTCCATTTTCCCTGCTTCCATCTGCTATTGGGCTATGATCTCATCAGGTTTCCAAGCCCAGCTGAGTAGGGCCTTCTAATGACCCTTATTTTGACAGCATCTAACAGCACAGAAATGATGATGGTGGTGAATTACAGCCACTTTGCATGAAGTAATCTCTGATACAGCATTTCTTCTTGATTTAATGTGATAGGTAACGTCTAAAACTGCCTTTTCTCTCTAGTGAGTTCTCTTCTCACTCTATGGGTGTCTTGGTTCTATACTAAAGCAGACTTTGAAGAACCTTAGTGCAGTATTATGTGGCCAAGTAAAACTCTAAATAGTTTCAAGTAACTCTGGATAAAGCACAGCACCCTGAAAAAACATCAATTTCTTAATGTTCTCTATATAGAATTTCTCAATGAATGATCCTCTGCCACCTTCATCAGAAGATTAATGGTGGTTTATAAAAATGAAGGCATTGGTTTCTAATTCTGTTCAATCAAAACATCTAGGCACTGCGGATTGAAACCTGCACTTCAAATAACCATCACAAGATGGGTGTGGTGGCTCACACCTGTAATCCCAGCACTTTGGGAGGCTGAGGCAGGCAGATCACTTTAGGTCAGGAGTTTGAGACCAGCCTAGCCGATATGGCAAAACCCCATCTCTACTAAAAATACAAAAACAAACAAATAAAACCAAAAATGAAACAACAACAACAACAACAGAAAACAACTAGCCGGGTGTGGTGGCAGGCACCTGTAGTCCCAACTATTCAGGAGGTTGGGGCAGGAGAATCACTTGAACACGAGAGGCAGAGGTTGCAGTGAGCCGAGATCATGCCACTGCACTCCAGCCTGGATGACAGAGTGAGACTCCATCTCAATAAAATAATAAATAAATAAGCATCACAGGTCAATCTTACCCTTGTTTGGGGACTGATGTTTTGTTTAGAAAATACCTACCTATGGCCGGGCGCGGTGGCTCAAGCCTGTAATCCCAGCACTTTGGGAGGCCGAGACGGGCGGATCATGAGGTCAGGAGATCGAGACCATCCTGGCTAACACGGTGAAACCCCATCTCTACCAAAAAATACAAAAAACTAGCGGGGTGTGGTGGTGGGTGCCTGTAGTCCCAGCTACTCGGGAGGCTGAGGCAGGAGAATGGCGTAAACCCGGGAGGTGGAGCTTGCAGTGAGCTGAGATCTGGCCACTGCACTCCAGCCTGGGCGACAGAGCGAAACTCCACCTCAAAAAACAAACAAACAAACAAACAAACAAACAAAAAAACAACTTACCTACAGAAGTAGTGATACCGTAGAAGAATTGTGGACAAGTGCATCCTTTAGACACTTTCTTTAAAAATGAGCTTATAGGCTGAATGTGGTGGCTCATGCCTGTAATCCCAGCACTTTGGGAGGATGATGCAGGCAGATCACTAGGTCAGGAGATCGAGACCATCCTGGCTAACTGGGTGAAACCCTGTGTCTACTAAAAATACAAAAAATTAGCTGGGTGTGGTGGTGGCGGTCGCCTGTAGTCCCAGCTACTTGAGAGACTGAGGCAGGAGAATGGCAAGAACCCGGGAGGTGGAGTTTGCAGTGAGCAGAGATCGTACCACTGCAGTCCAGTGTGGGCGACAGAGTGAAATTCTGTCTCACAATAATAATAATAACAATAATAAATTTAAAAATGAGCTTATGCTATTCCCCACCCTGTGTCCAAGTGTTCTCATTGTTCAATTCCCACCTATGAGTGAGAACATGCAGTGTTTGGTTTTCTGTCCTTGCGATAGTTTGCTCAGAATGATAGTTTCCAGCTTCATTCTTGTCCCTACAAAGGACATGAACTCATCCTTTTTTTATGGCTGCATAGTATTCCATAGTGTGTATGTGTATATGACAAATAGTCATAGTATTCCATAGTGTGTATGTATATATGACAAACCTGCATGTTGTGCACATGTACCCTAGAACTTAAAGTATAATAAATAAAGTTTTAATCTATATGCATTTTAAAAAATGAACTTATTTCAGGTGCAGAAAATTATACTAATACAGCTACCCATGGATCCAGTGAAGGATAGGTGCCCTGCATAAAGTAAACTTCTAGGGGATGGACTTAAAAGAATGCCATCTGCTACTGAGACGACCTGGTGCAAAATTCAGCCCAATTGGAATGTTTCATAATGGGTGATCTCATCAATGTGAGACTGCCCCAATAATAAGTCAATTCCTAATTTGAAATATCCTGGCTAAAAATTGGCACCTATTCTGGTTCTTCATAGAGTTCAGTGCAATCCTAGTCTTGGAGGTGACGCACCTTTGTTGTAGTTGTTGTTTTTTCTTTGACTTTTACTTTAAGTTCTGGGGTACATGTGCAGGATGTGCAGGTTTGTTACATGGGCAAACGTGCCACGGTGGTGGGCAGACGAACCCACCACCTAAGTATTAAGCCCAGTATCCATTTGCTGTTCTTCCTGATGCTCTCCCTCCCCCATCCCCCAACCTCTTGCCACAGGCCCCAGTGTGTGTTGTTCTTTCCCATGTGTCCATGTGTTCTCATCATTCATTTCTCACTTATAAGTGAGAACATGCGGTGTATGGTTTTCTGTTCCTGTGTTAGTTTGCTGAGGATAACAGCTTCTAGCTCCATTCATGTCCCTGCAAAGGACATGATCTCATTTCTTTTTATGGCTGCACGATATTCCATGGTGTATATGTAACACATTTTCTTTATCCAGTCTATCGTTGATGAGCATTTGGGTTGATTCCATGCCCTTGCTATTGTGAATAGTGCTTCAGTGAACATATAAGTGTGCATGTATCTTTGTAACAGAATGATTTATATTCCTCTGGGTATATATCCGGTAGTGGACTTGCTGGGTCAAATGATATTTCTCCCTCTAGATCTTTGAGGAATACCACACTGTCTTCCACAGTGGTTGAATGAATTTACACCCCCACCAACAGTGTAAAAGCATTCCTTTTTTCTCCACAACCTTGCCAGCATCTGTTGTTTCTTAACTTTTTAACAATCACCATTCCGACTGGTGTGAGATGGTATCTCATTGTGGTTTTGATTTGAGTGATGCACCTTCAAACAGGAGTCAAGCCGCTGAGATGGTTCTCATGTTTGACTTTCCAACGCATCCTTCCAATAACCTGCTACCATCTCATTAGGCTTGGTTTTTCCTTGCAACTTCAGAGAGCTCAACAAAGAACTGCATAAAAACTAATTTAATAGTTGCTATTCAGGACCAGCAAAAGGAAAGAAACCATCAGTAATAGAAACAAAGCTATTTTCATTTTATAAAAACATCAGAGTCTCTAATGACCAGTTATGTTTATTTCTGCTCTTTTAATAGTAACAGAAAAAATTACAAAACCAGAATTCTAATTCGTGTGAAAAAAATAGTCTTGAAAGTCAACACTTAGATATCTTGCACTGAGCATGTTTATGGAACATTTCTTTATAATTTCATTTTTTTTTTCCAGGAAGATACACATAGGTAAGTGGCTTAGGTGCTTCCTAGTTGAATGTGGTTCAATGAAGACAGCATGAGTGTAGAAGTTTGAAGAGTATTTCTCTTCTACTGTCTCTTGGAATTCTTAAAAATGAGTGAAACTAATAAACTCTAAGTATGTTAATGGTATATTGAATTGTTAGGTTGCAAATAAGAATAATGAAGTGGAAGGAAAATGTTCAAGAAGTAGAAGCTTTACTTCAATTGCAAGTCTCTGAGGTCATTGTTTTCTTCCTGGCTTTTGACCAGGGGACCTCTTTCGACTTCTTAATTCACTCTCTTTTGAATGTGGCCCACTCCGTTTAGCCAGCATGTCAAGTCTTTCTCATGCTTCACATTTCTTTCTTTCTCTTCTGCTTTCTTCTTCTGCTTGGGCTGATGTGATTACATTAGGTCCACCTGGATAATCCACGACAGTCTCCCATTTTAACATCAACTAATTAGTAACCCTAATTACATCTACAAGGTCCCACTTACCATGCAATGGGCCATATTCATGGGCATATATCGTACAGTTCCTGATATCAGGCCAAGTGTTTGATTTCAATATTAAAAAGAGATAACTTGCTCAGTTTATTAATCCAAGAGTATTTATTGATTATGTATTTTGGGCCAGTCCTCTTCTAGGTACTAAAGATTGAGTGAGGAGGAAAATGTTAGGCAAGAAGGTAGCTAATTCATGTAGGATGTTGTTCACCATTGTCAGAGTTTTACTTTAGATATCAAGGGAGATCATTGAAGAGCTTAATGTATGGGATGCAATGATAGCAGTTACATTTTAAAAGGGCACAAACTGGACTTTCTCTTCCAGAAAGATGGAGCAGATGTACTTTTCTCTATTCCACCCACTAAATACACTCCCCAGGTAAGTCAAGATAGTCTGAAGGCTTCTGCTGTATGTTTCTGCTTCCTCTCTCTTTAGTTTTTCTCAAACAATACCTCATTAATTCTTTCATCCTTCTGTGACTTAGCATCTGTTTCTGCATGATCAAAACTGACCCATACTCCCAAAGATCCCCTGCATCCCTACCTGTTTCATTATATAATAAAATCTCAAATTCTCTTTGATAGAATTTTAAAATCCCGGTTAATGATGTAATTTCTCTCTCTTTGTTTTTTGCCTGTTGGTTCAGTTGTATAATTAGTTCAAAATAACCAGGTCACATTGTCAGCTTCAAAATTAAAGAAACAATTGTTGTGTTCCCTTGTCAAAATATTTGTCCCTTGGGACTTAAACCAGTAGAGTTTTTAGAGTTTAAAGTTGTAGTGACAAAAAGGAAAGTATTTGCTAGGGGATTCCTAGGAGTACTAATAGGAGGAACCACTCTCATTTTCATCTGGTGGTTTCTGGACCCAGTAATCCTTACCACATGAGAATCACCACCATATATTAATTTCTGATTTGGAGCATTTAGCCCACACTGGAGGATATCAGCCATCCTCACAATGTGTTAACTAGCTGACACTATAACTGCACTTTCAAAAGTCCATTATACCATAGTATCAGGCCAGCTCAGTGGATTTCATTAGCATAAGTCCAATGATGAAGTTTATTTGTTCTAAAACGAGTTCCTTGGTAGAGAGCCATGCTCTGTGGAATAGCTTAATGATGAATAGGTTTTCCATAAATCCAAAAATGGTGGTTTTTGTTAGAAGCATTAAAGGTAAGGAAGACAAATACATACCCAGAGTAAGTGCCTGTTCCAAAGAGAACATAATGCTTTCTTTTTCGTAGGGGAGAGGTGCCATTTATGTCCTGGAGAGTTATTTTAGAGAATCAGTGTTGTTCTCTTCTGCTGGCCAACTGGGCACTCAGAAGTAGTAAAGTCTCAGTGATTGAAAGTCCATGATACTAAGTGAAAGCAAAACCTCTGTCCCTGCTGCCATGACCCCTGTGTTCATGAACACATTGCCAAGGATGGAGTTGGCTGTGCAAAGAGGCTGAGTGACAGCTAAAAATGAGGTATCTGGGCCATTTGATCATCAAGTTCCTCTTTTGCTGAGATTGCTCATTAGTGAGTATTTACATATGATATAAACATTCCTACTCTCTGTGCCTATTCAGAGATGTCACATATCTCATCCCCAAACCTGCCTGTCATAAATTTTCTAACAGTGTTCATTCCAAATTTTTGACATCAAGCCAAACCATTATCAATGCTCATGAATCTGTGTAGATCCACATACTGAAACATCTTTTTTTTCATGCAAGATGAAAAATCAGGAGTATTGTTCTAAAGTCTGCCAACTGGGAGGATTTCCTTTCATCCGTTAGGGCCACCCCTGAAGTGGGGCTGTAACATTGTGGCTCCTCACTTTTGGGTCATGCCAGAATATTGTGCAGAATACAATTTCTTCATCTGAATATTTTCTTTATCATTCAACTGGTCACAGTGAAAGTCTCATAAACTGATTGGTGTAGACTGAGAAAGAGGAAACGTATCTTTAGTAGGAGCTACAGGAGTTGGAGCCATTTGCTTAAACTCATACCTCAGGACCTACTCAGTCCTGATCTCATCTATACTGCTTTTTCCTGATGAAGAAGTATTGCTGTTCCCACTCAGCTTTATAGCTTGGAGGCCAGATAACTTCCAGTTCATCATGGGCAGCTCAAAACTTTAGGGCCAATGATAAACAATTCATCTCTATTTGGCCCCACTGGTAAGCCATTCCCATTTTTCAAAAGAGAAATAGTTGTCTACAGTGGATACTTTGTGCTAAAATCTTACAGGTCTATGCTGTATTTCGCCTGTAGTGGCTGGTCAAAGAGTCCATTCAGCATCCCTATCTGCCACAGACACTTCAAACACTGGGGAATCTTCTGGGTCATATGACCCAACTTCAGAACAACTTGTAGAGCAGCCTGGAACAGTTGCAGAGTTGTCTTTTGCTTTGGGCCCACTCAAAACTTGCAGCCTTTCACATTTCTTAGTAAATGGTTTGAAAGAACACATTCGAATAAATTAGGTGATGCCCCCAAATTACAAAGAAGCCTCTAGGTCTCTTTCTTCATGGTAGGAGAGGTCTTTTCACCATAAGGGCCAATTCACTGTACCCCACATCACTGGACTCCTAGAAATTTCACTAAGGTGTGAGATCCCTGAATTTTAATGCGAGTTCTTTCCTACCCTTTGTTCTACATGTGTCATACTGATGCCTCCATTTCCTTCTCACCAGAAGTTCTAATCAATGTGATATTGTGCTAGACCAGCATGATGTCCTATGGGATGAAGAGGTTATCAAAGTGCTTGAAAAGGAAATATGACAGACGGATGAAGAGTTGAAAACAAACAACTCCTGGTGATCTTTACAAGCAAGTTTAAAGAAAAAAAAATTCACCCATTAGTTCAACTGCTGCATACCAGCTACCAAGGGCTATGTTGATTTGTTCTCATCAAGAAACCACAGCTAGAATAGTCACTGCAACTAGAGTTACCATCTAATTAAATTTATCATAATTCAGTGCATTCACATTTCTAGTGGCTTCTATTTGGCCTTTCCTACTATAATAGCCCTCACTGAATGAGTCAGGAAACTGCTTTGAGGATTCTACCAATTGTTAAATATGTCTGTTTCATATCTGCTTTCTGGGGCTGAAGAAATTGCAGGGTGAGTAGAAGACCTACTGGGGCCACTGTCAGACAGATGTACATCAAAGCTTTATCATCTCTCTTCCATAAGATGGAGAAGAAGTGAGCTTTTACTCCCCTAAATTATATTTAATTTAGAGTTAAGTTCCAAAAATTCCCTCAAAGTTTGGTGTTTTCCTTTCCTCAATGCATAGTAACTTTGGTAAATGTCCATAGTCCCTTTGGGGAAGGCTAGGAAGAAAAGTTACAAGATAAATTTAGACAATGTGAGAAGGTCGCTCCTCAAGGAACTTAGGCATTCTTTCATTTAAGGGACGTTGTGTCTGTAAACTGGCTCAAGTCTGGGAATTGGTTGAGGGACCAGGACTCACCATGGAGGTGATTTAAGTTAGATTTCTGTTTACTATGCTAAGAGTTGTTCTGATTATTCAAATAAAGTACAACGTTTGTAGCCTGCCATATATTTTATTTATGTATTTATTTATTTATTTAAGATGGAGTCTTGCTCTGTCGCCCAGGCTGGAGCACAGTGGCGTGATCTCGGTTCACTGCAAGCTCCACCTCCCGGGTTCACGCCATTCTCCTCCCTCAGCCTCCCGAGTAGCTGGGACTACAGGTGCCCATCACTGCGCCTGGCTAATTTTTGTATTTTTTTTTAGTAGAGACGGGGTTTCACCGTGTTAGCCAGGATGGTCTCGATCTCCTGACCTCATGATCTTCCCACCTCGGCCTCCCAAAGTGCTGGGATTACAGACTTGAGCCACCGTGCCCAGTCCTCGTATATTTTATTTTTATTTTATTATTATTATTATTTTTTGAAACAGAGTCCCACTCTGTCACCAAGGCTGGAGTGCAGTGGCATGATCTCCACTCACTGCAACCTTCGCCACCTGGGTTCCAGTGATTCTCCCTGCCATATATTTTAGAACTAGGATAACCATAATCAATAAACCAGTACCAACGATCATTGCTGTTCAAACTAGTCTGCTTCCCATTATAATAACCATACCTACTTTGACTCTGGCAATTAAGACCTGCAATGTGGCTCTTATTATACTGGGATTGCATCATCCCAGACTGAATTCAGATAACTTATTTTAATAGCAGCATTTCCCACTGTTACTTCTGGCCTCTAGAGAAGAGCTATGACAGAGGACTTTGAGTGTGCTGGTATTCCCCTTCCAGTGTAAGTATACTTCCTGGGAATTAGAAGATAAGTAAGGAGGTCACACATAACAAAGTCATTATAGCATTCAGTTTCCCTAAATATTTGATAACTGTTTCTACAGAATACCAAGGTAATTCTGATATCTCAATTTCCATCAGCATAGACCACCTTTGGTTCTGAGTTTCAGCCAAGCAATTGAACCCCCAGGGCCACTCCAAGCTACTTTAGTTAACACATTAAATTAAATCTGGTTAATTCTACTGTATCATTCAATTTGGCCATTTATTCTCCCTGATTTGAAACTCTTAGAATCCATTAAGATAAATATTCTCCAAGTTTTAGTTAATGTATGTTGGCAAAATCTTGCAAATGGTATGGATGCTACCTTCTCCCAGATCATATTTTGTGCTCAATACCTTACATTTTAATATAATTATCTGCTAGGAGTAATGAGAAGAGGAAGATTAAGATTTTCATGCAAGGCAACTCTCTTGGAAAGGTCATTGCAGGTTATTTAGGCAAGAAGAATCTAATCTCCTTAGACTGCAAGAATGGGATGCTTCTATGGCAAGGGAGTCACAGTAGAATTTGGAGGTTCAAGGTCCCTAGCTTCTCTGGAATGTGCCCAGATGCCCTCATGGCAATTTTCTTGGTTTTCACTTTTTTCCAATTAATGCTGTCACTTTAACATAAGAGAGTCTGTGACTGTGAACTCTGTGTACAATATAATTTAGCCACCTGAATGATTGGACTTTAAGTTTGATAACAAAAACCTCAACCCTTTAGCTATAGGATACAGGACTTTTTGAAGGGAGACACAGAAGCTTTCTGGTTCATTCCCCATACCTTGAGCTGGGACTTGAAAGTTTCCAGCTCATCATTTTTTTTTTTCAGTTGTTCAAATGGACACAAAGATGAGAACAATAGACACTGGGGACTATTAGAAGGGGAGGTAGTGAGGAGGGCAAGGGCTAGAAAAACTACCTTTTGGTTACAATTCCTATACTCTTATTTCCACTAAAACTCTGGCCTTCCATAGACACTTGATTCCAGATAGCAAAAAGGGATATTACAGCTCATCCCTAGAGCTGGGAATGGGGTTTCATCCAACACAAATTACATGACCAATAATGAGTGGGAAGCAAACTCTTTCATGGGGAACCAGGGTACTGTTGGTGGAAGAGCTGGGAATGAGATGACAAACACATATCCAGTTGCCCTGTCCATAGTCTTTTCTCTCCAAAATTGAATATAACATATATTGTACTATTACCATTATCTATAAGCTCCTTTTCTGAGGACTAGACTAGAATGGTGCAGGTTCAAGGCTAGGACAGGGTAAAGAGATAGAAGAACACAGCAGAAGAGAACATAAGGAGACAAGGTTCTTGAATGATTAGGAGAAGAAGTCAAAAAAGATGAAATTACAGTATGACTAGATTGGAAGTGGAGATGTAGGCTCTGCCTACTTTACAATTTTGCTTAGAACTATATCCAGTAACAATTGAGCAGATGTCTTCATATCTAGCACTAAATGCCCAGGCTGGAGTGCAGTGGCACAATCTTGGCTCTCTGCAAACTCTGCCTCCTGGGTTCAAGCAATTCTCCTTCCTCAGCCTCCTGAGTAGCTGGAATTACAGTCATGCACCACTATGCCCGGCTAATTTTTGTATTTTTAGTAGCGATGGGGTTTCTCCATGTTGGCCAGGCTGGTCTCAAAGTCCTGACCTCAAGTGATCTGCCCGCCTCAGCCTCCCAGAGTGCTAGGATTACAGGGCCCAGCCTCAGCACTAATTTTGGAGAATTGATAGAAACATTTTTTCACACTTAAAATATTCCAGTATTTGAAAAGAAATGGTGTTGGGTCAAATATGTTTGAATGAGAACATGCTGTGTCCTGAAATATAAGTGAATTGTTATATTCTGATATCATTTGAGTAATAAGTACTGTTACTCCAGTTATTTAATCATTGTTTTCACTCTTTTCATTTTCATATTGAAATTGTATTTATGTTACTTTCTTGGTAGAGGGGGAATCTCACTCAGGTTTCTGCTTGTTACACCTCACAGTTGCTTCCAGGTTATTGAAACGTATGATGTTACTTTCCCAGTGGTGATATCCTGATGGATGTTATTTAAGATTCTTATATCTAGAACATATTTCATGGACTTCTCATAACTGAAGTTATATGATTTGGGGTATCTCCTAAAAAATGTCCCAGGACTGGCAAATGCTAATCAAGCCTCCTGCAACTCCCAAAACCTTGAACAGTTGCTATGAAATCTCAGAATAGAGCTTTATCGATTCTTGAGTAGACTTAAATTGGGTGAGCTGGGTAATAGAAGCATCTGGCTTTAACTTCTGTTTTTCTGAAGCTTTACCAGAGGGATTTTTATAATGACTCTGTTTAACCTCATTTTCATTTGTCAGTGTCAGCATCTTCTGTGGGAATCTTATGTTTACCTTCTGTGACCTGCTGGTCATTTAGCAGAGCTAAAAGTATAAGAATACCTTCCTAGGCTTTAGTGTCAGTTAGTATCTTCAGGAAACAAATCCTAAACACAAGCTTTTAATTGCTCAAATTGCCATCTTGCTTAACTGTCAGACTTACCTAGATAAAGTCAGTCACATTGTGCAGGTTTTTAAAAGAAACATCTCTAGTCATTTCAAACTGTCTTTGCAGCTCAATGTCATATTTTTATATTGTGGACAATTGTGAAGGAACTTGAACATTAGGTCAAGGGGTTTGTATTTAATTTGGTATGAAATGGAACAAAGATATAAAATGCTGTAATGATAACAGTATACTACATATAATTTCATTGTTTCTGTGGTTGAGAAGTCCCTTGGAGCTTTAAGCAGACTGCTATTTGTTCATCAATATGTATTTGCTTCTTTTTCTATGTTAATGAAATCTTCAGTAAATCATTTGACCAACCGACCTCCATCATATTTAAATATGGCCATATGAATTATTTCTTGTCAAGAATTGTCATTTAAAGGGAGGGCACTTTCTCTCTTTTGAACTCCTCCTTCACTCAGCTGCTACCTGGGATGTAGACAGGATACTAATATATCTTTGAATCTGTACATGCTCCAGGGATGAGAGAGGAACAACAAGAAATGGGAATTTTCTGGACCACTTGCCATGTGACCATTACAGGAGAAAGAAAAAAACTATCGTATCTGAGCCATTTTAAAATTTAGTTACTAGTAATAGCAGCTCAACCTGTATTATAATGCAATCTGGTTTTACACATGTAAATAGCTATTCTTTAGGATAAAATATTCCAGTGAAGAACAATATAAAATATAAATACAGTAGCTTTAGTTAAAAAAAAAAAGACATCCAATGGTATTGCCTTTCTGTGTCTTATTCATGGTAATGACAACCAGAGACATGGTGAATAGGTCTATAGTGCATAATTTGCCCTTGCACTATTTTCCAAAGTTCATTCAGTCTTATACTGTCTACGTAATACTTGTTTTATCCATGGCTGCTTTTAATATTATTGATTTAATATTTTTTAAAAATTGACTTTTTTTTTTTTTTTTTTTAGAGACAGAGTCTCACTCTGTTGTCCAGGTTGGAGTGCAGTGGCATGATCAAAGTTCACTGTAGACTCAAACTCCAGGGCTCAAGTGATCCTCTCACCTCAGCCTCCTAAGTGGCTGAGACTATAAGCATATGCCACAATGTCCAGCTAATTAAAAAAATTTTTGTAGAGACAGGGTCTTGCTGTGTTGCCCAGGCTGGTTTTGAACTCCTGGCCTCAAGCAATCCTTTGGTCTTGGCTCCCCAGAGTGCTGGGATTACAGGTGTGAGCCACCACTCTGGCCCAATACAACTAATTTAAATAACTTAGATGACTTGGAGTAGACAGTCTTTATAAAAATAATGTATTGAAATCACACAATAATTAAAACAAAATGCTATTGCCTGCCAAAGGCCTTGGGCCTGAGGTTTTATCTCTATTTATTTGAAGAGATCAATTAGATTTAGAGGCATTATTGGGCTGGGTGCAGTGGCTCATGCCTGTAATCTCAGCACTCTGGGAGGCCAAGGCCGGTGGATCATTTGAGGTCGGGAGTTCGAGGCCAGCCTGGCCAACATGGTGAAACCCCGTCTCTACCAAAAAACAAAAAAATTAGCTGGGTGTGGTGGCACATGCCTGTAATCCCAGCTACTCAGGAGGCTGAGGCAGGAAAATTGCTTGAACCCGGGAGACAGAGGTTACTGTGAGCCAAGATTGCACCACTGCACTCCAGCCTGAGTGATAGAGTGAGACTTTTGAAAAAAAAAAAAAAAAAAAAAAGATTTAGAGGTGTATTTAAGATATGCTAGCAAGAAGTTGAAACTTTCTTTTTGGTGTAATCAATTGAAAGATAATTAAGAGGGAAAATCTTTATATCTATGTGATTCAGTTTTATATAATGCCTCATGAAACCTAAAATCATTCAAGAGTACACATTGTGCACTTCAGAAAATGCTGCTCTTTGTTTCTTTTTTTTTTTCCATAAACAAATAAGAGACAGTAATGATCAGAAAAAATGTTGGGGAAGGATGTGTCAGCCTTATTACAGCTCTAGCATGTAGTATTGTTTTACTCCCTCCCTATATAATCCATCCCTCTGAAAGTAAATAGGAAGGCAGTCAACTACCTAAACATTAGCAGTCCTGGCTACTTGTTATATTTTCTCAAATTTTTGCCTTTGAACTAGACATTACATAATTTTAATAAGTAACTTCACCTAACCAATTTGTGATCCCTAGAGTAAAATCTCGACATCATTGTGGCATAAGCCTGAAATGAATGCCAGGAGAAAACTGGCTAAGCATGAATGGACATTTAACCTTATACATGAAAATAATAAGCGTCATTAAAGAGGAAGAGGAAAAGAGAGTGGGTCATTTTACAAGCAAGTACAGATTTAATTTGAATGGATTCTGATTACAGAGCACTTTCCAAACCTTTGAGTAATTCTTGTTTGGAAACTGCGAGAATACAATGATGTGCTACTGCTGAAATGGTCTGTAAATGTGATGCCTACAAAAGTACAGGCATAAGAGTGCTTTCTATAAAAAGGAATATGACGTGGGCAGATGTTATATGAGCCTCCCTACAGGGCTTCTCTTACACACAGGGTCATCAAAAAAGGTCTGATAATTTTATTGACATAGATTTGTCATTAACAGGGAACTTAAGCATGTTTTGAAGGATTTTAACATCCATAATACACTTATGAATGTTTCTGCTTGTCATTTAAAGTTCTGCATTCACAAAATAGTCTTTTTTCATAGTGCTTACCAGAGGAGTGTGACTTTCATTTGTTCAGGTTCTCCATTTAGCACTTTATATTATGCATCCCTCACAGAAGAAACATTAAAGAATTTTCTTATCTGTTTTCATTTAAGATTTCATCTGGATTTGTACAAAACCATGATTTAAAGATTATCCTATGTGCCAGATAGCTGTGTATTCACAGTAATCTATTTCCTTGTACTCCTGGGCTCACAGAGAGACATTGCTCACCCTTAAGTGTTGTTATATAACTGAGGTCTAGTAAATGGAATGCAAAAGAGTTATATGCCACTTTCAGTCTAGTTCAAGCCTGTCCAACCGCATGTGGCCCAGGACAGCTTTGAATGTGGCCAAACACTAATTCGTGAACTCTCTGGAAACGTTAAGAGATTTTCTTTTTTTTTTTTTTTTTTTTTTTTTTGCGATTTTTTATTTCTTTTTCAGCTCATCAACTATCGTTAGTGTATTTTATGTTTTGTCCAAGACAATTCTTCTTCTACCAATGTGGCCCAGGGAAGCTAAAAGATTGGACAACCTGGTCTAGCCCATAAGGGCAACTGCATGATCTTCTCTGCTGTCTCTCTCTTCCTCTGTCAGTCCTCTAATGTCGAAGAATTCAGCTGAGGACTGGGAGTTCTGAGGAGACAGTGTTCTACAGAACATAAACATCGCCTCTTCCTCTCACTGATTGGACTTCATGTGAGCAAGAAATAAACTTTTATCGTGTTGATCCACTGATACTTTGAGGTTGTCTCTAAATGAATGCAGAATGATCAAAAGTATCAGGTTACAGATGATAGTTTTAAAGGCTGAAACAGAAATAAAGATTGTCTAAACCAGGCATTTACTTGACAGATCTGCCTGCAGCCCGTGCAGCACATCACCACCTTCCTTCAATACACAACAAGCAGGAAGGAGAGTCATGCCCTCTCCACCATCTGCTCCAGGACTTTAGGATCAACATCTCTTCAGGCTGAGTACTCCAAACTTAAAGAAAAAAGACATGCCTCTTAATAAAAATAATCTAAAATCTGTTTTACAGATGAAAAACTGGAGGCTCGGAGAGTTCAAATGATTTGTCCAAGATCATTGATTTACTTAATCATTAAATCTATGGACAAAGTCCCCTAACTTGTAGTCCTGGTGATTCATATTTACAGGGTATTAAAAGCAGTTCTGTTCTGAAGTACATTGGAATAACTATCAGGTATAAAGTTCTGGATTGTAGGCAAGTGAGTATCTGTGGCAGACTAAAAATGAGTAAGTCCTATTGGCTTCAAGCTTTTCCCTTTCCTTTTCTCCTCTCTATTCACCCTATAGTGCATTTGTCTTCTCAGTGACAGTATTAGTGAAAATCTTTAGGATTTCATCAATTTACTTTTTCCTTCAGTGACACTTCTTGGGAGTCTGAAGCCCCAGAATGTTCTGTTTTCTCTTTGTTTTAATAAATTTGTCATTTTAATTGTTGTTTATTTAATTTGCACTTAGGAACAGGAGGTGTTGCAATCCAGTTTTGCTTTACCATCTTTAAAAAGACTTGTGCAAACCCTCTTTGAACTACTATGATCAATGAACAGACTTGGAAGAAAATAATGGAGATAATAAAGTGATTCAAATCTTTCACAGCTAAGAAACACTTAAAAGTTTAATTTAGTTTTCTGTCCTTGTGATAGTTTGCTGAGAATGATGGTTTCCAGCTTCATCCATGTCCCTGCAAAGGACATGAACTCATCCTTTTTCATGGCTGCATATGAGATCACTTGGACACAGGGCGAGGAACATCACACATCGGGGCCTGTCAGGTGGTGGGGGACTGGGGGAGGGATAGCATTAGGAGAAATGCCTAATGTAAATGACGAGTTGATGGATGCAACAAACCAACATGGCATATGTATACCTATGTATCAAACCTGCGTGTTGTGTACATGTACCCTAGAACTTAAAGTATAATTTAAAAAAAGTTTAATATAAGATACACACATACATACAACGGAATAGTATTCAGCATAAAAGAATAAAATATTGCCATTTGCAGCAACATAGATGAGCCTAGAGAACACAGTATTAAGTGAAATAAGTCAGGCACAGAAAGATAAATACCATATGTTCTTGCTTATATGTGGAAGCTAAATAATTCAGCTCATAGAAGCAAATAGTAGGATTGTGGTTATTAGAGGCTGGGAAGGGTGGAGGGAGGGAAAGATAGGAAGGGTTGGTTAAAAGATATAAAGTTACAGCTAGATGGGAGGAATAGTTCTAGAGTTCTGTAGCACTGTGGGGTGAATATGATTAACAATAATTTAAAGTATATTTTCAAAAAGCCAGAAGAGAGGATTTTGAATGCTCGTAACATTAAAAAATGAAAAATGTTTGAGATGATGGATGTGCTGATTACCCTGATTTGATCATTACACATTACATACATGTATTGAAATATCATTCTGTATCCCATAAATATGTATACTTATGTATCAAATAGAAATAAAAGGAAAAAATAGGTGTAATTTTTAAAAATTATAACTTAAGAATAGAGGATGTATATTTACAGAAGACCCAGTGATACAATCAGCAATTATTAAAGGCTTTCTTATTTAACAGGCTTTTTATTGTTTTTGATGACAGACATGATGATGATAATAGTGACAGCTAACATTACTGAACCAGGCACTGTTCAGAGCACACAACAATGAACTCAGTATATGTGCCAAGAACTATATTGAGTATGCAACATGGATAAAATAATCCAAACCTCAAAATAAACCTATGAGGTAAATACTATTATTATCTTGATTTTATTGATAAAGTGAGGAACAGAAAGGTTTAGTAAATTGCTCAAGATGTCACAATGGCGTTTTCTTTTAAAGCAATGAATAGTTTTAGTGCATGTGATCCCAGAGAGAGGAGAAATATCAGTGACTTGAGATCACAGGGGAACAAATTTCAAATTGATACAGTGAAGAAACTTTGAAAGTAAAAGCATTTCTACTTAGGGGACTTTGCCCTTACTTTCCATCTTCTTGAAACTTCCTTTTCCTGTAATGTCTGTGGAAAGCAATGCATGTTTCTCGCTTCTCCATGGGGATTTTCCAGATTTTGCCAATATTATTTTCATCTTACCCACACCCATTCTCTCTTTGCAAAGCATTCATAAAAGCAAGTGTGGTTTTGTAATTATTTGTATGTGTTTCTCACCTATTACATTTAATCTACCTTAATGCCTAATACAGAGTCTTGAATAAAGAATGGATGTTAGCAATTTTGATTGAATTAGAGAATATATTTTAAAAAGACATTTATTTTTTACAAACCACTTTGCCCTAGCACAGTTGTCTTACTAATAGAAACTGAGTTTACTGATAGCTTCACTATGTATTCTAAAACATGTTTTATTTAATGATTATATTTCCACATCTCTAAAAATTTATTCTTTAGAAATTCCACAGGACCATTGGATTCATTATGATCATAAAATCATTGGGGTATAATCATCAAATTTTAAAATGTGGAGCCTTATAGTATGTTATTATATGGAGTAAAAATAAATGTTTGGCAATATTACCGCCCTTAGTTTTTGGTGTTCCAATGGGTTGCAAATCTGATCTTTGCTTAAACTTACAGTATTTTCACATTTATTATAAGAACATATAAAAAGAAACCAACTTTAATATTTTTCTAGCCACTTCCAGCCTTCTTAATAAATGATCTTTCATTATTTAATAAATATGCTGAAACCATTTATCTGAACTAGCAACTACATACTAAACTGAATTATTAAAAGTTGTGTGGGCAGTATTTAAGAACTTATATGTACTATAATTTAAATTGTTAGAAACATGTTTTGTAAACAATGCACTTCACCATGATTTTGCTTTCTAATTAGTATGCCATTTGATAGCAATGGGCAAAAAAAGAACTTTTATAATAGATTATCATACTTTTGCTTTCATCACTAAAAGCACTGACTATATATTTTAACAGTCCAACTTGCACATTGTCCTCTTTGTTTTATGTTCGACAGTAATACTATACCCTGCCTTCCTCATTGCCACTCTTTCTTATACTTCTCCCTTGACTCCCAGGGAGAACAATTTGGCCGGGTTATTCCTGAGTGTTTCAAGCTCAGGTTACTGGATACTATTTGTGGAAATTCCCTTCTTTCTTCTTTCTTGTTCTCCTTCTCCTCCTTCTATTCCTTCTCTCCATTCCTCTTCATATCTTTCTTTTCTTCTCCACCTTCTTCTCTCCTCTTTATCCTTCTTTTTGGTCCTGCTTTTGCAAAGGAGAGGAGGAACAGAAATGAATTGATACCCCAAATGTTCTGCTATGTTGCTGCAAATTTTCCCCATCAAATTTAAAATGATCCTTTCGGCCGGG
>NW_016816076.1:1560503-1570025 GCF_001698545.2 Rhinopithecus bieti
AAAAAAAAAAAAAATCCTTTCATTTTGTTCTATACTTTGCATATCTCTTGCATTAAGGAAAGAAAAATTGGAATTAGAGGAAAACAAGGATGAAAAGAAGTGGAGGGGAAAATATTAGAAGTTGGAAGGGAAATAAGGAAAATTTGGAGTGACGTTACAAGGAAAAGAAAAGGTGTTTAAAATGAGATCCAAAAGCTCTGATAAAATATAGGTAGAAGAATCAGAATGAATTTTGGTAATTAACTTCCCCATCCCACTCCTAGTCTTTGTAGATATTCTTTTAGTATCTTAAACTCTATCACATTCAGTTTCCTTTGTCTTTTTTCTTTATTTTATAAAATTAAAAACATTTGATACACTGACAAATAAAAAACCAAACCGGATTGTCATCTTCCAAAAGCTCTCTAAAGCCAAGTGTGCTGTAACCAACCTCTCCCATGCTGACCCAGTGCCCATCCACTCCAGCTCCTGGTGCACCGTGCACTGTTGGCCGTGTCCACAGACTCAGGAGATACAATATCAATTTAATTTTCTTTTCAGTGTTTTATTGTCTTTTGTGCCTTTTTGAAAAAGTCTGAACTACATATTGTGATTGCTCACAGCTTTATAAGGTAGAATTTTAACATTCTATTTCATATGACCACACATCTAATATTTGCTCCCCACTGCTCCCGCAAATAGTGAAAAATGTTTTTTTTTTTTTAATATAAACCACTATTTCTCCAGATTTCTTTGTGGTTCAGAGTTGGTTGATCTACTTTAAATTAGCAGCCTGTCTGCCTGCCATTCTATAATTCCTTCCTTCCTTCCTTCCTTCCTTCCTTCCTTCCTTCCTTCTTTCCTTCCTTCCTTCCTCTTTCTCACTCTTTCTTTCTTTCATTCTTTCGTTCTTTCATTTTTTATTTTTTTGAGACGGAGTCTCACTCTGTCGCCCAGGCTGGAGTGCAGTGGCGCCATCTCAGCTCACTGCAAGCTCCGCCTCCCGGGTTCACGCCATTCTCCTGCCTCAGCCTCCCAAGTAGCTGGGACTACAGGCGCCCGCCATCTCTCCCGGCTAGTTTTTTGTATTTTTTTTAGTAGAGACGGGGTTTCACCGTGTTAGCCAGGTTGGTCTCGATCTCCTGACCTCGTGATCTGCCCGTCTCGGCCTCCCCGTTCTTTCTTTCTTTCCTCTTTCTTTTCCCTCCCTCCTCCCTCGCTTCCTTTCTTCCTTCATTCCTTTGGATATTTGTCCCATCCAAATCTTATGTTGAAATGTGATCCCCAAGGCTGGAGGTGGGGCCTGATGGGAGGTATTTGGGTCATGGGATGGATCCCTCATGGCTTGGTGATGTCCTCGTGATAGTGAGTGTGTTCCTGTGAGATGAGATTGTTTAAAAGTGTATGGCATCTACCCTCATCTTGCCACTGCTCTTGCCTTGCGAGATGCCTGCTCCTCTTTACCTTCCACTGTGATTGTAACCTTCCTGAGACCCTCATCAGAAGCCAGTGCGGGCACTATACTTGTCCTGTCTGCAGAACCGTGAGCCAATTAAATCTCTTTTCTTTATAAATCACCTAGACTCAAGCATTTATTTATAGCAACACAAGAACGACCGAATACACTTCCCTTGAATGATTTTTTTCCTTGCACGCTAGAGAGCTTCCCAGTTCTTCAGCACAAAGGAAGTAGGTGTTATTTCCTGAGGGAGAGACTGCATCAGCTTCTCGTGTTTACACATCAGGACCTTAAACTGTATGTAAATACAAGCTGTGCTGCATGTAAATACAAGGACCTTTTTATGCTCTTAGAATTGTTTAACCAAACAATTGACTGAAAATATTTTATGATGGGAATGAATACTTTACTTGTGACCCTGACCTTAGCTGATAATAATTTTCTCTCTCTTATCCCCACCCTTCCCCCATATAAATAGGAAAAGAGGACCAGGGAGTATTTTGTTCCACTAAGAATTTAAATATGGGAAATAATTTTTAAAGCATATGCCTGAAATATTAATAATGACTATATATGTAACTGAAGCAATATTTAAAGAGGTGATCCATGATGGCTGAGTGAGGCATAGTAACAGTATTAGGAAATGCTGTTGTATTATAATATTACTGCTAAAATTTGAAAAAGCAAATGTTAGCTAGAGAATAAAACCCAAACACCAGAACAGAAGCTGGTTTCAGTTTTCACATATAAAATATTTATGTTTTAGTACATAGCAAATCATTATCTGCCCTTTCCTTCCACCTTCCCTGTCTCCACGAGGTTGTGGTTTTGAAAGTAGCCTTTCTTCTAAGAAAGAAAGCACAAATACTCTACAAACAGCTTTCTTTTCTTACATGATTTGTCTCCTTAAATGATTGGCTCTGCAGGATCCTTAGTTTCGTGGAGATTATATGTCTCATGCAGATCAACTTGTAACCTGGGCAACAGTGATGAGGGCCTGGGCTATACTATTACAGGGTGAACAATGACATTCAATGTCACATTCCCCTTAACCAGAGACAGTGGAATTTCCGTCACTCCTCTGACCGATATCAGCTAGACTGTGAGGAAAACAGCCTGGGAAAATAGATTGTAATTCCACACAGATATGTTGAATCATGATTTAACCCGCTTTTCAAATCATGAACATTGAGGATCTGAGGTTTTTATCTCCTGTTAGGGGAAGAGGAGGATAGAAAAGGTAGGCAAAGCCGGGTAGCTTTAGGCTAGGATAGGCTAGAGGCCAAAAGTTGTGGAGAAACACAGAGATTTTTTTAAGAAATCAAAGAAAGTTGAAATATATAGGCCAGTTTATTTTTTAGAGAAACTTTGTGTTCAGGAATAACCTAGAACCTAGAGTAAATTGGTTGGACTATTGTAGAGTAGCTGATTGTGTTGTCAAGAGAGACATGAAAACATTTCGAATGACTAAAAATTAATGGGAAAGGATGTGAGGCATTAGAGAGCCTGGGAATTAAAACTGGTTAAGAGAGCTTTCTTTTCATATATTTTTATCTGTTTCTCCAAGTTCTCCTCCCCACACCTTTCTGATTATGTAAGTAATATGTATTTATTGTTGAAAACTTGGAAAATAGAGAAATGGCAAGATAAGCAAAAATCAATTGCAACCTACCATTAAGACAACCAATAATATCATCAACATTTTGATGTATTTTCCTCTTAATCTTTTTTCTTTGGCTTTTGTATCTCAAAATGTAGCTTAGTTTTAGTTTTTATCCACGTTATACATGCACAAGGCTTTAAAAGAACAAGAGTTCTGCAAAATTTATTAAGATAAATGGTACTTCCAAGTTTCAACGGATTCTCTTGATATTAACCCCATTATTCTAAGTAACATTCTTATTTTGCCTTTAAAGAAATTTTGTTGTGGCTCACACCTGTAATCCCAGCATTTTGGGAGGCTGAGGCTGGCAGATCGCTTGATCTCAGGAGTTCATGACCAGCCTGGGCAAAATGGTGAGACCCCATCTCTACTGGAAAAAAAAAAGAAAACCCCATAAAATAGCCGGGCATGGCGGTGGGAAAAAAAGAAAAGAAAAGAAACCCCCCCCACAAAATAGCCCTGCGTGGTGGTGCATTCCTGTGGTCCCAGCTACTCGGAAATCTGAGGTTGGGAGGATTGCTTGAGTCAGGGACTCGGGAGAGGCAGAAGTTGCAGTAAGCTGAGATCGTACCACTGCACTCCAGCCTGGGTGACAGAGTGAGACCCTGTCTCAGTAAATAAATAAATAAATAAATAAATAAATAAATAAATAAATAAATCAGTTTAGGCATTATCCCTTGATTAGAGAAAGACGAAGATTTGGCTATTGCTATAGTAGAGTTTTAAAAAAGATAATATAATGACTGTCGTGCAACCTTAAAATGAACACATGACAAAATTAGTGGGTTAAAACAGCTATTCACTGTTTTTCATGATTCTGTGGGTTGGCTGGGCAGCCCCTGGGCTGTAAGAATGCAGGAGCAGAGGCTGACAGGCTTCGTAGACAAACTCTCATTCCAACATTGGTCCACTTGTAGAAGCACTCAAGTCAGATTAGATTCAAGGGAGTGAAGAAATGGACGATTGATGGGAGAAGCAGCAATATACCGTGGAAAATACGATTTCTTAGGGAAGTACTTACTGAAAAGTTATTTTTAATTTTTGTTTCTACTAAGTTCCTATTTACTGTGTTCTTGTTTCTTTGCCTTTCCTGTTAGAAGCTTTCTTCAAATATCTGGAGATCCTTCAAATATCTGGAGATGCTGGTTAATAGTATGAAAAGCTGTAGCATTAGGAGGCTGATTAGAAGCTCTGGGCACAGTTAGGGGCTTGTTAAAGGTGAGATTAGCTGCAGAGCTATCTGGCTGGGCCATTTGTTTTTGTCAAATTCTTCAGGAAACGTCCGGTCTGGAAGACATAAACTTGGCTGCTAGGATTCTCTAGGCTGAGTCCTGATAGAGGCGGATTTTAGTATCGTAATCTGTCTCAGCTATACCAGTGTTCTCCATTTCAGGAACCCTCTGTTTGATCCTCCCTAGAGACCTCCAGGTTCTGCTGGTGGAGGCAGGGGAACTGTGAATTCCATTGCTTAAATAGACTTTAGCAAAATCTCTTGTTCTGACTTCACTTTCACTCCCAGAGGTGCCTGGTTCTTCATTTCTTTCATGGGGTATGAAAAGCCCGTTTTTTGGCTTTTCATGTTGCCAATTTAGGATTCAACTTTCTAGATAATGGGAAGTTAGTTACCAAACATCTGCTTTCCAACTTCCAAAATCTTGTTTTTGTTATCTTTTCTTTCTTCCTCTTTGCTTGTATAGGCTTATGCTCCCCACCTTTATTATCATTTTAGTGCGGTTTAAAGAGGAAGCAGTGACTGCTGTGCACATTCAATTTCAGCCAGAACTTTGTGCATATTACACATATATACTAGCTACAGATTCACTGTGTTTATTTTTTCAAAGTTTGTTTCTGCACTGAGTAGGCCATGTGAAGTGCTTGCAGTTACAACTCTTCAGAAAACTGCAGTGCTGCCATATCTATAGCAGCACTCCCAAAGAATTGAAGAATCTATAGGTCACATGATGCCATGTTTTGTGCCAACACCCTGGCCCCACATGATTGAGCAGAGATGAGCATCCAGCTCAAAGGAATGAATTCTGTGGGGTAAGTTACTGCCTTTGAAATGGCCACACACAAGTGTTCTGTCCTGTTTGCGTTATTCCATATTGAATGGTGACTATTATTTTTCTAAGGAAGTTGGTATTAGACACTTGCACACATAGAAACAGAAAGCAATCTACTTTTAGTAAAAACAAGAGCATTATATTTAGAGATTAGCTGAGTCAACATCATACTGAAACACTGGAATAGGGAATAAGTGATACCTGTGGCAGAATAGGAATGAAAAAATTGAGTCACTAGAATTTCTTTCTACTAACCTTCCAGTGCTCTGTGAGGTACTGTAGGGTGTCTATACTGTTCACTATTCTATTTACTTTCCTGTAAATCCATTCAATAACCCCAGATTAATTAGCATAAACTAAACATAGTTCTGTTCCTTGTGCAATCTGAATATAATGAAGTTCCCATAACCCTGAGTAATGGTGACTTCATTGCCACTAATACTGTGCTTATAATGATCTTGGAAGAAGGGACATGAAAATATCAGTCTTGTCTTTCATGGGTGTGATGGTTAATATTATGTGACAACTTGATTGGATTGAGGGATGCCCAGATGGCTGGTAAAGGATTGTCTCTAGGTGTGTCTGTGAGACTGTTGACAGAGGAGACTGGCATTTGAGTTGGTAGACTGGAAGAGACAGTAAGACCCACCCTCAATGTCGGTGAGCACCATCCAATTGGTTGCCAGCATGGTTAGAATAGAGCAGGGAGAAGAAGGGGGATAACATTGCTTGCTGAATCTTCTGGCTCTCTTCCTTCTTCCTGAGCTGGTCACTTGCTTCCACTCCTCCTGTGCTTGGACATTAGACTCCAGGTTCTTCAGTCTTTGCACTCTTGAACTTGCATGAGTGGCTTCCCTGGAGCTCTCAGGCGTTTGGCTGCAGACTGAAGGCTGCACTGTTGGCTTCCATGGTTTTGAGGCTTTTGGACTTGGACGGAACCCCTACTGGCTTCTCTCTTTCCTAGCTTGCAAACAACCTTTTTGTGGGACTTTGCTTTGTAATAATGTGAGCCAATTATCCCTAATAAACTCCTTCTTTATGTCTATACATATATCCTGTTGGTTCTGTCCCTCTGGAGAACTCTAATACAATGGGTTAGGATTAATAAACTCTGTTAAGGCCATATACATAGAAAAAAAATAATATCTTAATTGAAAACTGACAGATAGAAGTACTAATTTTAATTTTGCCAACAACTACTTGAGTTACTGAAGCAAGTCACCTACTTTCTGATCCTATTTTTCCTTTATCTGCTAACTAAAGCCTTTGGACTAAAGGACTCAAACATCTCTCCTAGCTCTCAAATCTGTGTCAACACATTCACGTTGTCAGATTCTTTCAAGATCATGAGAGCAGAGATTTATATGCAGCTGCCTTCCTTATGCAGTTACTTCATTCATTGCTCTCCTCAAGTAATACTTTTTCCATTCTTTTAAATTTCCTTGCTATTTCCCTGTTATTTATTATTGGTTAAATTTTTTCCTTTGCAAACCTTTGTTATGAAGTAGGCAAAATCCAGGTAACAATGTTTAGGTGTCTGTGAAAAAAGAGAGACTCTGCAGTGTCTGTCAGTATGAGTTTATCTACATGTATGTGGTTGATATTGAGATGACTGAAGAATGGGAATAGCAAAGGCAAAAAGGGAATATACAATGCTTAGGAACCATTGGTATTTAGGAATACCTTTAGTAGGAAAAAGCTTGCCTTTGAAAAGCATTTTAGGCTCCTTGGACATAGTGCTTTGTTGTTTATTTTTTGAGACAACCTTCTCTGTCATCCAGGCTGGAGTGCAGTGGCGTGAACATGGGTCACTACAGCCTCAACCTCCAGGGCTCAAGTGATTCTCCCACCTTTGGCCTCCCAAGTAGCCAGGACCACAGGAGTGCACCACCATGCCCGGCTAATTTTTGTATGTTTTTGTAGAGACGGGGATCTCACTATGTTGCCAAGGCGCGTCTTGAACTCCTGGGCTCAAGTGATCTGCTCACCTTAACCTCCCAAAGTTCTGGGATGACAAGTGTAAGTGACCGTGCCCAGCCTGTTTTTTCAGTATGAAATAAAAGTAAAGTTGATGCTGCTAGCCTAGTGTTTTGATATTGGATATAGAAAGTTATAGGCAGCAGACTCTCTATACAGTAGAATATAATTAAGCCTCTGACTTTGTTTAGGATAGATAATTCAGAAATGCAAACTCTTGACAAAGAATTAATAGGTGGAAAGAGAAAAGTCATAGTTTGTTTAACTACATAAGTGGCAATTTACTTCTCCTCATCTTCCAGGAGAAAAAAGTAAATCAAGAAGTCAGCTTTAAAAGATTTTGACAGAATTACCAATTGAGTCATTTGACAGGTCTCAAATATCAGAGATAGCAATTCAGGCTTAAGGTAAATGAATGTGAGAAAAATTGCCTCAATTTGATTGTTATGTTCTGAGAAGTGTTGTGTTTGTACTGTTTGGTTGATAATCCACAATGTATGCCTTTCCTTAATATTTCCTCTATCTACTGTTACTACATATGCAGTTCGTGTTCAAGAAATAAAAATAAGCTTCACACTATATACCTTTCAAACTAGAAAATCATAGTATATATTTGGAAACCAGATGAAATTTAATTAGAAAGAGTATTTTTGTCATTGGCAAAATATTTTCCTAGAAATGTTAGTCAATGAATTAAAATGTCTTTCTCTAATTTTCTTTTTCTTCAAAGGCTGCATTTGATTTTACTATTAGTTATGTGCACACACACAACAAATCATTTTCAAATAAAAATACACATCCCCTTCTTCAAATTCTTCATAATATCAAACATATCTGAAATGAGGAATAATTGATCAGAAGTCAGTGAGTAAATGTGTAGTTCTCAAAGGAATAATAGAAATTATATCTTTAATTAAAATGTAAATTAACTGGGAAAATATCTGCTACAGATATAATAGAAAAATGTTTAATATCTTAATGTACAAAGAACTCTTCAACATCAATAATAGAACATTGATACCCAAATAAAACAATAAACTAAATCAAGAACAGGAAATTTGAACTTACATAATTAGTAAGCAAACAATTTTTAAAAACCACATTCATTTCACACTAGTAATGAAAGAAATGCTAATTAAATATTAGCAGGATACTATATTTCATCTATCAAAATAGAGAATACATTTAAAAAGATAATACCCCATTGGGGAAGAATTGGTGAAACAGACACTTCCATATACTGCTTATGAAATTGTAAATTAGCATAATCTTTCTAGAAGGCAGGTTGGCAGGAGATATAAATAATCTTAATTAAATTGTTGCCGTTTGACCTTGCAATGTTACTTCTATGAATTTAGCCTAAAGGATAATTGGAAATGCATACAAAGATTTATGCAGAAGTTGTTCATTTTAACATTATTAACAAAAGTAAAAAATAGAAAAATAATCTAAATAGCAACAACCAGAAGAAAGGTTAAATAAAACTATGATAGTTACATGTGATGAATTTATGCATTTGTAATGTAATGAATAAGATAGCTGAAAATAGTCCTAGAGAATCACTCTGGGTTGTCTAGACAACTAACCAGCTGGTACCTGGGATTCCCATTCTCCTCCCAGAAGGAGAGGCTGCAGCCAAGCTCACATTCCCCCAGGACTGGATGGTGGCTTTTTCCCGGGCAGTCAGAACTGCAGTTTCCCATGGTCTCCAGGTCTCAAGGTGCCTGACTGCTGTCATTCTCAGACAATGCCTGTGAATGGCTGGCATGCAGCTTATGTTCATGCCCAGAGGCTACTTTCTCATCCTTTTTCCAGAAAAAAAGCGAATCACGAGGTCAGGAGATCGAGACCATCCTGGCTAACAGGGTGAAACCCCGTCTCTACTAAAAAATACAAAAAACTAGCCGGGCGAGGTGGCGGGTGCCTGTAGTCCCAGCTACTCGGGAGGCTGAGGCAGGAGAATGGCGTAAACCCGGGAGGCGGAGCTTGCAGTGAGCTGAGATCCGGCCACTGCACTCCAGCCTGGGCGACAGAGCGAGACTCCATCTCAAAAAAAAAAAAAGAACTTCTATGAGGGTGTGCTCCATTGGAATGCACACTTACCCTGGTACACCAGCCCCAGCAGGAGTCTTTGAGAAATGATGGGAGGATTGGGTGCCCTGTTCCTTCCTTCCTCTTACTGATCCATAGCCTATGTAAGTTCCCCTTCTCTTCAAAAAAAGCCTATTTCTTCCCTATACTCTGTGACTTTGTGGAATTTGTTCTGAAACTTGGTTAATGTTGGGGGCGGGGGAGATACAAGAAGAACCTTATTTTGTGCAATAGTGGTTATCAAAAATCATAGTTTTTAGCATTTTAATGGTGTTAGAAAGCACTTACAA